>NC_084724.1:12296830-12896830 GCF_033807575.1 Cydia pomonella | reverse complement strand
CTTGTATCGTAATATACTATTACTTACCACGTATACAGTAAAATAACAGCGCATAGCATAGGTACAATATCGATTTCATGATCCTTATCAATGTCATAATTTCATTATGTCCCGTGATTTAAAATAACGTTGTCAATATACCTAGTCATTATCTACTAACACGATCACATTATTGTACGTTATACCGTCGTTATGGCGCTCGAGCACGCCATATAGAGGTTAATATACTTAATATTGCTATTATGTACGATTAGTTTCAGTATGTTCTACGCATTGGATTGTATTGATTTTGTCTATTAGATTAGAAGATAATATTGATTGCGTCGCTATTAAAGACATGTTTTACTGAATCTATTTTAATTTCGGTAAGCTACTGCTTCAATTTAAAAGGATGAAACCATAGTGCACATATACAGGTACTGACTTCTGCCCGCGGCTTCGTATGCCTGGAATTATGGTAATGATTGCTGCCTATTGCCTCGAACCAGGGACCGGACCCGCTTACCCTAACCCGTTCAAAAACCCGGGTTATTGTAAAGCTGTGTTCCAAAAACCGCTTCATTTCGGTAAGCTTTTGATTGGCTTACCGGTTAAGAAGCTAATCCTTTTATTTGAATTAATTCAGGTTAGCGCTTACCGATATTAAAAACCCGGGAAAGGGTTATCGCTTCAAGCGCTGATTAAATACGAACAAGCTGTTTTAGCTTTTACGTAAATTGCATATGGTCTATTAACGTAGCGCCCGACGCGAAACACGGCGGTTCCATTCCCTACGTGCACGTGCGAGTGCGCGGCGCGGCGCGGCGGCAGTCGGTATTTGTCAAAGGCTTTGTAATTTGCCGACCTAATATTGCTAATTCAAACAAAAGTGTACGTTAAGTCAAGTAGCGCACGACGTAGATTTCAAAACACATGCTAAGGTTTAAGGCAAATTACCTAATATGGTAAGGCGTTGCATTGATTTTGGTATATTTTTGTTTAGTACCTATTACTCCTATTATTGTCACTTTCTTTATCGTTTGCTGTCTGTGCACATCTCGTGTGTCAGTGGAACTCATCAATGGCTTCTAATAATTTTATCGAGTTAGGGCTCATTTTAAAGGTCTTGACGAGTTCTTTACGATACACATGGTGGAGAGGGTCTGATGGTGGAATCGGAAGGTGTCGATGGAACTCATCGATAACTACTAGTAATGCTATCGAGTTAGGGCTCATTTTAAAGGTCTTGACGAGTTCTTTACGATACACATGGGGGAGAGGGTCTGATGGTGGAATGGGAAGGTATCGATGGAACTCATCGATAACTACTAGTAATGCTATCGAGTTTGGGCTCATTTTAAATATGTTGACGAGTTCTTTACGATACACATGGTGGCGAGGGTCTGATGGTGGAATCGGAAGGTGTCAGTGGAACTCATCGATAACTACTAGTAATGCTATCGAGTTTGGGCTCATTTTAAAGGTCTTGACGAGTTCTTTACGATACACATGGTGGCAAGGGTCTGATGGTGGAATCGGAAGGTGTCAGTGCAACTCATCGATAACTACTAGTAATGCTATCGAGTTTGGGCTCATTTTAAAGGTCTTGACGAGTTCTTTACGATACACATGGTGGCGAGGGTCTGATGGTGGTATGGGAAGGTATCGATGGAACTCATCGATACCTACTAGTAATGCTATCGAATTTGGGCTCATTTTAAATGTCTTGACGAGTTCTTTACGATAGACATGGTGGCGAGGGTCTGATGGTGGAATCAGAAGGTGTTGATGGAACTCATCGATAACTACTAGTAATGCTATCGAGTTTGGGGTCATTTTAAAGGTCTTCACGAGTTCTTTACGATACACATGTTGGCGAGGGTCTGATGGTGGAATCCGAAGGTGTTGATGGAACTCATCGATAACTACTAGTAATGTTATCGAGTTAGGGCTCATTTTAAATGTCGTGAAGAGTTCTTTACGATACACATGGTGACGAAGGTCTGATGGTGGAATCGGAAGGTGTCAGCGGAACTCATCGATGACTTCCCATAATGCTATCGAGTTTAGGCTCATTTTAAATGTCTTGACGAGTTCTTTACGATACACATGGTTGAGGTTCATCATTTTTGAAAACCACATTTCCTAAAACCTTTAAAACGACATCCATGACAACTTTTATGACAAGTTGCATGGCCGCCATCTTGGATTCCAAAATAGTCATGACTTTCGAAATCCGCACTCCCTAAAACCTACAAAACGACATCCATGACGACTTTTATGACAAATTGCATGGTCGCCATCTTGGATTCCAAAATAGTCATGATTTTCGAAATCCGCACTCCGTAAAACCTATACAACGACATCCATGACAAATTTTCTGACATATTTCATGGTCGGCATCATGAAATCCAAAATGATCATCTTTTTCGAAATCCGCACTCTCTAAAACCTATAAAACGACATCCATGATGACTTTTATTAAATAGTACGTGGCCGTCATCTTGGCTTCCAAAATAGTCATCATTTTCGAAATCCGCACTCCCTAAAACCTATAAAACGATATCCATGACGACTGTTAAGACAAAAAGCATGGCCGCCATCTTGGATTCCAAAATAGTCATGATTTTCGAAATCCGCACTCCCTAAAACCTAAAAAACGACTTCCATGATGACTTTTATGACAAAATATGTGGCCGCCATCTTTGATTTCAAAATGGTCATCATTTTCGAAATCCGCACTCCCTAAAACCTATAAAACGACATCCATGATGACTTTTATTAAATAGTACGTGGCCGTCATCTTGGATTCCAAAATAGTCATCATTTTCCAAATCCGCACTCCCTAAAACCTATAAAATGATATCCATGACGACTTTTATGACAAAAAGCATGGCCGCCATCTTGGATTCCAAAATAGTCATGATTTTCGAAATCCGCACTCCCTAAAACCTAAAAAACGACTACCAAGATGACTTTTATGACAATATGTGTGGCCGCCATCTTTGATTTCAAAATGGTCATCATTTTCGAAATCCGCACTCCCTAAAACCTATAAAACGACATCCATGACGATTTTTATGACATAGTACATAGTCACCATCTTGGACTCCATCCATGACGACTTTTATGACAAAAAGCATGGCCGCCATCTTGGATTCCAAAATAGTCATGATTTTCGAAATCTGCACTCCCTAAAACCTATATAACGACATCCATGACGATTTTTATGACATTGTACATGGTCACCATCTTGGACTCCAAAATGGTCATCTTTTTCGAAATCTGCACTCCCTAAAACGAATAAAACGACATCCATGACGACTTTTATGACAAATTGCATGGCCGCCATCTTGGATTCCAAAATAGTCATGACTTTCGAAATCCGCACTCCCTAAAACCCATAAAACGACATCCATGAAGACTTTTATGAAAAATTGCATGGCCGCCATCTTGGATTCCAAAATAGTCATGATTTTCGAAATCCGCACTCCGTAAAACCTATACAACGACATCCATGACAAATTTTCTGACATATTTCATGGTCGGCATCATGAAATCCAAAATGATCATCTTTTTCGAAATCCGCACTCTCTAAAACCTATAAAACGACATCCATGATGACTTTTATTAAATAGTACGTGGCCGTCATCTTGGCTTCCAAAATAGTCATCATTTTCGAAATCCGCACTCCCTAAAACCTATAAAACGATATCCATGACGACTGTTAAGACAAAAAGCATGGCCGCCATCTTGGATTCCAAAATAGTCATGATTTTCGAAATCCGCACTCCCTAAAACCTAAAAAACGACTTCCATGATGACTTTTATGACAAAATATGTGGCCGCCATCTTTGATTTCAAAATGGTCATCATTTTCGAAATCCGCACTCCCTAAAACCTATAAAACGACATCCATGATGACTTTTATTAAATAGTACGTGGCCGTCATCTTGGATTCCAAAATAGTCATCATTTTCCAAATCCGCACTCCCTAAAACCTATAAAATGATATCCATGACGACTTTTATGACAAAAAGCATGGCCGCCATCTTGGATTCCAAAATAGTCATGATTTTCGAAATCCGCACTCCCTAAAACCTAAAAAACGACTACCAAGATGACTTTTATGACAATATGTGTGGCCGCCATCTTTGATTTCAAAATGGTCATCATTTTCGAAATCCGCACTCCCTAAAACCTATAAAACGACATCCATGACGATTTTTATGACATAGTACATAGTCACCATCTTGGACTCCATCCATGACGACTTTTATGACAAAAATCATGGCCGCCATCTTGGATTCCAAAATAGTCATGATTTTCGAAATCTGCACTCCCTAAAACCTATATAACGACATCCATGACGATTTTTATGACATTGTACATGGTCACCATCTTGGACTCCAAAATGGTCATCTTTTTCGAAATCTGCACTCCCTAAAACGAATAAAACGACATCCATGACGACTTTTATGACAAATTGCATGGCCGCCATCTTGGATTCCAAAATAGTCATGACTTTCGAAATCCGCACTCCCTAAAACCCATAAAACGACATCCATGAAGACTTTTATGAAAAATTGCATGGCCGCCATCTTGGATTCCAAAATAGTCATCATTTTCGAAATCTGCACTCCCTAAAACGTATAAAACGACATCCATGACGACTTTTATGACAAATTGCATGGGCGCCATCTTGGATTCCAAAATAGTCATGATTTTCGAAATCCGCACTCCCTAAAACCTATAAAACGACATCCATGAAGACTTTTATGACAAATTGCATGGCCGCCATCTTGGACTCCAAAATGGTCATCATTTTCGAAATCCGCACTCCCTAAAACCTATAAAACGACATCCATGAAGACTTTTATGACAAATTGCATGGCCGCCATCTTGGACTCCAAAATGATCATCATTTTCGAAATCCGCGCTCCCTAAAACGTATAAAACGACATCCATGACGACTTTTATGAAAAATTGCATGGCCGCCATCTTGGATTCCAAAATAGTCATGATTTTAGAAATCCGCACTCCCTAAAACCTATAAAACGACATCCATGACGATTTTTATGACATGGTCACCATCTTGGACTCCATCCATTACGACTTTTATGACAAATTGCATGGCCGCCATCTTGGATTCCAAAATAGTCATGATTTTCGAAATCTGCACTCCCTAAAACCTATATAACGACATCCATGACGATTTTTATGACATAGTACATGGTCACCATCTTGGACTCCAACATGGTCATCTTTTTCTAAATCTGCACTCCCATAAACCTAAAAACCGATTTACATGGCGACTTTTATAACTTACTGCATGGCCGCCATCTTGAATTCCAAAATCGTCATCATTTTCGGAATCGGAACTCCCTAAAACCTAAAAATGATGATTTTTATGACAAAGTGTGTGGCCGCCATCTTACTAAAACCTGTTATAAACCGGATACAAATAAGCATCTATATAGTAAGTCAACATTAACGAAAAGTACTTTTACAGTACATATGGGGCTACTTTATAGCACTAGTGCGAGAAGTAGCATATTACGTTACTGTGTCGAACATTTAAAGGGCCATATGTACTGTAAAACGTTGTACGATACATGTGCGAATAGGTAATTCGCAACTCGTGTCGATTTAAAACACTCCCTTCGGTCGTGTTTTAATTTATCGCCACTCGTTTCGAATTTCCTATTTTTCGCACTTGTATCGTAATGTACTATTACGTCGGTAGTTACAATATACCTATCGAATCAATTACGTAATGCCCATCTCTCCCGCGGTGCCGCAGCGGCGGGGGAAAGGCGCGGGAGAGGGGTAAGGCTTACCCTAAACCGAAAGGTTACCGGTTAGTACACGCAAAACACAAACCGAATCAGCTCCTGTAAGCGGTAACCACTTGTTACGATTAGGTTAATCTGAATAATACGGGTTATCATTATTGTTGGGTAACCGGTTGAACGGGTTACCCAAACGATTAGCTTATCGTATGAAGGGGTTACCCATTCCGAACGGGTAAGGCAAATGAACGGGTTTTCCGGTCCCTGCCTCGAACTCAGCAAGCTTCGTGGCCTTAACACGGCATTCGACTGAAAAGCTCTCCATTAAATAAATATTATAGGACATTATTACACAAATTGACTAAGTCCCACAGTAAACTCAATAAGTCTTGTGTTGAGGATACTTAGACAACGATATATATAATATATAAATATGTTATAAATATTTAAATACATAGAAAACACCCATGATAGAAGAAAACACACTTGAGCAAATATCTGTGCTCATTGCATCAAACGAATAAATCAGATCAATCATTAGGTATATTACGATTGTATAAAATACTATTAAATAACGTTTAATATTTTATATTATCCATCAACATAAGATTATTTTGTCTCTGCGTATTGAATTCTTCAGTTACGTTGCTTGACGTCTGCTGATATATTCGGCATATATTATTCAATGTTAACCATTATAACTATTGAGTATCTTCCTATGTATGGGTAAGCTCTATATGTTTTGTCGTTATTTATCTATATATTATAAGAAATATAAGTATGTATATTTATGTATGTATGTATTATGTATGTATGGTGTGTTATTGTATTATATTTGGTTGTTGTTGTTAAAGTAGCACCGCCCACAATCTCTCTGCTTTGCCTAAAGGTTGACTGGTAGAGAATGCCTCATGGCATTAAGTCCGCCTTTTGTACTATAAGGTTTTCTTTTGTGCAATAAAGATTAAATAAATAAATAAATAAATAAATATACTTGCCTAAAACTGCAAGTTACGCAACAACTCAGCGGTTTTCTTAATAATGATATACAGCCGTAATCTCAACGCATAGACATTTATAGTAATTACACGTAATGTGTCGTATTATTATGTACCTATATCATATAAAGCTACAGTATTAATATCAACTCAATAGCGGTATAAGAACAGGTACTTCGAAATGGGAATCACAACAATTGCCTGGAACATGGTAATTCAACTCTGCGACTAGAATTCCTAGAACCCTAAGAATATACATATAATTCAATTACGTATGAAACGATATTAAGTTTAGATATTCTGATATAAATATGATAGTTTGTTCTAAAAACATAAGATCTGCTATTATTCTTACAATCCGACATATTAAGCAAGGAAAACTGTATAAAAAAAACCAATCACAAAAAAATATGTGAGATAAGATTTGAAGCAAGTAAGTATTTATTGAATCGTCCATGATTTTTACATATTAGAATATAATTATTTTAATACCATAAATGAGAAAATAATAATCAATGTGGAGGGATGTAAGTGGAAAAGAAAACCAAGGAGAAGTTGGATGGACTGTGTGATAAATGATATAAAAGGAAAGCAGCTGAATGATAAGATAATGAACGGCAGAGGAGTGGAGGAAAAAATGCTGCGCCGACCCCAAGTGACGGAAAAAAGGCCTGCAAATGATGAAATGTGAAAGTAACTTTGTCTGTTACTGCATTGATTAAACCGATTCAAATGAAATTTAGTAAAGAGATAGTTTGAGGCCAAGGGAAGGACATGAGACAGTACTTATCAATCATCAATTCATTACCATGAATCCAGGCATACGAAGCCGCAGGCAGAAGTCAGCACAATATGTATATGCCCACTATCGGAAGATCAGCGCTGGAAGCCACCAGCAACTTGCTGAGATGAGGCCATTTTGTGACACTTTATACTTTCTATGTTTTTGTTTTTGTGATTCTATTGTATGGTTTCATTCTTCCAAATTTCAGCAGTAGATTTTAATCACTTCTTATCTCTGTTGATACTTAGCTTGTTAGGCCAAACAACAGTCATGTTAGTTTGCATCAAAGCCTCAATCGGCAAGTCTAAACTCTGCAACAGTTGCGGTTTGTTTGCTAACATTTAACGGCTCGTACAGCAACGCCGCGGCTACATCGATCGCAATCCAGCGTCTGGCAATTTAACGAGCTTCTGACCAACTTCAGTTCCTGTTTATTAAGCGAAAAATAACTTTAATAAGTTTAATGAAAAGATTCCGCATAGAGCATCATCCACGTTAAGTAATTTGCAAACTAGATTTGAACTGGTTCACAGATGCTCATAGGAACTTCGCGTATTTATCACATTTTAGCGTTATTCAATTCACAATGCATCTCGTACCTTTTGTTGCTGAAATAATTCCTACTCATTACGTGATTTCAGTGCAAAGGCGTCAAACATGAGAAGACCAAAATTTGCCATAAATCATAAAAACTCTGTATTTAAATACCACAATGCCTCGATAAATAATTGTTGTCAGTGCAAAGAAGGTACAATCGGCAATAAAAGATTGAAATGGAATTGCAACTAAATTCCTTAAACTCATTACAGAGGGCCTACTATTTTTAAGATTGATGAATTACTTTCTAATACAATATTCTGTACTATTTCAACAATTATTAAAAAATCGAGCAAACCATCACGATGTCATAGTACGCGTACAATCTACGTGCATATAACATGCATCTAACTCAACATGCGCCTTGTTAACCAGCCTGTACTACACGTACAAATATTTGCCTGTTTGTATGCAATCACGTTTGCCAATATTGATTCAATTGTCATGTACCAGGTGAACAGACCTTGGGCAGTGGTGAAAACAGCAGCAATCGCACGGCGCCGCCTACTTTAGACGAAAATGGTAAGTTGCAAGAAGTTTACTCCGTTGTAGATCTACAGTTTTTGACTGAAGTCTTTAAATTTTTGAAGGGAGAACTTCTTTAGGTGCGTTAGTCATTTTTTAATTGGCAAAAAACCATTGAACTCGCGTCACTATTACCGTTACCGTAACCGACACCTCTTGAAGTGAAATAGGACAACGTACAACGAGTGGGGTCTTTATATGCACGACAGCCGCAGGCTGAAGTGCATTAAAGACTCAAGTTTACGATATTCTAACCCCCGGAGTTACACACAATGTTTTTTTATCACACATGTGAAGAAAAGACTAAATTTTAAGCGAAACAATTCACATGGCATGCATGTTGCCATATTTCCTTACGATTAAAAAAATACACACGTAATTGTTCAAGTTTTCACTTCTGTCGACACTCCCGGAGTGTCATTGTTTTCTTGATGACCTAGATTTCTTTCTCAAACAAATAGTGAGTTTGTCAAATAAGTTAAGATGTCAAAAAATAAAATAAGTACCAAGTCAAATTTATACTGTATTTTGACTGCCTCTGTAATAGGATTTTATTGAGAAGGTCAAACACATATTTTAAGGGTAAATTACCTATCCCTCGAGCTTGCTTACTTTACTAAGTCAAATAATCCATTCGTTGAACCGAGCATCATTTCAATCTGACAAAAACTCCAGCAAAATTATAAGATTTGTTGAGAAATAAAATACTATTGTCGTTTTAGAATTTTGCGACCTATTTAGTACTTAACATTTACAAATTAAGTAATCCTACATCAACTTGTAATTATGAGGGTGTTCATCGTGTATGAGAATTTTCTCTTGCTAGCGTCTCGATTTGCGACACTAAGGCGACATGTGAATGTCTCTGAAACATGTCCCGGAGTTTTTCGAGATGGCACATACAATGACTGAGCGTGCTTACTGATCCAAGTTAATCCGGGCCAGACGATCTTCTGTAGCATATATCGCCACTTTTGGGATTAGTGCTTGTTGTACCTTTGTTAGAAAATGTAATACTCTAAATACAAGTAAAGAAGATATTTTTGGGTATATCAATGTAACGTTATTAACAAGTTTTTTAACGATTACAAGTTTTGTTTAAATGTTAAATAAGATCTACTTCCTAACATTTGATAGGGCCTCAATTCATCTAATATACTTATGAAAGAGAGGGAGAAAGATGGTATACAATGCAATAGATGACATCGAACTGATCTGATGAAGAGTGAAGGTGGCCATATAAGGTGAAACTAGGTGTTAATAAATAGCAACCTCGTTGAATTTAAGTTTCGACGACCGGTTTGGCCTAAGTGGGTAGTGACCCTGCCTACAAAGCTGATGGTCCCAGGTTCAAATCCTGGTAAGGGCATGTATTTGTGTGATGAGCATGGATATTTGTTCCTGAGTCATGAGTGTTTTCTATGTATTTAAGTATTTATAGATATTTATATATTATATATATCGTTGTCTAAGTACCCTCAACACAAGCCTTATTGAGCTTACTGTGGGACTTAGTCAATTTGTGGAAGTCACAGTCTTATTTAATTTCAGACAACCTGGAACAAACAGCGCAGGAAAGCAGTGAGGGCCTGGGCGCGGCCGTGACCAGGATCTACCAGCACCCGTACGCGGCGTCGCTAATAAACAATGACACCTATGTGTGCAGTCTCGTCGTCCTCAACACGTATTGGCTCCTCACGCAGTCCAAGTGCTTTGGGTCGTGAGTATATACAATACGAGTACCTATCTTGTCAATTCTATGGGCCAATATTTGTCTTATAATTTTCTTTTCATTTCAAGTCATAACGGAACGGTCTTGTAAATCAATTTTTTTAATACACTTGCTCAAAAAGTGCTATTTTACGTAGCTGTTTAGCGTGCGGAAAGTTGAACTTCGCGAACTAGTTCTTTTTACTTTTCCACGTGTTCCAATTCATGACTACTTATTGATGAGTGTTATTCTTAGTTTCCTTTAAAAGTCGTAATCAACATAAACTCTGTCTAAAGCCGTTTCTGTCCAGTCGACGGTGCCTAGTTCGATAAGGTCTTTTTGAATTTCGTCTCTCTAGTGGTACCTAGAATATTAAAATAGTACTTACATGAATATCTAAGATGTGGTAGAAACTGACTAAAGTGTGAAGGAACAAAATAATGTATTTCGCAGCTTACCATTATACTTGACCAGCAATCATTGCTGATAATACTTTGTCTCTGTAAATCATTGCAGTAACAATAAAGCAGTTATCGTATAATCCATTACTATCTCAAAAATATTTCATCCTTGAAACGTATATGGAGACTGTAATTACAAAATTAACCAAAAAAGAAGATATTATATTAACTACAAAAAAAACCGGCCAAGAGCATGTCGGGCCACGCTCAGTGTAGGGTTCCGTAGTTACTCTTCCGTCACAATAAGCTAAACTGGAGCTTAAAGTATAGTAAATTGTTAACCAAGGGATGAAACGGTACCTTTCACGCGAGTTAAAGAAATAGGCAAATTTGCATAATCAGTACCTAATTAAAGTCTTTTTATTATGAAGGGGAAACTTTTTGCGATAACTCAAAAACAGCTAAACTGATCATGTCCGCTATAGTTTTCATTTAATGTCTTTCTTAAGCTCTACTTCCACGATTTTTTTCATATTTTTTGGACCTATGGTTCAAAAGTTAGAGGGGGGGGGGACACATTTTTTTTCTTTCGGAGCGATTATCTCCGAATATATTCACTTTATCAAAAAATGTTTGTTAAAGACCCCTATTAGTTTTGAAAGACCTTTCAAACGATATCCCACACTGTAGGGTTGAAGCAAAAAAAAAATCACCCCCACTTTACGTCTAGGGGAGGTGCCCTCAAAAAAATATTTTTTTTAGATTTTATTGTACGACTTTGTCGGCTTTATTGATTTATATATCCATGCCGAATTTCAGCTTTCTAGCACTAACGACCACGGAGCAAAGCCTCGGACAGACAGACAGACAGACGGACATGGCGAAACTATAAGGGTTCCTAGTTGACTACGGAACCCTAAAAACGGGTTAAACATTATAATATCTATTCACTTATATATGTTACTGTAAAAGCCCGAAGTACGGTAAAACCTAGGATATACCGGTAAGACCTAGGTTTTACCGATGCCGATCGGTAAAAGCCCGAAATGTGAAATAATTATTGTTCCCTTCGGGCTTTTACCGTCATGGATTTGGTAAAACCTAGGTCTTACCACGGCGACCGGTAAAGGTTGAATCATGCACTGGTTCTTCACATTATTAGATGAATATCTTGCATCAGTGTAAGGGGCGTTATATGTAGCGCCATTTAGAGTGATGCTTCGTATTGTTTCGGCTATTGTACTAGTCATATAGATCTAGGTCTTTCGGTTTTGCTGAAGGTGAGAGTGAACTCTACTCACTGCAAATTCGAACGCCGTGAGCAGCTATGTAGAAGTCCTAAGAGCAGAGTAATGTACAGTGTGTCACATACCCTCTGTAAGCAATATGCCCAGTTGGTGGGAATTTTCGGACTGTAGCTAGCCGCTGTAATGGGTAACAGAAACGCGTTCCATATGTGCTTCGCTTTCCAGATGACTAGGGTGCACTGCATTATGCAGAGATTATCGTATTGAGAACGATTGGCATCTTAACTAGGTACCAAGGTTTAGGTATAGTTTACAGTAAAAACAAATTAGGTATCTATTAATAGTTCTCGCTAGTTGAAGCAATCAAATGACACCCAGACGCTTTCAATGAAATCAATCAATCTTGAGGATGCTGTTGCGGCTGCCGAAGCACTGCAGCGCGTCCGGCATGTTTGCTGAGGCGCGAGTTGGTGACTTTTTTGCCATCAGGCGGAAAAGAAAAATACGTCCTTTTCTACATATTAAAGGTTGTGCTAAACTATTTCTTTTATACCTAACATTTTATTCTGTAAGAAAAGGAGACACTTGACCTGTCCGACGCGTCGTGTGTGATGTCACAGCGCGAAGCTCATGAACGCGACCGCACAGGGCCGTACCCTAAAGGCAGCAGTGCATCAGCACCAGAGTACTCTGAACGTACCGCACGCACGAAAGAAAAGTACGGTAAGCGATAGAAACTTGTGCAAACATTGTTTTTTGTTTCCAAAAAATACTAAATCGTACTTTTCTTCCGATTTACATAAACCAAAATTCAAGTGTCAAGTTTAGCTTCCAAGATTAAGTTTTATAAAAGCTTGTAAAAACTCAAGTATCCGAAAAACACATGTACAAAGAAACAACTTGATATAAATAATAAATAGTTTGTATGCAAAATACTACGCCTTATAAAGAAATATGTCGGAGAACTTTCTGGAGAATATTTTTGGGAGTAATGAGAAATTTGCTCTATTAAGTTTAAAATATTGTTTCGAGACCAGGTCGCTGTACTAATATCAATAAAACACACATACGCATTTATTTGAGCAAAAAAAGGAACATTATCGTAATAAATAAGTATGTTTCCTTCAATAAACGGATAAAGAAAGTGCCGAGAAAGTGCTCGAGAAAGTTCTCGCGAGAACATTCCCAAGAATATGCTCGGAAATTTCCCAAGAGTGAAGAGAAAGTTGCCTTTAGAGTAATTTGTTGGTTTCCAAATTGTTTTAAACATGTATAATTTATAACATTAGAGTAGTCTGTAGCTCGTAGCGCAACGACGACGGGTCGTACGCCTAAGCGAGTGCGTCGCAAAAAGCAAAGGCGGGGGACCGCGCTGGAGCTCAGGCAGTACTGAGCGAGGCCATCGACTCTTGGAACTCCAGCTCGAGTAATAATTAATGCCCTTTGAATTTTGCTGGATTTTTCGGGGGTCGGTGTGGGTGGTGCAACTAACACCTCTTGAACATATGGACGCATGATTCTACGGGGCATACTTGGATTGCCATTTAGAGGCGACGGGGTCACGTCAGGGTTACGCGGGGTAGTTATTCTGGATAGCAACAGCATGAAAGATAAGCGTGTTCTCCTTGTCCTCTTTTTTTTTGACGCAGGGGTAAATGCATTTACGCATTGTTGGACACCCGCGCCAATGAGGAAGAGCACCAGGACGCTTGGCTCTCCTCCCACACGTGCAGAGCCGTTCCGTGTGAGCCCCCAATCCACTGGCTCTACAAGGGGGAGGAACTAGCTGTTGGCTAGGGTATATTGCCTACCTAGGGAGGAGACCCTCCCTCTCCGCCTACGCCGGAGCGGTAGCGCATCTGCACTATCTTCGCGCAACCGCTCCGCTGCTTCCTTTTGGGAAATCACGGTTTCGCAAAAGGCTTCAACTTCCTTCCATGCCCTCTTGCTGCGCAACGTGGCCGACACGACGTCGTGCAGCGAGAGGTCCCCACTCGTGATTTCCGCTGCCACCACCATCTTTTGGCGTACCACAGCCCATCGCCTGCACGATTCAAGTGTGTGCTGGGCCGTGTCATGGCAGATTGTCGTTGGCTTTCTCTTAATTTCATGCAGGTAATGACCGAAGCAACCGTGTCCGGTTGTTACCTGCGTCAATCTATAAATAGCTGGGCACCCCGTGTTCTCTATCGAGCCACTGGTTGAATGACGGGAGGAGAGCCCCTATACTGCGGACTCCATAGGAGGAATCCTCCAGGTCGCTCTTCCAGCGGTCCCTCAGTCTCTTGACAGCCTGTCGTTGCTCTCTCTTCGCCTCCTCTGGGTCAAGGCATTCTCCACGCGCTCTGATCTCTGCTCTCATACGGCAATTTCCAGCTATCATATTAGCTTTCAGCTCCCAGGGTGGAGTGCCTGCCAGGGCTCATGCCACCGCGAAATACATCGTATGGTATGTCTTTATTATGCGCAAGGCCACCACCCTCAGCAGACGCCTTAGGAGAGGTTTGGCTTTAGCCAAGAGTCTGTCTGCCCAAATTCGTGCCCCGTATAAGGCCATGCTCCAAACAACGCCCACGTACAGGCGCCGACAAGGGACTTTCGGCCCACCCACGTATGGTAATAGCCGGCTTAGGGTTGAGGCAGCACCCACGATTCGGGGCGCTAACCTGAGGAAATACTGTTCAAAATTCCACCTCCGGTCAAGAACAAGACCCAGGTACTTCATGTGTGAATTGACCGGAACCCTCTCAACTGCAACAGCTATAGTTAAGTCCTCAGGTAGCGCCCTGCCAGGTCCCCCGAAGACAATTGCTTCAGTCGCGAGGGACACATTCAATCCTAGGCGTTCGATGCGACCCACTGATATCTCTGTCGCTACCGCCGCTCTGAAAAAGTTATCTTCCATGTGCCTTCCCCACACAGCCACCATTGTGCCGTCAGCATAGCAGATGGTGATCATGGAGGGAAGCTGCCCCCCCCCCCCCGTATGGCCCAGTCATACCATATATTATATTCCACAGCAGGGGGGTGTTTTCCCTGTCCCACCTTCCGTACTCCAGAGAAAGCCGCCGCGGCTTGTTGTTGAAAAATTGTAACTAAACCTACAGCAAAACCGGAACATTAACAGTCGGCACTATGACTATTTTTATGAAATACGAGTGTTAAATATATTATCAGTGGGAGCGAGACAGCAATAAACAGTGTAACGATGCACGTTATTCTAATCAAAGTAAGATTAGGTTATACTCTGCGCGACTGTACAATCGCGAGAGTAGTCTCAGCGTAGCAACAACGTTAGTAGTTTTGACCGCGCGGTACGTTCAAAATACTCTGGCGCTGATGCACTGCTGCCTTTAGGGTCCGATCCTGTGCGGTCGCGTTCATGAGCTTCGCGCCGTGACATCCTTTTCTTACAGAATAAAATGTTAGGTATAAAAGTAAATATTTTAGCACAACCTTTAATATGTAGAAAAGGACGTATTTAAGTTTCGTCTCGTACCCTGGGTATAAATAAAAAAAAACAAAAAAAAACCGTTTATCCATAACGACTATTTGTATAAACTTAAAACTATGCTAATTAGGTACTAAAAGAAAAATAAAAACAATAACTTATAACTAAACATTAAGATGTGTGGAGAGTAGGGGCGCAGGTTGCCATACTCTATTTCGCTCTCTCAATTGCCACCTCCACCCAAAACTTTATAACGGGGCAGTCGAGGTGCTCGGCCAACACCTTGAGTAGACTGTTGCTGCTGCCGCGCACCCGTCTCAGCATGGAGGCGATTCTTTTCCGCCTGATGGCAAAAAAGTCATCTACTCGTGCCTCAGCGAACATGCCGGACGCGCTGCAGTGCTTCGGCAGCCGCAACAGCATCCTCAAGATGTTATTATATTGAACGCGCAATGCGTTATAGGCTCGTTGTGTAAACTTCACCCACAGGCTGCACGTGTAGAAAGTCTGACAGTAAGCTCTAAAGAACGTCAATTTAACTGATGTATTACACCGTGCGAACCTGCGGGCAAGCATATAGCCTCTCACTGCCGTCGCTCTTTTCTCCCTTTCCAGATCCAGATCGTCATTCAATTCAGTTGTAAGCATATGCCCCAGATACTTAAAGCGATCTACAACTTTTAGGGGTACGCCACACAACATGATCCTCGGCTCCGTAGACGGGATATACTTACGAGCTTTGAATATAACAAGCTGACTTTGGGCCGTGTAGTATTTTAGACCAAGCTGCCTGGCGTATTCCTCACAAATATTGATGAGCTGTCGTACCGCGTCAGCCGAAGGCCCCAGCAACGCCATGTCGTCAGCGTAACTTAAAGTGTTAAAACACACATCACCTGTATGGCAACCGACAGGTGCCCTGCTGAGTGCCTCGATCAACGTTTACGTAGACGTTGAAAAGTAGAAGGGATGTTAGCCCTCCCTGTCTCGGCCCACATTGTAGTTTGTACTCGTCAGACTCCTCTCCCGCCCATCTTACTCGGTTGACCTGGCTGTTGTACCAATGTTTAAGTAACGCGACATATTCAATGGAATCTCCCGTTTTTGTAAGCTTGTACTACAGCTTGTCGTACACAACAAGGTCAAACGCCTTTGACAAGTCCAGAAAGCACGCATAGATCGGCGTGTCCTGTCCTTGTAGTACCTGACAGCTTGCTTAAAACACAAAATCGCACTTTCGGTCGACAGCAGTCTCACAGAATAGAGCTGTGAGATTCTGGTTCAAATAACCCTTTAGCGGCGCGGTTCCTTTGTTCCGACCGACCGTACCAACAGTTCCTAGGAACGCAGAGGCCTCATTTCGCATCCACATCAGCTGTCCACGGCGCTTAAAGACGTTCCTGGCTAACCAGGAGCGGCCCTCGGTATGACCAACTAGCATGACAGGGGAGTACCACCATACAACGGAACCAGACAGGCTTATATCTCTCCCTTACGAACCACTACCATGGCCCACGCTTGGCAAAAGGTTTTTTTACTTAAAATAAAATGATTTAATTGAAAGCATCTAGGTGTCATTTGATCACCCAGCCATAGTCGCTTTAACAGGCGAGAACTATTAATAGTTACCTTTGATTTGTTTTTACTGTAAACTATACCTAAACCTTGGTACCTAGTCAAGATGCCAATCGTTCGCGATATGATAATCTCTGCATTATGCAGTGCACCCTAGTCATCTGGAAAACGAAGCACACCCGTGTGTATTCCGTAATGCGTTTCTGTTACCCATTACAGCGGCTAGCTACAGCCCGAAAATTCCCACCAACTGGGCATATTGCTTACAAAGGGTATGTGACACACTGTACATTACTCTGCTCTCAGGACTTCTACATCCCTACTCACGGCGTTCGAATTTGCAGTGAGTAGAGTTCACTCTCACCTTCAGCAAAACCGAAAGACCATAGATCTATATGACTAGTACAATAGCCGAAACAATACGAAGCATCACTCTAAATGGCGCTACATGTAACGCCCCTTACACTGATACAAAATTTTCATCTAATAATGTCAAGAACCAGTGCATGATCCAACCTTTACCGGTCGACGTGGTAAGACCTAGGATTTACCAAATCCATGTCGGTAAAAGCCCGAAGTGAACAATAATTATTTCACATTTCGGGCTTTTACTGATCGGCATCGGTAAAACCTAGGTCTTACCGGTATATCCTAGGTTTTACCGCACTTCGGGCTTTTACAGTAACATATACATAACATAAGTATGTATGTCTGTAGGTACGCATAAACTTGTATTATAAAATTATCTTTAATAATGTAAGGGAAATATTTAAAAAAAAAAAATTACTATGTTAGTACCTAAACTAAGATGTTGGGAGGTCCCATCTCCCTGCCACGACAACAACACGACAATTACAAGTGAACTGAGTAGGTATATTCTCCGTTCATTAAACAGAACGAGGATTTTATTTTCACTGAACAGCCATTTCGTACATGAAAGAACACCTTTATAAGTACGTGTTTTCGCTCACTTTATACTTCGAACATCAATATTGTCAGAAATTCAAACGTGCCTTGCTCATTGCAGTGATTGATGCCAACATAAACAAGAAGTCGACAAAAGTTGTCTAAGCTTCGACTCAATTTGTCAGGCCTTCTAATTAATCCAATAAATTGTAAACTAATCACGACGGAACTCGGTAAGTAGTTAAGCCTTATTTACATTGGCTCAAACGGCACATCGGCTGGGAATACGGCCAGTTCGCAACTTGATTGGGATGTTTGGAGTTTTTAGACTAGAAAGATTAAAGAGATTTGGTTACAGTTGGGGGTTGCATATTTCGTGTAATGAAACCTGGTCATGGAGTTGCTAATTTATGCAACTATCGGAATTAGTTATCAAATAATAGAGCTATATTTTATAAATAAGCGTAAATAATCGTCCAAATATTTCATAAAAAAGAAGTTACAAACAAATCATTTACTAGGAACCACTATTTTCTTCTCCTTCACTATTATATCTTGCTATTAAAAAAACTTACGGCCCGATTCGCACTTTAAGATACGTCAAAAATTTCAAAAGTGACGTTTCTTCTAACAAAAAACGTGACATGTCTAATCCATATCGTATCCTTAGTAAATGTTTGCCGTATCGTAAAGTTCGAATCTTAGCTCATGTTATATGAATATAAGAACTGGTAAAATAAAAATAATTAGATATGTCAATCCGATGGTAGATCGCGCAAAAGCCAGGGTCTATTAAGGTCTGTCACGGCAGATCCTAATTGGGATAACTCCTGACCCTCCAAAAGTCGTTAAACTGGTAATCGACTACATTCTGGTGGTTCCCAATTACGTGATAAAGATGCATCCATGGACAAGACAAGGATGACTTTAAAGTTTTTCTTATTGGAAAGTGTCTCAATATAGGCAAATAATTACATTATTAAATTGTCGGGAAACAAATCTGAAATGTGTCAAAGTGGGTGCAGTGGCAAAAAAAAAACATGTTACCTCCTTTTCTACATAATTAGGCGTAGGACGCTGTCTTTTTAATTTTATTGTATGAAATCTCAAATCAACAATAATCGTTCTTTCACCGGTCTCCCTCAATGGAGTCGGTTTTTTTTTCTTAAAAATTATTACAAGCTTTTATTTACTTTCACCTGACCGTTGCCTGTTTGTAATCAAATCTTGTAAGTTAAATTTGATCCACTTATAACTAAGACCCAGTTAAAGTCACCGATATTGGCCCGTCTATATACAAAAACAATACAAAACCTACCACACGTAAGTAGAAAATCATTCAAGCGTGAAGATACTGTATAAAATAGCCGCACTACCGCGCGTGTCTTAAGAAAATTGTCTGCAAACTAACGCCACTATAAAATAGCGTCCTATAAACGTTCCTCGGGAAAATGCCGATCAGTTCCAGGACATGTCGGAAAATTCTCGTCACGAGCAATTTGTGACGGAAAAAAAGATGGAAAAGGCTTGGAGACGCCGCTCATTTTAAGACGTAATGACGGGAGTGAATGATGGTTCAGCAAAGGAAATAGTTCGGTGAAGTTACTCGTGTATGCCGTTGTCACTTAGCAAGTCAAGTAGCTAGAATCTTTTAGTTATTACAATAGATTGTTAATAACCGGTACCGAATGTCATATCATAATTATGTCAAAACGTTAGTGATTAAGACAGTCTTTGTGACCCTATAATATTTTTCACATAGCTTGGGTTCTGTGACAGCTGTCATCTCAATACAATTTCCTTTTTTTTCCCCTCTGGCTTTTACTCCCTGCCAATTTGCACAGGGTGAATTCGCCAATGTCGGTGTTGACTTTCACACACTTTTATTTTGAGCTTGTGGAAGGATGTGGTAGGGAAAACCTAAAAAACAAATAATAGGGTCCCATTTTACCCTTTGGGTACGGAACCCTAACTAGGTATGCCAATATTTAAACGGTTTTTTTTTTTTTAATAATTTTCTGTCCATTCTACTGCTTGGGCTTATAGCTTGTACCAATTTCTTTAGAATACTCGATGTAGTACTTTCATTATTAAAAAGAACCCCTTTTTAGGGTTCCGTAGTCAACTAGGAACCCTTATAGTTTCGCCATGTCCGTCTGTCTGTCTGTCTGTCTGTCCGAGGCTTCGCTCCGTGGTCGTTAGTGCTAGAAAGCTGAAATTTGGCATGGATATATAAATCAATAAAGCCGACAAAGTCGTACAATAAAATCTATTTTTTTTTTTATAGTACCTCCCCTACTCGTAAAGTGGGGGTGAAATTATTTTTTTCGCTTCAACCCTAGAGTTTGGGGTATCGTTGGAAAGGTCTTTCAAAACTAATAGGGGTCTTCAAGAAACATGTTTTGATAAAGTGAATATATTCGGAGATAATCGCTCCGAAAGAAAAAATTAATGTGTCCCCCCCCCTCTAACTTTTGAACCATAGGTCCAAAAAATATGAAAAAAATCGTGGAAGTAGAGCTTAAGAAAGATATTAAATGAAAACTATAGCCGACATGATCAGTTTAGCTGTTTTTGAGTTATCGCAAAAAGTTTTCCCTTCATAGTAAAAAGGTTTACTTTAATTAGGTACTGATTATGCAAATTTGCCTATTTGTTTAACTCGGGTGAAAGGTACCGTTTCATCCGTTGGTTAACAATTTACTATACTTTAAGCTCCAGTTTAGCTTGTGACGGAAGAGTAACTACGGAACCCTACACTGAGCGTGGCCCGACATGCTCTTGGCCGGTTTTTTTATTACCTTTTGTCCGCCCCGAGTAATTGACCGGGTTGTTTAAGCCACCCCCTTATTTATTGACATCAAAGCATAACTTATGTCGCAGTTCGCGACCTTTTTATGTTAGGATGCGACTTTTGTTTCAAGATTTATATATTATGAGAGTAAACATTCGTCCGAGGGTTCTTTCTGTAAATTAAATAAGGTTTTTGGAAAAAAAGTATATTTAGAGAACAATTGAGATTTTTTTTTTTTACTTGCCGTGTTTTCATGTAGCTTACTAACCTTTGCAAGTGGATTCGTCTGCGTAGAATTTGTTCAACTGGCAACACTCCCTCCCCCTTAGTTATTTGGTACTATCGTGCACTCCCGTTAAACCCCCTTAGACGATGAATTCCCGGTTAAAGACAATTCTATGTACTTTTCCAGGTTATGAACTACGAGTATCTTTGTGACAAATTTCACGTAAGATCAAATTTCAAGTCAAGTTAAAGTCCAAATTTAATCAAAATCGAATTTAAATGCATATTATTTGCAAAATCGCTTACAAATGCACTCAACCTTAGGCGAAACATCACATTTTTTGTGCCACATGTACAATTATAATTTGTGCCCTAAATAATTACGAATGTTTTAGCAACAATGAACAAGTCGCTCGCTACTTCATAAATTGTCTTCCAATTTCATCTCAAATTAAACTTCAATCGAAACTTGATCAAAGGGCGTTCGCAGCGTTTATTGAAGTCGATTAATTATCTTTTAGAGACATCATCGCGTCGTACGTGACGCACCGCGGGCTCGGCAACTACAGTGTGCGCGTGGGCAGCTCGTACAACAACAAAGGCGGGATGCTTCACAAGGTAACTAAGATAAAATTATATAAGATAAAAGATAAATGAGGTAAATTCGTGACAATCACGAAACATGTACGAACATGTACCTATAACAAAAGCAGAGAAACAGAAGATTATTTAAGTGCTCATCAGGAAATAGACCCAACTCAGCATACTCATTAGCATTTAGTAGCACTCTAGGTATACTCGTTAAGGCTTCACATAAAAATCGGGTAACGTAGTTATAGAAGAAACTAAAAAAAAATATTACGTTACCGCGAAAAGATCCCTTTCTCTTTTTTTTCGTGAAAAGATTTTTTTCTTTTTCTTTTCGGATTAGGAAAGTAATATTATTTGTTTTAATTAGTACGGATTTCTGCAAAGTAACGCTGTATCTATTCATTATAGAAGAAACTGTACAAAGTAGAAATGTCCGGCGATCTAGATTTTTTTTCTATTTGAAGTTCATTAAATAATATTGCCTCCTTAAATCATATTTCCTTAAATAAAGATTTTGACACGATGCACAATGTCACATTGCACATTGCTCTAGAGATTTAAAATGTAAAAAAGTTTGAGTAACAGTTAAAAATAAGTAACAATAGATAATTTTAAGGTGAGATATTTAAATTTGATACTTTGCATATGCTACAAAATTCGAATTTTTAACTAAAACTGCAAATTAAATTGAATGTGCTAATTCACATTTATTAAGGCCTGTGCAAACCGGATGCGTGTGTCTATATTATTATTATTATAAACAGATCCTTATAAGACACCGCAGAACGCTTGCTTGATGTGAGCATGCACGAACATTTTACTTCACGACAACGCACACGCAGCCGGTGTGCCTTTACAGTTAGAAACAAACTTCTCATGAATTGGATGAGCATAATTTAAATCAGATTTAAATATGAGAGTTGTGTAACATTCTGTATACAAGCCTTATTAGTGTGGAACACATCCGGATGTACACTGGAAAACATTTCAGCCTGGAAACCCGTTAATTTCCCGTGGCCATGGTAATCAGCGCGAACATTTCCTTTGCCGTGGTTTCGATGCTGCAATTTAAATGTTGAACATTTTTCCGGTCATTAATATTGAATTGACAGAGATACTAATTTATTAACAGTCTGCAAATTTCCCTGCGATTTTTCAGTGCGCTAAAGTTTTGTTAAAACGATTAAAAAAGTTTTTTGATTAATGATTGCTGTGTGATGTGCTATTTTCACTTTTTCGCTATATCTTACAATATAAAACATTTTAACCTTTTGAACGCCTATCGTACGCGGCGCGTAATCGTGAACCTTGTCGGTACGTATGATGGTTGATATTGGGCTGTAGCCGCACGCGTCATATGACGTCTTTGGCGGTCAAAAGGTTAAAACAGATAACACTTGAACAGCACTGTAAGTGTTTTTACATAATTTCGAATTTATCCAATACAATACTCTTTATTGCGAACCTCCCACAGTTTAGAATTAAATAAATGTACACAAACATAAACAAAGACAACTGGATAGAGGTAACAGGCGGTCTTATTGATTAAGAGCGATCTCTTCCATAGAGTTTTTGAGTAGCGTAGATAATATGCAGTAGTAGTTGGTGCCCAGAAAAAAAATAAAAAGGTTATTTTACGTATTGCACACCGCCCACAGTTTAAAATACATGTACA
This sequence comes from Cydia pomonella, assembly GCF_033807575.1. Taxonomy (NCBI): domain Eukaryota; kingdom Metazoa; phylum Arthropoda; class Insecta; order Lepidoptera; family Tortricidae; genus Cydia; species Cydia pomonella. The sequence goes on along the minus strand of NC_084724.1, from coordinate 12,873,579 downwards.
TAAACATAAACAGAGACAACTGGAGAGAGGTAACAAGAGGCGGTCTTATTGCTTAACAACGGTATCTTCCATACAGTCTTTGAGTAGCGTAGATAACATGCAGTAGTAGTTGGTGCCCAGACAAAACATAAAAAGGTTATATTACGTGAATAATTACAATCATAATTCTGTGATTTTTATTCGTTATCGTGTTTCTAAAAAAATTTCCTACTCCTCTACTGTTATCTGTCATTTATGCATTCATTAACACGAATATAAGAACATACATAAAATGTTTCAAGAAAAGTCTATATTGTCTATTCCTCATAAAAGCTCTTGTGCTTTTAATCGCTATAACGTTACTGCGATTAATGGCTACCAACCTAACAAAACCAAAACGAATACAGTTTTAAACTAAGTGCATTGCTGCCAACTTACAAAATATTCATTTGGTTGCATAGTAAAAATAATTACTTCATAAGTCAGAAACACGCATGTGACACCCGTAATATAGCAACACCCATAGACTACGAAGACCGCTTAGCGTTGCTTGTTAGTCTCCGTAGGCTACGGTGGCCAAAATTGAGAAAAAACTGTCCAAAAATTTAATTTAGCAAGTAGCAAGTACCAGGGCCTCATGAGTTACGAGGTGTCGCTGACCGGCCGGCCGCGGCCCGGGGCGGGCTGGGCGCGTACAAGGTATGCTCGCGCGTCTTGGCTATATACTTTTGCTTTGTTTACCTAAATTAAGATTTATTTTTGTTGACTCGTAGGAAAAATATTGTATGCAACGTTGTATAAGTAGGTCAAAAAATGCTTGTGGCGTATTCCTTTACAATGTTCGCCTACGCCTTCGGCTCCGGCTCACATTGTAACTCACGCCACTCGCCTTTTTTGACCCTTCTTATACAACTGTTGCATAAAATACTATAATGAATCACACCCAGTGAACCGTAATGTGTATCTCAGGATACATTATTATTATAATGAACTTTTCGTTCCAATGGGCACCTCCCTAATAATATATATTTGCGTAAGCTATCAGGAGTATTTCGAATAATTGGGAAATTCGAGAAAGCTGTTTCGAGTTCCGGCACGGAAATCAATCATTTATGTAAAGAACCTTATTTAGTAGGTATAATTTTTTTTTAAATTAAGCATATTTTATTTTGAATACGAATGCATAAAATTGAACATACAGTGTATTCGTTAAGTTACTTTTTCTAAAAGATAAGATTTGAGTTTCTTTCTACTAGTTTTAGAACTGCATTAAAAAAACATTCGTTTTTCTGGATCCATTATTAATCGAAGTAAGTAGCAATGTAGGAAGACGTACCTGAAACAAATAAATATTTCATTAGTCTTACAGAAATGATACATTTAACCTTTTTCCAGTACGACAGTATCGACCACATACGCGCCAACAGGATTTCAACTTTAGGTTTCCGATTTAAGGTTCAAATTAGATTGCGCTTTCGGGAAATGTGTCTTGTCTTCAAATTAATAATGATACTGGATTAATTGGAATATATTTAGATTTTTTGGTGCGGCCTGGAAAAAGGTGAAATATGATATCACAAAGAAAAAAGAGTGAGAAATCCTGTAATCAACATTGAGAAACATCTGTCATTACCACACCCGATATGGGTATCATGTATTGAGACAATTTTATTGTTACCTGAGACCTGACATATATGTAAGCAATTAAAACGAGGAAGGAAGGATAATATTAGGGGTAGTAGATATTATACAGTGTGTCTTTAGCCATTGGACAAAGCCGAAATGAACATATGCATTAGGGTATTTAGAACCAGTGTACAAAGTATCACAGCCGGTGTAGCGGTTTCGAAGAAATTAACAAATTACCAATTTTTACTTTGGAGCAGCCTGTATATGTTAGTAGCTCCTAAGGTAATATAGGGAGCGTGCATGAACTGTAGGAGGCAGCACAGGAGCCGTCAGATTTTTGGCGCGAGGCGTAAATGTGACGTTTATTGTTCCGCCTTCAACCTTTTTTTATATTTTTTTATTTATGACACTAATAAGCTTCTGACTTTAGAAAAATGTCATCATTATCAAATATTTCGAACAATTTGTCAAAAACATTGCCAAAGATTAACACAGTGTGTTTCTTTTTGTTGTCGATTATTGCAAATAACTTTTGTTCGAAAAATCTAATTAAAACAATATTAACCTCAGAGCATTCCTGAGAAGTAACCCTACGTGGAATTTTAGGGTTTGTCCAATGGCTAAGGTCAAAAACTTATTATCGTCGTCCAGTTAAACAATCAACATATCCTAATGTGAACTTGACATTTCAGATACAAATGATGATCAACAATTTTGACCTGAAAGTGACTGCAGTGAAACTTCAAGCGCCGATGGCATTCAGTTCTCGAGTGAGCGCCGTGCGGCTACCTAATCCCGATGAACCGGTGACCCTTGGATTCCTAGCCACCATGATAGCTTGGACTCCTGCCGGGGTAAGCATTATAATAATAATTCAGCCTATATAAGTCCCACTGCTGGGCACAGGCCTCCTCTCATGTGCGAGAAGGCTCGGGCTATAGTCCCCACGCTAGCCCAATGCGGATTGGGGACTTGGATGCGGATGCAGGTTTCCTCACGATGTTTTCCTTCACCGAACAGCTAGTGGTAAATATCAAATGATATTTCGTACATATGTTCCGAGAAACTCATTGGTACGAGCCAGGATTTGAACCCGCGACCTCCGGATTTTAAGTCGGACGTCATATCCACACGGCCACCACCGCTTCTTCTTCGGGGTAAGCATTACAACTGATAATTGTACTAGAAAGCCTGCATTTTAACCTACCTTTAAAATATCAATAGCATACAATTACCTAAAGATTTATTTATACGCCCCTACGTCTACAAGGACGTTTTAGATTCCACCTTGTAATTCTTAAGAGGAAAGGGGGCGGTCGTTTCTCCATACAAACGTAATCCCCATTTTCCTCTCTGAATATTCATATTATGGAAAATATATTACGTTTGACTTTATTAGATTTTTTAATTATTGTAAAAAATAGGAGCGAAAAACAGTTTTCATAAAAAAATGCTCCTAACTCGTATAATAACTAATGACTATCATATTTGATTAATTTGGTTGTATTTTTTCCGATTACGGGAAAATTGTAATTTGCAGTCTGGACTCCAAAAAAATACGAAAATACCGTTGTAGACGTTAAAGTTATCAAGCATTTTACATACAGTTTTGCTTCTGCACGATGTAACCCGAGACACCCTTAACTCGGAAGACCAATGCACCAATCTGTTACATCTAGCTCATCGATCATACGTATACCTAGACGAATTTACCCCCGCGTGGTCTACATATGGATTAAGTTTGAAGTGCCCCCGCGGGGCCTGTAGTTGCGACTGATTTATCACTCCCCTGATGTGCAGCTCTGTCGAGCGTGGACAAGGAATGTATTAAATAATATATTCACAACATTCTTAAAGTTTGCAATTAGTAATAAATATGTACCTAAAGTACATGTTTCCTTGTTTAACATTGTCCCAATGCCTTGAAGATATCGCTACGCATGCTAAAAGGGACAGCAAATTATCTTAAGGTGCAATAGATTCAGGGGGCTTAGCCAAGACGACTAAGATAACTGTATTTCAAATTATAGAGAGGTGCTGGTGTGGGTCTCATCCCGACTTCAACAAATAATTTAAAATTATGATTTAATCTGTTTATTCAATAAAAAACATGCGTTTTGTACAAACTTAACGACTAATCTTAAATTAAAAAGATTTTTTGAGTTAAGGAGTCTAGCTGTGTAGAATTAATTAAACAATACTATTACATCTTTATTATATATATATTGTTACAAGATAAGGATTAAATTATTTTCTCATTAGAAGCATGTTTCTTTATCATATATCTAATTTGCCCACATGTTCGACCTTCTAATAAGCTTACTAATTCATTTGGAAATCCATTCAATATACACGGTACAATGCATTTCCATACTCTTCGACCGTATTCATTGTTTGTCTTTCCGACCTCAAACGTTGGAATGTTATCTAGGTTACGTAACCGGTAACCGTAATGGTCGCGTTTTTTTGTGTAAGTATTTTATGTTATTGTAGTCCATAGGGTTACAATGGATAAGTCTATTTTTTCAAATACAGTTAACACTCCGCAGTAATTGAATAGATTTTCACAATTACTTCACTCGGTATAATAAAGTTTGTAATACATTCAACTGTTTCTAGCACATGCGGCAAGTGAACGCGCCGGTGATCGAGGCTTCCATCTGCGAGTCCTACACCAAGCTGATGGCCGGCCACTACATCTGCGTGGGCGGCGTCAAGGACCCCAACAGGCACTTCTGCAGGGTGTGTTTATTGAAGTTTACAACTTAAGAATAGATTTTCATATACATAATATAAGCCCGGGGTATGGAAATTGACCATATTACTGTAGAAAGCGACCAACTTTAAATTTTTGTCCAAGTGACTTACATCATAACTCAATGGATTTGGGGGGATTTTTGCATCTTGATCAAAAAGTAGTTGGTCGTTTTCTGCATAACTACGGTTTATTTATGGAGAGAAAAAACATACGCGTTTATACTAGACATTCGATTTTTGGGAGCGACATTAAATGACTGCTCCTTTATCGATACACTCAATTAGGTATCGATACTTTTCTTACATACTTATGATCTAAGTAGATCAATTACTGTGAAATCTGAATGCGTTATTTAGACTCCATCGTAAAAATAAAATATTATCAAAAGAAAAGAAAAGTGCCCAACAGGGTTCACAAATACCTAGCTTATAAGTTTAACACCTGTACAACTACTTTGTGAATTTGCAATAAAATATCGAGTATTGAGAAAAAAAATACCTGCAATAAAAATTATGGTTCGTAATGTATTTAACATATTTCACAGATACATCACGACTCTTTAGCTCATAGGTAAATGTCTTTAAGAATCATGCAAACTTTCGCGTCATGCATCAGTTTACCAGTGACAGCAAGGTACCAATCAAAGCTAAAACGCTCTCATCTCGACGGTTACTTCTGTCCTTTTTCTACTTGAGTACAGTGAAAATGGGTCAAGTCTATAGGGCTGGCTGCAATCAATTCCTCACAAACCCTTGGATGTAAAGTATCCAAACGCGAAAACGAAAAGGCTATTCATACCCATAAATAAACATGCCCGGATGCTGTTATCCTAATCCATTGGAAGGCTGAATTCAACATTGAATTTGCATTCATCGGTATGAAAGTGGATTCATGTTACAGTAGATATATTGTATAGTCGGGAAAGGTATAGGTAATGTGAAGACGTGCGGATGCTGTCAACTTCTTTAAAATAAGAAGTATATATTGGAATTAAATAATATAAAGGTAATCGAAACACGTTGAATTTCTCCGTAAAGTCAATATGGTTAAGACCGTCTGTCAGGTAAGACCAACAACGTTTCGTCGCTTCTAACTCTTGCGTTTGTACATATACCCCACTTAAAGAAGGTTGGTAGAGCAGAAGCAGCGACGCACTTCCTTTCCGATGATCAAATACGAGAGTTGTTGCCTAAGGTCGCTTGTAGACGTTCGGCGTTTTCACCGGACATTTGTCCGCGTTCGGCGATGAAGTCTTGTTTTCTTGGTTGTAGCTGTCGGTAGCCACATACAAAACTGGACGTAGTCGCGTAACACAGTCCGTTGTCCGGCGAAAATACCGGACGTCTACAAGCTACCTTATGATCGTCTTCTCAACCAAAATAGTACATTATGCAGAGGGGAGTAAGTGAAATTTTGCAACGAGGAGTTTTCAATTTTCTAACCCCTAGAGTTACACACAATGTTATTCATCACACTTGTGAAGAAATAAACTTAATTTTAAGCAAAATAATTCTTAAATACGGTAAAATTTCAAACATACGTCCGCCATATTGTATTCTTGACAAGTTAAGCATCGGAGGCGCAGACCTATCCGGCAGTATTATAATGACAATTAAATTAATCAAATTAAATATTTTCTAAGACAAATAAACATAAACTATAAAAGTCAGTGTTTTAAAAGTAAAACTCATACCTACCAGGTTCGTATGAATTAGTGACACAATAAAATAAAAAAAGTTTTAGCTCTTTTTTTCATAATCCATAACTCCGCGGGAACAATGTAGGCCTTCGTCCTTCAGTAAACCTGCATTAAATAAGATCTTTTTCAAGCAAGTGTGATGAGAATGTTATATTCCGTTCTTTCCCACATTGACCTTATTAGTTACATGTTGTATAAATTTAGAAACTCCGAAATCACAACTTATTGAATAAAAGTTGAAAAGCCTTTTAAAAGGCCCAGCGAACACACGAGGCAGCCCTACTGGCGCTGCTGTCGCTCCGTCCCCTTTATTTCGTTTGCATATCTGTCAATTGAAAAACAAACCCTAGTAGATAGAGTGGACCCATTTGTAATATGCGAGCCAAGTGGGTCGCCAGTTGAGAAGAAACTTTCTTATTTGTTTTTCTCTCGTTGGGTTGTTTGGTTTGAGTTTCTGATTCACCAACAATATTGTGTGTGGATATTATCAAGTTTTGACTGAGAATGCCTTTGCTTTAAGGGCGCCACTGATTAACAGTCCACCGGACGGTATCGTCTTGTCAGTTGTTCGAAACTGTCAAATTTTAGTTCTAACTGACAGGCCGATACCCTCCAGCGGACTGTTAATCAGTGGGCACTTTAAACAAAAAGCGGCCAAGTGCGAGTCGGACTCGCCGATGAAGGGTTCCGTACCATTTATGACGTATTAAAAAAAACTACTTACTAGATCTGGTTCAAACCAATTTTCGTTGGAAGTTTGCATAGTAATGTATATCATATATTTTTTTTAGATTTTTCATTCCGTTATTTTAGAAGTTACAGGGGGGGGGGGGGACTCACTTTTTTTCACTTTGGAAGTGTCTCTCGCGCAAACTATTCAGTTTAGAAAAAAATGATATTAGATACCTAAATATCATTTTTGAAGAGCCTTAGATACCCCACACGTATGGGTTTGAAGAAAAAAAATTTTTTTTTAAATTTTTATGACGTATTAAAAAAAAATTTTTTAAAATTTTTATGACGTATTAAAAAAAAACTACTTACTAGATCTCGTTCGAACCAATTTTCGGTGGAAGTTTGCATGGCAATGTATATCATATATTTTTTTTAGATTTTTCATTCTGTTATTTTAGAAGTTACGGGGGGGGGGGACACACTTTTTACCACTTTGGAAGTGTCTCTCGCGCAAACTATTCAGTTTAGAAAAAAATGATATTAGAAACCTCAATATCATTTTTAAAGACCTATCCATAGATACCCCACACGTATGGGTTTGATGAAAAAAGATTTTTTGAGTTTCAGTTCTAAGTATGGGGAACCCCCAAAATTTATTGTTTTTTTTTCTATTTTTGTGTAAACATCATAATGCGGTTCATAGAATACATCTACTTACCAAGTTTGAACAGTATAGCTTTTATAGTTTCGGAAAAAAGTGGCTGTGACAGAATCGGACAGACAGACGGACATGACGAATCTATAAGGGTTCCGTTTTTTGCCATTTGGCTACGGAACCCTAAAAACGACTCTCACTCATAATTTAAACTGAAATGAGACTTAGTCGCGTGCACTTATTTAAATTTTTTCGTGTATACTTAAATCTCTTCCTCTTTCAAAGTACAGTAAAATGTTTGCCTATATAAAATCAAAATATGTATAGTGTTATAAACAGGGTCCGTACCTTTCATGCCGTTGACAGAAAAATGACGTCACGCTATTCCAATTAGTATTTTCGTAATAATTAATCATTTATCAACCTATTCAGGTAAGTTATACATATCCTTGACAATCAGTACAGAAACGTCTAACTGACATTCATCTTATTGTCACCCAAAGAGCATATAATCACTGTTGTCACCCAAATCACAGCCCAAATAAATAATAGATTATTAATTTATTAAATAATACATATTTTTGATTTTTAACAGCGTAACAAGCTTTTATTCTCGTAACAAGTATTTATTTTGATACCCGTCAATAAGTAAGTTATCTAAATTTGTAGTATTGTAAAACAACTTCCTGTATGTTAAATTACGTAATTTTTGTGCCAACGGCATGAAAAGCACGGGCCCTGGTCATAAACGAGCTGCTTATACACCAAGGATGGGTCAGTACTTTGATGGTACCGTGGAACACACCACACAAGCATTCCTACACGCATAAACTGCTAAAAACATAACCCTTTACATTAGTCCATATTTTTATTAACGCTCGTAATGTTTGTATCATTAGGAATAAATGAAGTAAAACCCTTAAAACAGACAAGTTGAAAAAATATTAAAAACAGGACATTATAACAAAGTTACAAAACTCTTCAAGTGATATTCAACTTCGGGCAGAACTTTAGTGAAACCGCACAAAAACTCGCGGACTTTGGAGATTTGTTCTTACGCTTCCCTCCCTAATAGCTTGTTTATAAATCTTTATTAGCCGTAGGCAGCTATTATTTTTCTTTTAGAAGTTTTTTACCACGAGTCAAACAAACAAATAAGTTTGATGTAATGTTTACGAAACATATTAATTATAATAAATATACACAGTATATTCGTTCAGACACGACACATTCAGATTAATTTACTGCTGTTTGAGAACTTTCTTTAAAAAAAAACAACGGGTTACACTTAGGGAGTGCTGGCAGAAGTGAAAACTTGAATATTAACGTTGTGCATTTTTGATATTTTGGAATGTTTAGGGAATAATTTTGCACGAATTGCTTTAATTATCAGTATAAAAGTACTATCATTTATGTGGCAAAATACAATATTCAAGTTTTCACTTCTGCTGGCACTCCCGGAGTGCAACCCGTTGTAGGAAGGAAGTATCCCCCTCTCTTTCTACCGCGCGGCGGTCTACTGGTCTTCAATGACATTGTAACAGTTTTTCGATCAGGTCACGTGTCCGTCTTACGAATTTTCAATCTGACGAAGCTGCGGTCACGTGACCTGTCGCGAGTTTAATATTTTTTCTCCATCACAAAAAGTGCACAGCGCCGCTAAAGAGGTTTTCACTTCAAAACTTTAATATATATTTGGTATGATAAGTATATGTATCAGTATGTCCTAACAGTAGGTAACAGGACAATTGAATAGTATCTATACATTTATATCCAAGCGCTGAAAGAAACTGAAAAGGTGCATTTCATCCGAGTTAAACACTCTACTTTTCATTTTGAATACAAGGAATGTAAAATGTTATACATGTGTATTTAAAAAAACATGAAGAAGAAAATTATCAAGAAATACATATAAAAATGTATACTTAGACATTTTTATATGTATTTCTTAATAATTTTCTTCTCGTCATTTATAGAATTGGGAGAATCCATTTAATATCACACTTTAATTGCTTATTGTAACATAAACGAAAAAAAACGTACTGGGAAAGTAAAATACTTAAGTACAGAAACGTATAATTTTTTGCACACTTAGAACAACAACTACCCATGAATGAGAACTCCATAATGAGCATGAGATACGAAAAGTAGCTATTATACTAAATATGGTTTCGATATATTTATTTTTCAGAGAGACAACGGCGGTGCGGTGGTTCAGAACAACACGCTCATCGCCGTATCCTCATTCCTCCACACCTGCGCGCTCTACTCCAGGAGCCACGCCTTCCCCAAGGTCTCCAGCTTCGCCAGGTGGCTAGATTCCATCATCTGGGACGAGAACAATCGTCCGACCACTGTACAACCGACGACAATTCAAGGAGCAAAAAAATCAAACACCACTACTCAAACTCCTAATCCTGAAAATTCTGATCCGAGAAATATTTACCAAGACCCAAGAAAATTCTTATTAACTCTGCCATTTGATCCGATCGATGTGCCATTAGAACCTACCGGAGATAACTCCGTGCTTCCGAGAATGAGTTTGTATGAATCATATCTTCAGAACATGGCTAGAGTGAGGACGAGTACAACTGAGGATCCAATGGAAATTGAGGAGCAAGCGAGGCGGATGTGGCTTCAAAAATTTGGGAAGAACGTAGTGCTGCCTCCAGGTTTTTTGGTGTAAAAAATAAATGAACAGAGCTGTCTTGTATAAACTTGCATAATTTATGTTTTTCTTCCTCGCGTTGTCCTGGCATTTTGCTACGGCTCATGGGAGCCTGGGGTCCGCTTGACAACTAATCCCACGATTTGACGTAGGCACTAGTCTTTACGAAAGCGACTGCCATCTGACCGTCCAACCCAGAGGGTAAACTAGGCCTTGTTGGGATTAGTCCGGTTTCCTCACGATGTTTTCTTTCACCGAAAAGCTACTGGTAAATATCAAATGATATTTCGTACATAAATTCCGAAAAACTCATTGGTACGAGCCGGAGTTTGAACCCGCGACCTCCGGATCGCAAGTCGCACGCACTTACCGCTAGGCCAGCAGCGCTTCTTTATTTATTGCCAAACTTGCATTATTTATATTAGACCTATACTCACCTTTGGCTATAAAACCGTACATACATACGCGGTACCCAGAATAGCAGAGTGAACGGCATAAACTTCAAACAAATCAGTATCTAGCATATAATAACTTATAAGTACGTACGTGTTTCAAAATTTTTAATATTTATTGTTTTTTTTCGGTAACCTACTAATGATTTTGGTTGCTAACCAAGTTAAATAATAGCAGACCGTAAATTTTCATTCCATAAAATAAAGAACAGACCACAAAACTGCAACTATTTTGTGTCGCCACACAAATTCAATGATCACATAGTTTATATCTAATGGCTTCCACTGTCAGCCTCCGGCGCTGCAGCGGTCCCATCAGGTTGAAATAAAATTTGCTCTTGACAATAAAAATCCTGCAGACATATAAAACATTCCTTGCCTTTACGGAAGAACTCCACAACTGCAATATTGTTCTCACGATCTTTTGTTTTCAAAAGAAAGAAACAAAGACATTCCACGAATTGTCTTTCATATAATATAACGTCGACACACCCCTGCCGTTGTTATAGGTGTTATTTATGTTGCCTTCATGAACTTTGTTGTTCAACTTTTGCGATATGTGGAATACTTACTGTCCTATTTATCACACGCTCGGCTCTCGAGGCTACGTAGCTGGGTGCGTACAAAGTATTCCAATAAGGAATTTATTTTTGAGATAGAATTTCTTCACGGTTGCTGTCGTCATGACATACTTAATATAAAATGTGTAGCGTATGCATGCGACTTAAAACGGCAAATTCTATCGAGGTCTCAAACTCGCTACTTTGATAATCATTAAATTCACTATTGAAAGGATAATGGAACGAATATAAAGTGCATTAGCGTAACTTTAAATGCGGTGTAGTTTAAAAAAATGTGTTTTTCTACGATAGCCACAGTAAGAAAGATGTCTAAGTAAAAATTGTAGTAGCGTAAATATTGGCATTGAATTAGTACATTACGATACAAGTGCGAAAAATAGGAAATTCAAAACGAGTGGCGATAAATTAAAACACGACCGAAGGGAGTGTTTTAAATCGACACGAGTTGCGAATTACCTATTCGCACATGTATCGTACAACGTTTTACAGTACATATGGCCCTTTAAATGTTCGACACAGTAACGTAATATGCTAATTTACGCACTAGTGCGAAAAAATAGCACCATATGTACTGTAAAAGATATTTCTGATTTAATGAACATTAGCAATTCACAAAATTACCTCTCCCGATTTGGAAGTGAGCTGCATCTGACAGTTAAAAATGATAAATCTATTTACTATGCGCTATTAAGTATAAATACATAAAATTTTACTAATTTTACGGTTTAAACTCACGTATTTTTAGTCACTCGCGCGACGTGTTTCGGAGAGTCTAGCGGCCTGATTCGAAGAATGAGATACGATAACGATAAGTTCTGGTTTCAATAAGTTCTCATTTAGATATCGTTTGTATGTCGTATAATTGAGAGAAGCAGCTCGATTCGGGCAACCAATATCACTTTGACATTAGAAATATCATAGATAGTTAGATCTTATTAAAATCACAGCGGAATCGAAATAAATGTAAATTTTGACATTTCGTTTAGTTATCGATCTTTTAAAAATCTTTCCATGATCTTAAACGTGCCTTAATCATTCTTCGAATCGGGATAACGATAAGTTCTGGTTTCGATAAGTTCTCATTTAGATATCGTTTGTATGTCGTATAATTGAGAGAAGCAGCTCGATTCGGGCAACCAATATCACTTTGACATTAGAAATATCATAGATAGTTAGATCTTATTAAAATCACAGCGGAATCGAAATAAATGTAAATTTTGACATTTCGTTTAGTTATCGATCTTTTAAAAATCTTTCCATGATCTTAAACGTGCCTTAATCATTCTTCGAATCGGGTCGTATGTCTCCTTTCTCAAGCACTAAGAGTACGAGCAGCGTTCACACAAAAATATTTTAATGTTAGTATGTCTCACAACAGTTTAAATTCGATTATAAATACATAGTAAGTAAGTAAGTAAGTAAGTAAATATTCTTTATTGCACCACAAAGAAGACAAATAAAAAAAAAAAACAGATTTACATAGTTTTATTTCTTGTATATTTTATGTGTGCAATAAATAACAGCAAGCGCTGTCTTAGCTGCCCAGCTACGCCAGAAGACAGCAGGGGGTAATATATATAATATGTATCATGCAACCTAGAAATGAATTTGGTCTAAAGCACTTTTGAGCGTTGCGAAATGCTTCGCAATGCCGGACGCGGAAACATGTGTCACTGTCACCGACGCGGCGTACATTTCAAGTTGAAATGTATGCCGTGCGCGAAGCGTGAAGTTGTGAGATGTGTGTCACAACACAAGCTATTTGACCCAACTGTAAAAATTGAGAATAGTAAACTTAGTGTGCACAACCGTCTAACAATAAATAGTTTTATGTATTGTATCGAATTCAATCTTTTATCTTGCCACGGTTGCAACTTAACGAGCGCTGGCCTATCGACTGCTAAAATTGGTTTTTAATTTGTATTATAACAACTTCTATTTGATATTATAATCCTTGATATCGAGGTTCGAGGTGTCGAGGAGGAGGAAACAAAAAGTTTAGTGCAGAGCGCCGCTAAAGAAGTTTTCACCTCAAAAAATTCACATTTAGTTACATGCTTCAGTATAACATTACAAGGTGTTAAAAATTCTAGACAAAGAGTTAATTATTCTCATCAATCAAAAGCTCTGTCCAAAATTACGTTGAAAGAAATATGAAAGTTAAACTGGAACCTGGAAAGCATTAAGTTTTCTAAAAGGAAAGTTCTCAAGTTTTGATAAAATTAATTAATATTCAGGCGCTACTTAAACTTCGAAACACTTACCACGACTTGGAATATAGTTGCAAAGACAGATAACTCAAGTTTAAATATTACCGCCTAGAGACCGTTGAGACTAGGTACTAGTTATTTTACGAAAATAGTTGAAAACGAGTAGAAGGTCACTTGATGGATAGCAGACAACATTCTACGTCACCCGTAGATATAAATTACACTAGAAGAGACATTTAAACATTGACATTTGGATTACAGTGCATCTCATCAACGCATAATGTATCTTAAAATTAGAATGCACCGCAATATAAGCACATACTAAAGTAAGCAAAAGCACATATTAAAATTTTAAGTTAAACAGCTTTAAGTGAATTAAAAATCCCTGCCATCTAGATTTTTGACAGACACCCAAGCTATAATGTCATATTATAATTTTATAGGTGGTTTACATATTTTATATTTTATTTACATTTTATGCACATTATTTACATGGAGTGAGTCGATAGAATATATAAAAGTAATTTGGTTAGGGAACACATTCAGTGCACATAAATAAGCAAAATTATGGAAGACGACGATATTTCCATCAGCCCTTACGAAGATGGGTCTTGGGAGTGGGACGATAATAATAACAGACTCGAGTTTAAAAGCAACATTGATGAAGAGTCCCAGACTGTTCCAACGGATCGAGTCTACGCCTCCAAGATAATGAAATCTTTAGAATTTGCTGACAGTCCTGACTTATATGAACTACTTAGATTTGAAAAGCGTTATCAAAGGCATATTAAGGATAATGGCAGCGACGTGGTGACGCTACAAGACATCAAAGACGTCGTCCTATTCTCGGCCTCGGCGCAGTTTATCAGCATTCCTATAGTCAAAATACTGCACTTGCCAGCTACTGAGCGTTTCCTCAGAGCACTAATATTTTACTGCCAGTACTACCTGCAAGTAGAAGAAACACTGAGTTTCCGCTCGTTGGAGAAGAGACTTCCTTCCAGTAACAGCGTTGCATATGAAAAAGAGCTAATCGAAGACTTACAAGACCTGCGCTTTCTGATAGCAAAAGAATACAGTACAATGATTTTAGGCGGCGACCAATTCGACAAATTCCATCACATGGGTGTCACGAAAAATTTATCTGCAACTGTTAGAGACGCAATTTTCTACGAAACTCTTTTCCGCCTCATTATACAAATAGTTTGGATAGCTCTCGGTCGCAGATCGGGAAAGGATATCGAAGTTGAAATCAGTCGTCTGTTTAAATCGGATAGATTTAATTTCGCCGCACATAAATACAACTTCCGAGCCGCTAAAAATATCAAAGAGCAGTTGTTAATGTCAGGCCGATGTGTGCGAAGAGATCGGTTACTCAAAACGGAGTCACCTTTGATAAATGAAATTTTCTGTCAACGCCCAATCGCGTACCGTATGTCGGGTTTAGGCGTCGTGAAGTATCCAAACTTGACTCCTCGGCTAAGATATTTTAAGCGCGTCTTGATTCTACCAGAGGAAGAGTTTCAGGCATTAGGAATAACTGTGGGCATTCTCGGCCTTTCCAGAAAACTTTTTGATCCCATGTTGAAGGAAACAAAACAGAAAAAACAACCTAGACTAGGATCGTTATCTAGAAAAATGTCTAAAGCTTCAGTCAGTACAACATCCGTCAACCCTACAACTCTTTTTCCAGACATTTATTTGCCTAAAAAGTCTTTTGAGGAGGAGTTTGGGGACGAATTACCTGGCGAAACATATTCTCCGAAACCAATCGATACTGTACAAAAAATGAAATGGCTTGGAAGAGTACGCAGGCGTTTGAAAAGAAAACGAGAAATAGAAGAAAATCTTATGAGAAAACGGTCAATTTTACACTGAACTTTACATTTTCCCTGTTTCATAAATACAAAGAGGTCCTAACCAGATCATGGCATTTTACTTATTTAGAAGTCTGGCATCAAAGATACCTATTTTTTTCTTTTTCAGGGTAGCTGTGCTTACCCTAAATGTGTCACTTGATTACAAACCATTTTGTAAGTAGCCAGACCAATTGGAGGGGCCCAACTATCCCCTAGACCTACATAAAGTTTCACACAGACACACATATAAACTATATGTGGGTCTGGAGGATGGTTGGGCCTCTCTAATTGGTGTGGCTACTTACAAAATGCAATAGTAATAGTTCCTTGAGTATCATGCATAAAAGTCAAGAGTGAAAATATAGTAAGTAAGCAGCGGTGTGGGGAGCATGCGTCAAAAACGGTACGCATACGACGCGTCACTGCGATTCCGTATCGTGACCGTTTTTTAAGCTGCGGTCTGGTCGCACCTTTATTATGTTCACCAACTCACACTCGGGTTTTTTATCAGAACAAACGTAACAACAGTAACAAATCACCATGGTATTTCCATTACCAGGGTAGCAGCGCACCAAAAAGGTTCATAAATCAACGTCCAGACTAAAACAGGCTAAACTTAACAAACGATTATATACTAATGGCCGTTATTTCACTTATCAACCTTCAAAATATCAATTATTTTGTGTAAAGGCTTTCACGCTAGGGTTGACGACCCGGAGACATGTAGATTTTTAAAATATCGTATCAACTTGATATGAATCTTGTCCCGTCGCTCTCGTACCAATATGTGAACGAGAGAGATGAACTGAGACTACAATCAAATCAATATTATATTTTTTAAATGCGCTTTTCGTGTCAAAGTATAAAGCTTCAGTATGAGAAAGAAACTGCTGAACTGTGTGCTTTGTGCACGTCAATCGGTTTGAACCAGCAGGGTTTTCACTGAATTTACCTTTTGAGAAAGTCTTTGACAGCGCTATAATTATTTAAGTTTGAATTGTGTTTACTTAGGTTTTTTGTTAGGTGCGTGTTGATATTGTTAAAAAAGTGGCTGTGACATAATCGGACAGACAGACGGACATGACGAATCTATAAGGGTTCCGTTTTTTGCCATTTGGCTACGGAACCCTAAAAAGACCGCGAAGTGCATGTCGAGCCACGTACAATGAAGGGTTCTGTACCATACCAGCATAAGAGCGTATCTTCTCTGAACTTACGTCATTTTAATAAGAAGAGATTTTTTGGAAATTAATAACTATTAGATCAATCAATCATGTTCGAAATACGAGTAGTTTACGTAGAAAGTATTTACCAAGTTTTATTTTCTTGTATTATTAATTGAGTAATAGTAGATTGTTAACCAAGGTATGAAATAGTACCTTTCAGCCGAGTTAAACACTCTACTTTTCATTTCGAATACGAGGACTTCAGTAGTATTTCTCGAGGGTACTTTCCATTAACATTTTAGGTAAAAATATAGTTATTTATGGAAGGGGAGTTAATTATCAGACTGGAAATTGTACAACAAATCAATTTAAAAACCAATGTTTTTATTGCTTATCGTAAAAAAAGACAAAATAACGTACTTGAGTTACCTGCCAAGGTTTTTCCGAGGTTCCACAGTATGAGGTTCTTCAAAAAAGGAGTGTACAGATTTTTGTAGAGTCGGCAACGCGCATGTAACACCTCTGGAGTTGCAGGCATCCATAGGCTACAGTGACAGCTTACCATATGCTTGTTTACGACCGTCGTGGTATAAAAAAAATTAGAAAGTACAGTGCTCAAGAGCAGAAACGAAATAACCCTTTCAAAGCATGAGAAATTAAAAAATATAAATACGTTATAATTAAACAACCTTGACACGTTAAAATTAAAACCATTGATTTACTGCGGCAAGGCACCAAAATAACAAGACGTATACTTTAACTGCCAGTAGCATAATGTAATTGGAGACACCAGAGATAAGCATAATGTTATTAGATTACCCGTATAGAACTTATGTACCTTTCAAACAAAATCCTGCATGCAAACCAGTCTTTATTTATTTTATTTATTTATTTAAAATTTGATTCAGGCAACAAGGCCCATATTACAAATACCTTACAGACTAACATACATATACATTTTATAAAATTACAACTAAACACTATTTAGGTGACAAAACGGCGTGGCTCCGTTGAATCGGCTGCTCTTGTGTTGGATTCGGCAGTTTTTTTTTTTTATACCACGACGGTGGCAAGCAAGCATACGGTCCGCCTGATGGTAAGCAGTCACCGTAGCCTATGGACGCCTACAACTCCAGAGGTGTTACATGCGCGTTGCCGACCCTTTAAAAATCTGTACACTCCTTTTTTGAAGAACCTCATACTGTAGACCCTCGGGAAAACCTCGGCAGGTAGCTCATTCCACAACCGGAGCGTGCGCGGGAGGAAGTTCCTCTTAAACCGCACAGTGCGTGACCATTTAGGTTCTAGGGTGTGAGGATGAACACCCTGCCGACGGCGGGCGGTGCGGTGATAGAAAGTAGCCGTGGGCATCATGTCAAACAATTCTTCAGAGCACAGCCCATTGTACAAGCGGTAGAACACACATAAGGAGGCAAAGTCTCTCCTTAGACTTAAAGGTTCAATACCGCTTTAAGTTTGCCCCGGAACCTCCGAAACACGACACCCTTCGGCCAGAAGTCGGCGCATTCGATGATCCCCTGCAGCGGTCGCGGCACGCGCACAACAAAAGAGTTGAAATGCACGCAGTGGCGCGATCGAAGCTGGAACACCCTCAGCGTGTAGCCGGTCTTCTGGTGTACATACTCCACCACTTCAGCAGCCGTTTATAATTACACGTCTCAAAAGTAATGAACGAACTTAAAGCCGACGGTAATAGAATTCCACAATACATCGAAACTACCGCAATATCGGCAGAGATATGCTAATGCCCGGGACCCTGATTTACATACCGAGTAATTCGAGATTGCACAAGATGGGTTCCGTGGCGACCTATTCAGTCAGGAGAACTTAATGGTAGCAACTGAAAAGGCCCAGCATCTCAATACAGTAAAAAAAAAAATTAAACTGTCTATTTCCACAAACAATTACAAGGAAATATATACTTAGTACTAATCTCACATTTTAAAGATTATCTTGAAAGGAACTGGCGATGCAACCCCTGTTTATATTAACAAATTACAAAATTAAATGTTAGTGAGTCTTTTCACATTTAAATCAATCAGTGCTTTTTTAACAATAGTTTTAGTATTATTTGTTTTATTAATTATCTTATTAATTACATCGGAGGGAAAGCTGTTCAGAGTTTAGCACTAAGTTACTTGTAAATTTTACAATAGAATTATTTTACTGCGCGAAGCGAATTGCCAATTAACAACACTACAATAAAATTCATCGATTTTTTGTAGGAAATAATAATTAGGGGTTTGTCTTCACAAGGATATATAACTAGCCAAAATTACTAACGGCCTTCTTGGGTGTACAGTGTCTAAAAAAAACTCATAAGCATAACAAATTTCATAGATTAGATTAGATTTATTTATTTCTTAAAGAAAAAGACACAGTATTTTACACAAAAGGATAAAACAAAGGCTTTCACTAAAAGATCGTCAACTTAACATTAAAACAAAAAATATAAAATTAATAAATAAAGAAATGTCACGACAAAAAAGAAAATGTCAATGTATACACAATGCATAAATTTTTCATATAAGTTGTATATATAAATAACTTACTCTAGATCCTGAAAATTATAAATCGTTCTCCTCCATCAGGAGGTCATCCTAATTAAATTTTTCAACTATGCCTAATGTGTGATTTTGGTTTTATATGGGTGTTTTCATCTTTTCTCTTGGAAATGACTTGAAAACACAAGTGTTGCGATATACACGCATCAGCTCCAAGAGCTGCTAGTGTATCAAATAAAATAATAATAAATAATAAATATGTGTACAAATCAAATTACAAAAAACTATATTCGTTTACAGCGATCGACCTCTACCCAGTTCAGGAAATGATGTCATATTCATTCTTAGTTTTACACTTACCCTTAATCTGACCTTCAAAATCAAATGAGCTAAAGTATATTAAAACTAAGAGAGTTACGTCAGCTTCCCTGACAGGCGCTTTCCACATATCATTAAATTCATTTGAATCTGCCGTTAAATACCACATACATCTCAGAGTGAATATTATCCAAATGGTGTGAGCGTCTCAGGAGTATTCCGATCGCATACCAAACTAGAGCACATTGAGAGCACAAACGAACCAGTTTAAGTGCGTTCGTCGATTACATATAATTGTTACAGATCTAAAGATCAGGATACACTAGTTTACCCGTGAAATAGGACTCGCCAGCGCTTTTCTAGCAACAACAATGCCCCACCAAGGCTGTCTCACTAAGCAACATCGTTATGCCATTAACATGTTTCCGAGACTAAACATTAGCTCGTGCCACCACGCTTTGGATACTTCCAGGAATTGTTAATTTAATAACTTCAGAATGGCGTCAGTCTATGAATTAACGCAAAAAACTTTTAGCAATTAATGAACCATTTTTTCATTGCATTGTACAATTAGTTTGTTTATCACTGTTTTATGCGGTTAGAACTGCTCCGTTTACTGCAGCGCAAGCTCGCACCGATGACTATTATTACTGATATGCCCTCTAAAGTTGAAAAATTACGAAAATTTCCAGATGGAGTAATTTTGAAAACTTCTCATATGTATGTAATTAAACTTTCCATTTTAAAAATTCCAACTTGTTGATTTCTTATGTAATTTTCATGAAATTTCCCAGAACTTAAAAAAAAATATGGAAACTCCACAATTTGCACATCTGTAGTCATAATACGCAAAATAATTGCCTCGTTGATCTGCAGAGTGCGGGCCAGCTCCAACCCGTAGCGGGCCGATATAATCATATCATATCATATACTATAGATACTATACTATAAACTGCATAAAGTAATTATTAAGCCTATAGATGTAGATACGAATTTAATTATACTATAAATAAAAGAGAGTAGAAACTGCACGATCCCACAGTCAAACCGTGTAAACTGTCTTGTGGGACCCCGTATCTGTTTAAGATGTATCTTTTTATGTTAATAATAAATAATAATAAAAAAATATCGGCTGTGTCATGACAGCTACCATATGATTGTGTTGCTGAACTGTTCCGTTCTCTTTCACTAATAATCAATAATCTTAAAATTTACTGACAATTATGGACCATTGCTTTGTTTAACATAAATAAATTTAATTGAAAAATCGTTATAAATGCCGTACTTAGTTATATTTATTGCCACCCTAGCAAGAGATAACAAAACAGTAAGCACATACCGGTGATGACGTCGGAGACACTCGAGAGTGTTACTTAAACAGCCAGCGTAAGTATGATCTGCGGATACGTAACGCTTTAACGCTTGTAGGGATACTTTTAAGCTGGTTTTGTGACCAAACCAGAATGGGAATCAGAGGCCATAAGATGTCGACTAGCGATAACAGCGTCATGGCTAATTGCCTTCACGTTTAACCTAAGTAATACAAACCTGGGTTTCGTGCTCTCAAACATTTGAGCATGAATAAAGAGATAATTCAACCCTGAAACATCCAAATACCGTTGAATTGTGGTAACATTTCGGGGGATCTGATACTATTGAAGTGAACATTGTAACATGATAGTGGATTCAACCGAAATTCGATTAAAACCTTTACTTTTAAAGAAAACCGATTTCAAAATTGATAATAAATATTATCGCTTTTAATAGTTCAAGTTTCTTTATTTGGCCAAGTAACAACAGAACGTTACATCTAGCATGTCAAAATACAGGTCATTGCTAAAACTAATCATGCAATGTCTTACTAGGTATATAGGTAGACAAAATTATATAAATCAAAATATATTAAATGGTAAATGATCAAATACATCAATATAATACAGTAAAAAAGCACCTACGATTAGAATTATTTTACATAATAAAATCATAATTTTTCATTTTATCTGTAAGTTCATTGATTGAGTAAAATAGATTTTTATTGGAAGAAACGTTTAAGTTTATTTTTAAATTGTTAAATTGCTTATGTGTAAAGATTGTAAAGGGTAACTTTTAGGGAGATACCTTGCTTAACTGTTTTTACTAGCTTCGTCGAAGGAACGCATAATGGCAATTGATATGTTTGAAGTCGGTGTTTACCTAATAATACCCCCAAATAACTAATAGACTGCTTTGCAAAGCCATCCTGATCAGAGACAACAAGAAAAGCTTGAGACTGAGATATTCACTTACAATCAATTATCATCTAATCTATGACGACCGGTTTGGCCTAGTGGGTAGTGACCCTGTCTACGAAGCTGATGGTCCCGGGTTCAAATCCTGGTAAGGGCATTTATTCGTGTGATGAGCATGGATATTTGTTCCTGAGTCATGGGTGTTTTCTATGTATTGAAGTATTTATAAATATTGATATATTATATATATCGTTGTCTAAGTACCCTCAACACAAGCCTTATTGAGCTTACTGTGGGACTTAGTCAATTTGTGTAATAATGTCCTATATATTTATTTATAATTTTATCTAATCTACTTTCATCTCACAACCCTTAGACTTTTAACTACAGAAAAACATAAATCAAACTTGATTATACTCAAGCATACAAAAACAAGATGGTCACAGTTTCCTTAAATTGAAAATGCTCAGCGCCAAAGCAGGCAAGTGTAGCTTAAAAGACGAACGTTCCAAGGACTCACGAGTCTTTCAGGGACACGTTCCTCAGTATCTTTTCAAATATAAAGTATTTAGGGGTACATACGTATTCAACACACGTAGTACAAACACCTTTTATAAGCGATAGATTTTTTTTTAAATTATATTGTATTGTTTTGTATTGTAATAGTACTCGGCTCAATACTTTCAACTCTTGAATGCGAGTCGGATAACGTTTCTATTATGTTAAATAAAAATAAAAAAACAATTTTCGTCAAGTGGTACTTTCGAGACCCTTTTATAGTTTCGCCATGTTCGTCTATCTGTCTGTCCGCAGCTTTGCTCCGTGATTGTTGGTCCTAACAGTAAAATAAAAATGAAAAAAAAATCTTACGGACCTCCTATACAAAATGATTCTTCTTGATTTGTTTTTGTGGTGACCATAAAGTGTTTTTTTTTATGTTTTCGCTTTAAACCTAACCTAACTCAACCAGTACCCCTAGTGTAAATATTTTCGACAGCGAAACGTGACGTACGCGTTTGCGTTAAGCGTCATTTTGTATGAGATTTTTGACTTTCCAAAACGTCCCGCTTGGCGCGCTGTTCAAAAACCTATACAAAATGAGACTTAACGCAAACGCGTACGTCACGTTTCGCTATCGACTAAAATTACACTAGGGGTACCGATCATCGCGCACTACATGACAAGATTGTTGGTGCATTAATAGTGCGCATTGTCTAAAATGTATGCACACGAACTCCTATAATTCCTAAAGGTGACTGTATCGTGGCAGTTTGCATACAAGTGCCATTTACGGGTTCTACAGGAACGGTTGGCTGGCAAAAGGTAATGTATTTAGTATTATTATCAGAGTTTCTTGTCTAGTGCTCGTATTGTTTCACGCCACCCCTCACGTTCCTGACGTCAAACCACAAATTTGCACAGAAACAATAACCCCGAGCAGCTGTTTATTCTCGAATCGAATCGTCAGAGGTCGATTTGGCGCGAAATCACGATTCCCATCATGTTGACAGATGCAAATACGGCGTCTAAGGACTTTTTGTCTCTTGAGGGTCTTATTCAGAATGCTGTTATTGTAGTTAAATTTTAACATCGTTTAATGATCGTGTGACACCTTTTAAATTTTGAAAATTGTAAAAAAAAATATACCGATTGACATACAAGAACTGGCACTAAATATCGACAGCTGTAATGGGTTAAAAACGCCATCAAAGTCACTATTATTGACAATATACGGCTTATTTATCGGATGATTTATCTAAGCTTTTACATATTCAAAGAATTAATCAAAAATAAATAAAAAAGATTAAGAAAAATAAATAAAAATATATCCAACGTTAAACAAGCTTTGTTCAAATATAGACCTATTTCTGGGGAACAAATCAAATTATTTTAATAAATATTTTTTGGTTTGTGGTAGGGACTTTTTCTTTAGTATATGACATCTATTTTAGTTTCAACCTATACAAGTTTGTAATATACGTCACACATCAAAGAATCTGTAGGTATGTATAACTTTATGTGCTCTCACTGCAGCTATCGGGTTCTAATTGGCACAGTCGGCCAACAGCAAGCCACACGCCGTTCTTGTTTACCGCAGCTGATATTGCCATGTGGTCGGTGACTGCATTTGTTATCATTGTGACGTCATATGATGGTTTATTGTGTAGGTACCTAATTGATAATTGATCCCCTCGTGCAGATTTTTACCAATACCTTAAACATATCCACCATTTGCATTCAAGTTTTCAAATGGACGATTAACACCTCATTCCAGAGTTCAAAATTCCATAGACTACTTTACTTTATTTATAGAGAATTCCGAAGTTATCAGGGAATAAGCAGTTTTTCATATACACGTACGGGAATAAAAAACAGTACTAGTCTTGAAATCTGTTCACATTTCCGACAAGACGAGTTCAATGCCATTGACTGTCTGCTATTGAGCCACCGAGACGTATATTCAAGGATTTGATATGCATGACCCAGCCAAGCATGAGCATTCGTCCAATAGATTGCGAATTTCCACAAAATATGGGATCATATTCTACAAGTAAGACCGTTAAATGCAAAGTATTCCTACTAGAGAAATTCTGACTGTTTTCATGTGAATATTATGTATGCAGTGTTAGTACTACTGTTAAACTGACGGTGGTTCTTATACTATTTTTCTACTCATCGTCTGTAATGGCTGAATTAAGATTTCGTATACCAAACTGTAATTGGGCACTTTTCATGTATGGGCTCCCAACTCAACTATAATATTAATTTCGAAACGGTTTAATCAACTATAATGAAATGCGCCGCGGTCGAGAAGACGAAACAAAACGATAGCTCAAATGCATTATTTATTTTAGGTTGTATAGTGGAAACAATTGATCATAAGTCATAAACACACATGTGACACCCTTAATATAGTAACATCCATAGACTACGAAAACCACTTACCATTGCTTGTTAGTCTCCATAGGCTACGGTGGCCAAAATCGAGAAAAACTGTATAAAAATTGAATTTGGCAAGGGGCAAGTACCAGGGCCTCATGAGTTACGAGAAGGTGTCGTTGACCACCCCGCCGGATCCCGGCGGCCGGGGTGCGCACGAGTATTAAGGAATCGCGGCTGCTCGCGTATCTTAAATAGCTGTATACTTTTGGCTTGTTTGTCTGTATGATTTTATTAGTTTAAAGTATTATTTTTATTGACTCGTAGATAAAGTATTATATACAATAGTGATAGAGTCTGTTCGGAAATGTTGGGCCCCATACATTCCACGACTCTTCTCTTTCCGCACAGACTCTATAATCATCTTTTCCATCTCGTAACTCACTTTGGCAACTCAGCAAGCTTCGTTACCAAAACACGGTACTCGACTGAAAAGCTCTCTATTATAAATAAATAAATAAATAAATATTATAGGATATTATTACACAAATTGACTAAGTCCCACAGTAAGCTCAATAAGGCTTGTGTTGAGGGTACTTAGACAACGATATATATAATATATAGATATTTATAAATACTTAAATACATAGAAAACACCCATGACTCAGGAACAAATATCCATGCTCATCACACGAATAAATGCCCTTACCAGGATTTGAACCCGGGACCATCGGCTTCGTAGGCAGGGTCACTACCCACTAGGCCAGACCGGTCGTCAATTATATCACGATTGTATAAAATAGTATTGCGGCATTGCGTGCACGTGTCTTTAAAAGGAAGATTGATGTTAAAACATTGACATACTTATATCTAAGAACAGGCCCACACAATTTCGAGCCATTTGTGCAGTCTAACGCCACAACGCGATGGTTGATGAGTTTACATCACGCGCGCGATGGGTCGCAACTAGTTACATTAGACTGCACGATTGGCTCGAATTCGTAAGTGACACATGTCAACGTGTTAAAAATATTATACCAACATGATTTCATTGTACGTGACAGCAGTACGTAGCATTAAAATATGGACATATGGTAAAATATGGATTTTAAACTGACGGATAAAGACTGGCAGGTCAGATAATGAATTTGTGATCGTATCTGTTCTCTTATGCCTATTAAATTACTACCCGAGCTAAGCACGGTGTAGGACATCAGTAAAGTCCCTCGAAAAGCAAGCAAGTATTACTTTATCATCGATTTTAATTTAATCACAAACTTTACTAAACCAGTTCCTCCTCGAAATTAACTAATCGGAATTCACGACATCCTCGATATTACAGCCGGGATCTCTAGATGTAGCAAACTCGCATCACGTTCAAACCATACATTGAAATTTGAGCATTGAGTGTTCGTACTGAAGTCCATTTTGTCCGGGCCAAGGTTGAGAAATATTATTGTGCAATCGGAGATATTCTATTACAGAATTCCAGTTGTTACATAATTCACGAAACATTTTAACTCAATTGGCTCCTAGTATAATTATGCTTGGGCATTGGTGGCATCTATGCATAATCAAGGTTCAAGTTTATATTGGACCGTTTAGAAAAGACGTCGGTAAGCTAAGTGAATAGTTATTCAATGTTGGGTGCTCATCATTCCAAACGTTCTTCAACTTGGAAGGGTCACTTACTGCCAGTACAATTTATATATTGAAGTGAAGATGTGGTTTTGGATCACTTATGGAGAATAACCGGAAAAGCACCCGTACATAAGGAAATCCAAACGCGCAAATAGCATTGGATTGGGCATATCCTCAGGAAGCCTGACACCCACCTATCCAAAGTGGCCCTGACCTGGAAGAAGTTGGATGTATTGGGAATGAATTGGGAGGTTACCCAAGCTCCCCAAGACCGGAGTCGGTGGAAGAAAATGGTTTGATCTCTACTCCCCAGCAGCAAGTAACAGGACGAAAAGAAAGAAGAAGATATGATTTTGGAATCCCCATTTAAATAATAGATAAGTATTAAATTTTATGTCAAATATTTAATGTTTATATTGGATTAAAATAGAGAAGTAGCTTATACTTCCAAGAAAAGTTTGGAGCTTAAATTAGCTAAATTTATGTATCCATCCGGGGTGTCAAATACAGATCGACACTAGTATGAGGGCTAATTATGTCCACAAGTGCAAATTTACAATTGATTTCACTAAAGTTTTCGCCCATAAAAATATATTCAAAATTTCCTCAACTTTAGAGCATATAAATGAAATGCAATAAGTCAAACGTATGAACTAAATTTATTAAGTTAATTGAATAAACCTTCGAACTCAGTTACAAATCGCAATTGAACTAAAATCGGATATCAATTGGAATGCAGCAAGCGTACAGCTAACTGGTCTGTTCTCTGTTCACTGAACAATTAAGTTGCAGTAACTTGGGTAAACAAGCGGTCAAAAAGTTAAATGGAAACTAACTCACCGCGCGGCATAAAGGCTTTTGTCCGGGCTCATGGAATATGAATACGAGTTTCCGGTAAAATATTTGTTGTTAAAATAGTACAGTGTTACTTTGTTCTAATGTAACATAGGTTTTTTTAAAGAGAGTAATTTTTTTGTTACCATTACGTACCTTGTTACCGTGGCAATCAAAATTGTCACTATGAAAAAATGCGAAATGGTTCAAAAATTAAATTTCTTGACCGGACCAAAAAGTGAAATCCGGCATTATTTATCAACGTATATTAGTCAGACTGACTTCATTCTTCATACCTCGTGAAGTGGCCAAGCTCAAGTGGGATAAAGATTGTCACTTTTGCCGCTTACAAAGTTAAGCTATTGACCAAGATTTCTACTTAGTGGCTCAAAATAAGGAAACAGCCCAATTCCACTGAAGAAACAAGTTTAGACATTTTATATAAATATGATTTACAAAATAGGTAAGTATAGGTAAGAACAATATGAATACGAATGCTCTAATACATATATTATTTTCTAAATGGTTCTGTGAGGTGTAAACCTCGCGAGTCTGTCTTTGCATAGTTTAAAACTGAATAAACGTTTTCCTCCGTCATTTGAAAGTATTCCAAAAAGTAATTAGATAAAAAAATCATAACTACACAAAACCAGCTCACAAAATTTTACAGAATCACTAGCTTCAAAGCAGAACAGCCGGACAGACATACTAAAGTATTATTTATTGCTAAAGCTAAAACGGAGACGCTTCGGCCTCGGTCGGGTGATAAGTGACTTTCATACAGATACCAACTTGAGTTAAGGGCCTGTTTAACAATGTCCAAGTAAAGTCCTGAATAAGTTACTTGCCACTTATCTGACGAATAAAGTCATCGTTGGCATTTCACAATCTTCAAATGAGCTTAACTGGTAGATAAAGTCCTAAGTTTTGCAGGAAGTTTTATCTGGCAGTTAATTTTTTTGGTTATCTAATCTTACAGAGTTATCTAGCAAGCTCTAAGACTTCTTAAGAGGCTGTCAATACCTAAAGCGCGCACACTGTCTATTTGTATCGGAGTAAATGAGATAGCACTGTCGCATGTTACTGGGCCTGGGAAAGGGAATAATAAGAAAAATATTTAAATAAAAAAAAGTGGATTATTAGTGTAATATTTAACTCGACCAAGGTTTAGATATAAATGTTTTGAAATTGTTATTTTAATTGCAGACCCATAAGTGAAAACAATAAAGACATAAAACCGTTTAATTGTGATTTTAAGACCAATCTTTGCAATTATTTTCTATCGAGCCGATTTCGTTCAATCGTGTATCGAGTACGACCACGGTCTTTGAAATATAATTAATATGTACATATATTTTTCTTACTTGACTAAAACAAATAGTCTTTCTTAAAAAACTGTTTAAGTAACATCAATTTCAAGGACATTGGGTGTTGACAGCCTCTTAACTTAATTCGCTTACCTCGTCATCGAACGCATCAGGGTCGGCCATCCTGACGGTTTTCTTCGCCACGGTTCCGCTGCGGTGTCGGGGCAGAGAAGTCAACCGGCTCGCATCACACGCACTTCACTCTCACTGTTCTGCGCACAGACATAGCACGGAATCGATCTGAAACAACACAAACAAAATAAGAATTTTTGTCAAAAAATAAACATTTTTGATACAAGCTTTTATCGCTGACGATGCCTTTTTTCGACATACAACTTATGCCTTATTGAGACAATTCTAACAAACCAAAACACAATTAGATTTCGTTGTTTTATCACACAGCTTCCATGGCCACCTTCTGTGTCCATCATCAGATCAGCGCGATGGTATATGATACTATGAATAATATTATGAATATTGCGTTGTCACCCACCTCACCGAAGTTTCAACCCAATGGAATAATGGGAAGTGGGTATACCTACATACATACATTTCAAGTTAAAAAAAGCTTGTATTAAAATTATTTTTTCATATGCGACAATAGGTAATCATCTAGGCCCATAAAACCATAGGACAAATGAACGTCTGAACGGCTAGGCATTTTTTGTACATGGAATATTTTTATGGGGTTGTTGTGTAGCCAAGACAAGGATTAGACACAGGGGCTCCTAAACAACGCAATAAACAACCCGCATGTACTCCCGGCGGACTAAACACACTTGTTTGTTCTCTTTTATCCTCAAAACTTCGTACTTCGGGGAGCGCTTATGCAAAATTAGAAAAGTTCCCAGGATTCCTCAAAAAGCTACCGCACAATACAGTGTTCAGTTAATAAATTTTACATGTATAATATCGATAAGGTACACGTTAAAACTTACAGTAAAATATAGGTGAAAGTACCTAATCAGACCAAAATTCATGCTATTAGTGAAAGCTACAAGATATAATTTATCGTGGATTGTGGACGTTCAAGGACGAATAAGTTTTAATACTCGTATGTAGTACATGACCAAAATAAATTTTATTATTTATATCTACTGCGGTCTAGAAATTTCTGATCGCGTGATTTTACATCTTATCCTTCTTTCATATATTTGTATCGTTCGCTACAAATGCCTACGTCGTAGACCCCTGTAGATCCTCTACGCCGTAGCAATAGGGCTCCGAGAGAATACAATAATGACGAACTTTTGACCCTTATAAAAAACGCCCTCTCTCGGGCCGTATAATAATTATTTCGGACAAATCCACAAAGGTAGACCACAAAGGTTTGCGGGCAGATTGAGTATAAAGTCGCAAACTGTGGCTTATTTAAATAATACACTCTACCTGACTGAGTCGATAGTATTATTGATGAATTTTTCTTACCTTGTACAGCAAAATGTAAAACAGTAATTTTTTAATCCCCAAACATAGTACGCCACTAATCTTATACCTTTAAACGAGTAATTCTTGTATATATATATATGTATTTTTTTTTATATATTAAGCTTGGTCCCCCAGATATTGTAATATAATGAATATATACTACGTCGGTGGAAAACAAGCATACGGCCCGCCTGATGGTAAGCAGTTTCATCAGCCTATGTACGCCTGCAACTCCAGAGGAGTTACATACCTCATCATATAAGACAGGTGACTTGTGTTAATTTTTCCATAATTACAAAAGCTTCTTCAGTGATTTTTCATTCATTTAATATTTCTTAGATTCAATTAGATATTTCAGACAATCGTACCGATTTTTTTTTTTAAGTTTCACTTTCAAATGTGTGTCAATCTTAATTGTGATAAATAGCGGGCCATATTAATCTTAATAAGACTCATTAATGAAACCCTTTAAACCTCCGTCAGACGTGAGCACGTTTTGGACTCCCCGAAATATTTAATATTTGTCTTTTTAAATTATTCAGCTATTTTAATTTTGTGCAAAGCTACTCTTTAATAGAAGTAATTAATTATAGAGATAAATAAATATCTAGTTATAGTCAATCACAGAGAATAGTTATGTCAATTATTATTTAAATGTATCAGACATTTTTGACAAAAACGTTAGCGAAGGTCTTATTTTATTTATTTAAGCTTTATCGCATAATAAAGAAAAATGTACAAATGGCGAACTTAATGCCAAAAGGCATTCTCTACCAGTCAACCATGGGGTCAAACAGAGACATTTGAGTATGTTGGTGCAGGAAAAATTAATAACAAATAATAAGGAAAAAAATCAAACCTGAAGTCAAATAATATTAAAAATCTCTCTCTTCGATTTAACTCGGGCATTTTACTTTCGTATGTCCGGATGTTCTCCTCTACAGGTCGCAATTCTCAACCGATTCTCGTGAAATTTGATCAGGTTTAGTAAGTAATCAGATAAATTTGAGCAAATTAAGTAAGTAGTCAGATAAATTTGAGCAGGTTTAGTAAGTAGTCAGATAAATTTGAACAGGTTTAGTAAGTAGTCAGATAAATTTGAGCAGGTTTAGTAAGTAGTCAGATAAATTTGAGCAGGTTTAGTAAGTAGTCAGATAAATTTGAGCAGGTTTAGTAAATAGTCAGATAAATTTGAGCAGGTTTAGTAAGTAGTCAGATAAATTTGAGCAAGTTTAGTAAGTAGTCAGATAAATTTGAGCAGGTTTAGTAAATAGTTAGATAAATTTGAGCAGATTTAGTCAGTAGTCAGATAAATTTGAGCAGGTTTAGTAAGTAGTCAGATAAATTTGAGCTGGTTTAGTAGTCAGATAAATTTGAGCAGGTTTAGTAAGTAGTTAGATTTTTTTTTGTCGTTTCGTTTATTGGATAAAGTTCAAATTAGCGGAAATTGGCATAAAGAACTTAAGCGCCAATAGCGTCTTTGGCACTTAAGACCTTTGTAACTGTGTTTATCACAATTACGAAGTACGCATTTTTCATTTTAATCATTTTTGAGCTAATCACGAGGTCTACATATCACAGTGCACTTAACATCTTGGGTACCTTACCAATATAATTTATAATCTTAAAACCCAAAATCTCACAAAATGTATTGAGATATTGTTTATTTTACCTTTTTTTCCACACTCTAGCGTAGAAATGACATCTCACATCTCTAGAGATAAATTGTACTTTATATGTCCTTATCCTTCTGTGCACACATATTTTAGAGTTATAGTCTAGATCTGAACTGTATGCTAATACTGTAATTTCTGATATTGTATGTAACTTGTTTTGTGAGCCAAATAAATAAAATAAAGATGACATCTGTCACCATACGTTACCCATGTTTGAAAAATACTTTAATGGCTGAAATGTAACTCTGTGTCTCATCATAGCCCCGTATATTTTGAACAACACGTGTAACTCCATGTAATGTAACCGAGTTTTTTTTCTCTCAGCCAACATTATCTCTTAAATTCACTTCGCCCATATAGCATGAATTTAACTCTAACAAAAGCTTTCTTTATTTGTGAAACGACCCTTAGAGGTTTTGGGACCTTGCTATTATACAAAATGTAATGGAGCCTTATCATCATGTATACCGTGTAAGCGTTTTGGTGTACAAACGTGAGCTTATATGTGTGGAAATAAATTAAGGTGGTTCGATTAGGTTACCCAAAGCTTAAACCTCACTAGATGGCGCCACAATTGCAAATTTTGAGTTTTAATTTTTTTGTGGAGTAGTCTTGGTATTTCTATACTGTAAATTATGTTTAGCGCACTCATTAAATAAATATTGAACTATTACAACAAACATTGAACACTTCATTGTACAAAAACTACCCCTTAATGTCGACAGAATGTTTCTTGACTCTATTTCTAAGTATCACTCACACATTCAAACAGTCTTACTGGGATCCTTGTAGTAGACAATTTGGCACAGCGTGAGTAGGCTTCAATAGCGTTGCGGTATGTACGTGGAAATACATGCAAGAGGATGTGGGTTCGAGACTCATTAAAATTTTTTTTGTTATCAGTATTATCAAGTAGGTACCTATTATTAATAAATTATTTTATGAGAAATATGAGCGTTTTCCATAAAAATATTAAAAATCTGATTCTCACACATCATGATATTTTTGGGTTCTTCCAACTCAGAATCACTAGCATAATCAATCCTCGTGTTAAAAAAACCCGAAAATTTGTATTGAAATTTTAGTTTTACATTGAAATTTCTTTCACACTAAAATGTGACGTAATGGTATGGATATTTTAGGATATCTTTTTTTAATGCTAGGGTGGAGAAGAGTCTAAGTAGAATGAACCTAAGAAAGTCCAAATTTGTAAGTCAGATTTTCCGGTATTTTTTCAAAAAAAAAACGCTGTTTTGTTCTAAAATTAAAGCAATCTCTTACTGCCTTTAAAAAAGTAGGTACTATTTTACAGTAGAATTAAAACATTTTTTTTACGATACATTTAATTAAATTACAGTGAGTTACAAAATTGCATGGCCTTCTATTTATAACCATTATAAAAAGAAATGAGATATTTACCATGTTTGTATATATTATTGATTTCCCGATATTTTGACACAACTAGAAGTTTCACACAATGCCTAGAGATAGAAAATTATTTATTTATTTTATTTATTGTCAATTTCATTCAACGGATCACATCATATCCAATTTATGTGTTTATGTATTGCATTGTTTTCTACCTAGTTGGTTATTAAATTCTGTTACTTCAATAATCTTTATCTACATAAAATATACCAACGAAAGTTTAATAAAGTATATATTAAAATGAAGTACACAGAATCAGGAATTACATATGACAATATCATTCAAAATCGCCTCCTCTGGCTTTGACACAGGCCCTCAAACGACGAGGCCAGTCATCAATAGCGGCACGCACGATTGTCATGTCTAATTCCGTCACTGTCTTAACTATGGCCCGCTTGAGGGAGTTAAGATTTGTGTGGGGTTTAGCACAGGCTTTCTCCTCAATAACCTGCTATATGGCATAATCCAGGGGGTTAAGGTCCGGGCTGGAGGACGGCCAGTCTTCGTGGGCAATAAAGTCAATTTTGTTCCTTCGAAACCAGGCTCGAGTTGTTTTTGCCTTATGTGCAGGAGCTGAGTCCTGTTCAAAGATCCATGGCTGGTTTTGAAATAGGGTGTGGCTTAAGGGCTTCACTATTGGTTCGAGAACGGTTTCCAGTTTCCGGTTTTCACACCTTTTTCACAGAAATGAATCTGTGTTAGCCCTGAGTATGACACACCCAAAATCATGTTTGGCGGGTGCCCACATTTGTGCAACGCAATAGGGTTGTTTCCATCTACAAATCTTAGGGCATAATTGTATCCCAATAAATTCTTTTGGATTATAAGAACATGTTAAACTACTTTTAGGGGATCTATAATGACCATATTTTTGTAAATATTGAATTTAAAATATCTTTTGGCACACGTCACGTGACCAAACTCGAAACGTCATTGAAGATTCTGATGACGTCACAACTCTCGGATTGACACTGTTGACAGTTAGGCGATTAACAACAAATGACAAATATCAGTTGACAGTTCGTATCTTCTACGTGTGTATGTAGTTATGTGTCAAACCATAAACTGTGACGTCACACAATTTTCAAAGAGCGTTTTGGGCGCGAAAGCATCTGTCAAAATATATTTTGTTAATTTAAAATATTTAAAGCCATTTTTAGTATAAAAGCTGAATTTTAGGGCAACTTTTAGTTAATATAGAAAGTAATACAAGCGTTTCAAAAAATTGGAATACGATTCTCTTTTAGGCCCCAATTCATTATAGATACGACGAGATAAGCGTTATGTGTGGTATATAATTATAGCTCACAAATCCACCACATTATGTAATTTTTTATTTTTTCGGTAGCATTTGTTTTAACGGAAATAAAGAGGTTGCAAATCGAGTAACAGAACTTCAGAACAGATACCATTTGATATTTACCAGTCGCTTTTCGGTGAAGGAAAACATCGTGAGGAAACTGGACTAATCCCAACAAGGCTTAGTTTTACCCTCTGGGTTGGAAGGTCAGATGGCAATGGCAGTGGCTTTCGTAAAAACTAGTGCCTACGCCAAATCTTGGGATTAGTTGTCAAAGCGGACCCCAAGCTCCATTGAGCCGTGGCAATATGCTGGGACAACGCTAGGAAGAAAGAAAGAAATCGAGTAACAGAACTTAGTAACCAACTAGGTATAATAGTTATGATGTAAATGTCCATATCATGTTGGAGTCATATATGTATTAGCCAACTAATTATTCAAGATCAATACACTTAGCTCCCTTAGGTATTCGCCTAAGTACAATCTCGGGCAAAATTGAGTTTTATAAAAGTGAACTAGTTTCTAGGTCATATTTTCTATGAATTGGTCATTTTTGTAGACTCCAATTACAGTTACACTTTTCCTGGTTTTTCGCGGACCAGAATATCGATGATTTTTGTAGCTTGATTTAGACGTTGCTATCATTTTCAATCCAAAAACACATAAAATCACAATTCAGAACATGCGGCAGCGTTGTTTTCTATCAAGTACCTCAAGCACCAGGGCGGCTACCGGGAAAATCGAAATTCGTCAATTTCGGGCATTTTTCTCTGTCACTCTAATTACGTCTTAGTGAGAGTAAAAGAGAAAGATCCCCGCAATTTGCGAATTTAGGTTTTCGCGGTAGGCCCCCAGGTCCTGTCAAGTTTCAGCAGTGTTGCCAGGTGAGCGGAAGAGAATTATCGTACTCGAATGTCAATATTATTGTACCGTTGAAAAAAATATCGTACGCCAATCAAAAAGGCAGCCCCTAAAAATGTCTAGCAAAATAAGCTTAAATTTCCAATTAATAATAAAATAAAACCGGCCAAGAGCATGTCGGGCCACGCTCAGTGTAGGGTTCCGTAGTTACTCTTCCGTCACATTAAGCTAAACTGGAGCTTAAAGTATAGTAAATTGTTAACCAAGGGATGAAACGGTACCTTTCACCCGAGTTAAACAAATAGGCAAATTTGCATAATCAGTACCTAATTAAAGTAAGTCTTTTTACTATGAAGGGAAAACTTTTTGCGATAACTCAAAAACAGCTAAACTGATTATGTCCGCTATAGTTTTCATTTAATGTCTTTCTTAAGCTCTACTTCCACGATTTTTTTCATATTTTTTGGACCTATGGTTCAAAAGTTAGAGGGGGGGGGACACATTTTTTTATTCTTTCGGAGCGATTATCTCCGAATATATTCACTTTATCAAAAAATGTTTCTTGAAAACCCCTATTAGTTTTGAAAGACCTTTCCAACGATACCCCACACTCTAGGGTTGAAGCGAAAAAAATAATTCATCCCCACTTTACGTGTAGGGGAGGTACCCTAAAAAAATTACATTTTTAGATTTTATTGTACGACTTTGTTAGCTTTATTGATTTATATATCCATGCCAAATTTCAGCTTTCTAGCACTAACGACCACGGAGCAAAGCCTCGGACAGACAGACAGACAGACAGACAGACAGACAGACAGACAGACAGACAGACAGACGGACATGGCGAAACTATAAGGGTTCCGTTTTATGCCATTTGGCTACGGAACCCTAAAAAAGACAATTTTCGTCTAAATTGCGCAAAAAATCTGTTTATGTTTGTGTATTTTTGGGATAGACTCAAACGGTATACAGGAAGTTGTGACATTTTAAACTTTAAACTTACACCAAGGAGCCGAACACCCAAAAGAAACTAATTTTAGCCTATTTCTGAGTGAAAGTGTCATATTTTGCTTCAAATTACTAGACTTTTAAGGTGGCATCATCCAAGGGCTGAAATTATAGTACTTTAGTGTACGATAATGCTCTTTGGAACATTACGTCATACCGGGGCCCAAATTATCGTACATGTACGACAATTATCGTACGCCTGGTCACACTGAGTGTCAGTGTCGACAGAGTCAGCTAAAAACGCGTCAAACATCGCAACGTCGCGCCGATGCATGGAGTGGCAACGCCGCAATGTATTTGTACACGACATTTGTCACACACACATGAGTAAAATTTATAAAAATATAACGTTGATTATTGCATGATTTCTGTATGAAACAAAGTTTTTCTATTAATTTAGCGCAAATGAATATTCGAAAGTAGATAGATGCGCAACTATTTATGTAATAATATTGTGTAATTAATAAATAAATAGCGATTGTTTTTTGTATGAAAATCGAACCACCTTAAATGAAATAACAAATCTATAAAAGCGGTGGTGGCCGAGTGGATATGACGTTCGACTTTCAATCCGGAGGTCGCGGGTTCAAATCCTGGCTCGTACCAATGAGTTTTTCGGAACTTATGTACGAAATGTCATTTGATATTTACCACCAGCTGTTCGGTGAAGGAAAACATCGTAAGGAAACCTGCATACATCTGCGAAGAAATTCAAAGGTGTATGTGAAGTCCCCAATCCGCATTGGGCTAGCGTGGGGACTATAGCCCGAGCCCTCTCGCGCATGAGAGGAGGCCTGTGCCCAGCAGTGGGACGTATATAGGCTGAATTATTATGAATTATAATTATAACAAATCTGCAGCCGCAGGAACACACATTTATAATACACCAGCACTGTTATGTTTTTATCATAATACGTACGGATTAAGGATTACAGCCTCCCATTGCTGCAGAGAGGATAACTTAGTCTCTTTGTTAAAGAGGAACGCACGCAGCTTCGTACTATCATTATCTATGTGCTTCCAAATTGTATCTTAACTGCAATGAGTAAGGTCCTGTTTGCAATGAGATGATTTAATGATATACAAGTGTGTGTAAGTTTTGTCGGAGGTTTGTGAATACTGAAATATTCTAGTGGGATTTGTGTTGTTGTTGTATGTGTAAAGCATTTAAGGAGTTATTACTCAGCATTACATATTAATGAAGAGAGATATTAAAAATGGGACGGCATATATTATTTCGATCTACAAATCTTCTCCATTTTTACAAGCTTTTTATTAACTTCTAATGTACCTATGTATGTATGTATGTACGGGTCAAATCTTGCAAGACAAATTTGACCCACCTCCCGGTTTCCGATAAAGCTGAAAATTGTCATACATACGTAAGTCGGGTGACAATGCAATATTATGGTACCATCGAGCTGATATGATGATGGCGACAGGAGGTGGTCATATGAACTCTGTGATAAAACAACGCAACCTAATTTTGTTTGGGGTTTTTAGAATTGGCTCGATGAGTATTCGTTGCCTGTGGAAAGAAAAGTACAGTCAGCGATAAAAGCTTGTACCAAAAATTAAATTTACACAATTTTAGAGATATATAGGTATTTCTGTGCAACCCCCAGGTATTTTTTTCCACCATAAGTATACTAAACACTCAGTGCACTCAATATTCATCACAAAGATAAAAAAACCGCGCCCTCTGTGCTTATTAATAAGCAACAACACATCTTAATCCCCCATTACCACGCAGAGCCTCCACCGCCATGTAGCTAATTACACATCGCCGGTAAACTCCATAATTGGCGTATTGCCGTGTGCAAATTGTTTGCCCTGCTGCGACTCAAGTCATTTCACAACGTAGATCACGTTTGCAATAGATAGAGCATTTAAAATAACTTGAAGTTACCATGAAGTTACCAGTGGCCCTTTATTAAAAATGCGAGCACAACCGCTTATTTTAATTGTGTTAAAGTTTATGTACGGTCACGCTATGTGATTGTTGAACCATCTAGGGTCCATTAAACTATCATTACACTTGATCATTTAGTGTCCTACTTACATTGGTTGTTCTATACTTGTGCTATGGAATGTCCAATGTAGCTAGAACCCTAAATGGCTCAACAATCACGGAATGTGACTGTACGTTCTGCAAAGAAATTATAATTAATAAAAAAATTGTTTTCAGCTATGGAATTAGAGCCTTTACTGTCGACTAGTCGCCGGCGACTTGCACGAGGATCAAAACATAGGCAACTGGGACCAGAAGATCAAGCCGAGCGCAAGCATCACTAAAATATGTTGTGTTCTTCACAACTATGTTCGAGAGAGAGACAGATACAAATTTGTCGTCTCGACAGGTGCTCGCAATGTAAACGCTTCTATTTGACAGTGCGTTATAGCTCTAAGAGACGAAACTCACGGTGTAGTAATTTAAAAGTATAGTTGCACCTAAATATGTACGACTGCGAGTCGTGGTATATAAAGCATACCTCATTTGTCGACACCGAAATGCGTTTTATCGGTAAGCAAGAGTTCTGGGTAGATGTAGTTATAGTGTACATTCGGTAAAGACTTACTACGAGAAAACGAACTAAAGGACATCGAACTTAAATATCTTCTGCAGGAAAACAAGAAGAGTTCTGGGTAACCACAGGAGTGAACAATTTAAACTACGAAAACTTCATCTGCTCAAGCCGATTCAGCGTCAATAAGTGCTCTGGCAACATAATGCGGAGTCTAGGTATGGATGTTTATGTTTGACGAGTTTACAGAGGCTCACGTGTGATCACAGCGAGTAGCTAAAGACGTAGATTAACCCTCTCAACGCCAAGGATGCCTAAAGCTGATGTACGTGAATGGTGTTTTTATATGGCGTACGGAAGTAAACGATAAAATCAGGCTCCGCGTTGGGACTGTGCGTTTAAATTTGTAGGAACAAATGTATGTTTTGTATGTAGCTCTCAAACGGATGAATTGATTTGAGTTTAGGGTCTTGTTAGAGGATTCGTATTACAACTACGTTGTAATGTAATATTTTGAATTAAATATTGATTTTAGATATTAGATTTTTTGCTTTTATCGCTGACTGTACTTTTTCCACAGGCAATTAATACACATCGAGACAATTCTAAAAGCCCCAAACACAATTAGGTCGCGTTGTTTTATCACAGAGTTCCTATGGCTACCTCCTGTCTCCATCATCAGATCAGCTTGATGGTACCATAATATTGCATTGTCACCCGACTTACATATGTATGCAAATTTTCAGCTTCATCGGAAACCGGGAAGTGGGTCAAATTTAACTTGCAAGATTTGTCCCATATATACTAACAGGGCAAGTTAAATAAAAGCTTGTAATAAAGTATAGACTTAACTTGTGTCAACAACGTGTTGCAGTAATATGCCTATACTTCTTCTTCCTCGCGTTGTCCCGGCATTTGCCACGGCTCATGGGAGCCTGGGGTCCGCTTGACAACTAATCCCAAGATTTGGCGTAGGTACTAGTTTTTACGAAAGCGACTGCCATCAGACCTTCCAACCCAGAGGATAAACTAGGCTTTGTTGGGATTAGTCCGGTTTCCTCACGATGTTTTCCTTCACCGAAAAGCGACTGGTAAATATCAAATGATATTTCGTACATAAGTTCCGAAAAACTCATTGGTACGAGCCGGGGTTTGAACCCGCGACCTCCGGATTGCAAGTCGCACGCTCTTACCGCTAGGCCACCAGCGCTTATATGCCTTAATATGCCTATACATGTGTATATTACAGATTAACAAAACTTCTCTGATTCGCATGATTTTGCCAAAAAAAAAATGCAAAGTTCCCATGAAATTTGTCTGTATTTTTTCTGCACGTTTATTGCCAAACCTTTATACAATTAGTTTCGATTTTTATGACACTATAAATAGACACCAATGACTGACGTAAATGTTAAACGAAACAGTCGTCAAAGGGAACTTTTTAAGTGGAAACTTGCATGAGATTGTTTTCTTCTGTGCTTAGCAAATAAATAATAGATATCCATGATAACCAACTTTATCGCGGACCGAAAATAGTCGTGATCTTTACTATCTACCCCGTACCCGAGTAACTTTTACGTAAACCTTGTTATAGGTATCCGATAACTTGATCAACAAATTGTTTGGCAACTAAAACTATTTTATTTGCCAACCATTCCGTATTTTTTGCTGAAACATTAAGGTTTCATATTTGAAGCGTTTTTACTGACATGCAATATTTTTCAGTATAAACCTAAGTATCCTGCTTACATCCAAGAAGAAATACAAAGGTATATGTAAAGTTTCCAACCCGTATTGGTCCAGCGTGGGAACTATAGCCCAAACCCTCTCGCACATGGGAGGAGGCCTGTGCCCAGCAATGGGACTTATATAGGTAGATTTTTTTTACACTTCAGTGTGTTTTATAAAATAGTTCATCGAAGTTTCAAATAAAAGAGAATTAACGATGTTTCATATATAAATTGGTTTAATGCCGGTATTCATATTCCAGATAATGAAATAACAGTTCGTTTTGGCAGGTCGGGAGTAGAATTGGGCGATTAGACTATTATTTTGTTCGGACATATAAAAATGTAATAAAATTTAGTTCACAAATCGAGCACATCTATGTGCTGCCTCAGAACACGCAAGTATAGGTTTCACGAAAACTACCGCGGAATTCATATGAGAATTTTGACAGTTCAGTACACATTGCCGCCTTCGCCATATCTAGGTAATATGGCGGAGGAAGTTGCCTCCAGCAGTAGCTGAAGCAGCGACGTACGGGAAATGAGCATCGGTGGGCGTGATGAATATTCGAGCTACGGGGACGATACACTTGCCATTTGCTAGTCTTGAAGAATAATATACGTTCAATGTTCGATTCCAAAATTTCATACACACAATGAATGAAATTTGACGGTTGAACTTGACATCATATTTATATTCAGAGAGATACCATGATAATAAGAACATATATAATTGTATATTTATAGTGGTCGCTAATGACCTTAGCTGTTTGAGCGACCTTAAATAAATAAATTAAAAAAAAAAAAGAACATATTGGCCATTTAGATCAGAGTGTTTTATAGGTAGCATGGTTTTTGAGTTTTTAGGGTTAGTACCTAAACTCGATCCAGCATTGCATTTAAATAAAACAGCACAGAATAAATAGCAAATATATAAAGAGAAAATCCTTCTGATTGATAAATATTGTTGTTGAGTAAAAACATGGCCCAATTAAAAAACCTACGAATTTTAAATTCCGTCGACAGATAATTAATTGTATCCAAGTTTTTTACAGCTTTGGAACATATGAAGTGGTAAATACACGTGTATTTTTAGGGTTCCGTAGTCAACTAGGAACCCTTATAGTTTCGCCATGTCCGTCTGTCTGTCTGTCTGTCCGAGGCTTTGCTCCGTGGTCGTTAGTTCTAGAAAGCTGAAATTCGGTATGGATATATAAATCAATAAAGCCAACAAAGTGGTACAATAAAATTTAAAAAAATATTATTTTTTAGGGTACCTCCCCTACACGTAAAGTGGGGGTGAAATTTTTTTTTCGCTTCAACCCTACAGTGCGGGTTATCGTTGGAAAGGTCTTTCAAAACTAATAGGGGTTTTCAACAAACATTTTTTGATAAAGTGAATATATTCGGAGATAATCGCTCCGAAAGAAAAAAAAATGTGTCCCCCTCCCTCTAACTTTTGAACCATAGGTCCCAAAAATATGAAAAAAATCGTGGAAGTAGAGCTTAAGAAAGACATTAAATGAAAACTATAGCGGACATGATCAGTTTAGCTGTTTTTGAGGTATCGCAAAAAGTTTTCCCTTCATAGTAAAAATACTTACTTTAATTAGGTACTGATTATGCAAATTTGCCTATTTTTTTAATTCGGGTGAAAGGTACCGTTTCATCCCTTGGTTAACAATTTACTATACTTTAAGCTCCAGTTTAGCTTATTGTGACGGAAGAGTAACTACGGAACCCTACACTGAGCGTGGCCCGACATGCTCTTGGCCGGTTTTTTTTTGTATTATGAGTTCGCACTACTTGACGTAAAATTTAATGACATACATTTGAAGAGTCAAGTTCTAAAATAATTATTATGTATTTTTTATGCTCGAAACCTATAATTAGATAAGCATCATTTCTGTACCCCTAGTGTAAATTTAGAGTTTTGAGAATACAATATGGCTGATGAATGTTTGAAATATCACTGTATTTAAGAATAATTACGCTTAAAACTTTGTAACTCCAGGCGTAAGAATATTGCAAACTCGAGTCTTTAATGCACTTCAGTCTGCAGCTATCGTGCATCCAAAGACCCCGTTTACAATATTTCACTTAACCCCCTCGTTGCACAAAAGTGCCCGGAATGAGTAACTTAAGTACAAGCCACAGGTTTCTAGAGAAATGTCGTCCATTTGTTACCTACATTGATCGCAGTG
Organism: Cydia pomonella; assembly: GCF_033807575.1. Classification (NCBI taxonomy): domain Eukaryota; kingdom Metazoa; phylum Arthropoda; class Insecta; order Lepidoptera; family Tortricidae; genus Cydia; species Cydia pomonella. Next base: position 12,831,298 of record NC_084724.1, on the reverse strand, counting down.
AAACTAACCCCCGTGAAACAATCAGGAACTATCGGAAGAGCTCGATTGAATTTAATCAAGCCACACAGCCTGGATTAGTTCGCTTAAAACTTTGAGCAAACTGCACCGATTTTGGTAACCCGCCACGTAGGTAACTTAGTTAATATTATGCAGACAAAACCATGACCTGGGTTAGTGTCGCATATATTCTGTGTGGTATATTGAACTCATAACTGTCATGGAATTGAATAAAAAAATGCGTGTCGTGGAACACTTGTTGCAACGAAGTATTATTATTATTATATATTAAACGTGTTATAAAATTGATTAACAAATTCAAAAATAAACAAAAACTTAATCAACAAAATAATAATTATCGAAAGTGCTTACAGAATTTCACATTTTAGTTCAGAAATGCGACTTACAGGCAGTAGGAACAACTAAACATACGATAACATTTTTCTACATGCTGAAACTGATACGCTAGCTTGGGCTTCACACTGGCGTCAATAAAAAATATGAAATTCAAGTGCAAAAAAAAAACAAGTAATTTTTATGTATAATAATAATTTATTTCATAAACAAACTTGTACGAAAGGATTTTTAAAGTAAACCAGAAGGTCTGTTTCCTAAGTAGGCGAACCTGTGATTTAGGATAAACAGTGCTCCTCCCCTTAAATATAATTATTAATTACAGTAACAAGTTAAGAGATTCATGATCAAAGATAATAAGGTTATGACAAAGTAAAACAACATAAAATTTAGAAAAAGGAACGACAATAAATATTTTAAGAATCAGATAAAGTTTAAATCAAGCTATTAAATTAAATTGGCATGCTGACAAAGCTTACAGCTTTGTTTGTGTGTATGTGTGTGCAGGTGTGTGAGTGTGTGTGTGTGTATGTGTGTTTTCGAGTTGTGTCATGCTTGCATTGCCTTTTAGTCATATGATACACGTTTAATTCCTTATTGATTTTATTGTACACATTTGAACCATTGAATGTAAAGAATTATCTACTGAAAGAAGTATAAAACTTTGTATTCCTTTTTCCGACTATATATAGTAATATATTCTGCATACTCGTTCGGGGGCAGAACCCGAATCGTCGCTGTTACCACCTGTTTCTAAGCGGCAGTTTGCCAACTACGCCAGTATAGGATATTCGTAAGTAGATAAAATTAGGTTACTTATTCTCTAGAACAATTTTAAACAACATAAATCAGCCAAGAGTATGCCGGGCCATGCTCAGAGTAGGGTTCCGTAGGTACCTACTCTTCCGTCACAATAAGCTAAACTGGAGCTTAAAGTATAAAAGATTGTTAACCAAGGGAAGAACTGTGGATGTACGTCTTTTACTATGAAGGGGAAACTTTTTGCGATAATTTAAAAACAGCTAAACTGATCATGTCCGCTATAGTTTTCATTTAATGTCTTTCTTAAGCTCTACTTCCACGACTTTTTCATATTTTTGGACCTATGGTTCAAAAGTTAGAGATTTTTTTTCTTTCGGAGCGATTATCTCCGAATATATTCAGTTTATCAAAAAATGTTTGTTGAAGACCCCTATTACTTTTGAAAGACCTTTCCAATAATACTCCACACCGTATTGTTAAAGCAAAAAAAAAAAACACCCCCACTTTACGTGTAGGAAAGGTACCCTAAAAAAAAAAATTATAGATTTTATTGTACGACTTTATCGGTTTTAATGATTTATATGTCCATGCCAAATTTCAGAAATCAGAAATAAGAAATCAGAAATAATAGCATTTATTCGTGATAAACTATGACATACAAAAGTATAACAACATAACAAAAGAAAGAAACATAGAATAAATAAATAGTTTACCACGAAATGGTCCAGCCTCAGCATTAATGCTAACCCAAAAGTCAGCGCTGATCTTCCGGCGAGACCATTTGTGGGTTACGAACGCAGCTGTACGACACGGCATAAACATAAAACTGAACGCGGCTTTGCGGCGGCGAAAGGGCGGCGATCAACGCCATCTAGTCTGCCGGCGAGACGTCATGATGAGAAAAGAGGCCATGTCGTACGCGTGCTGATAGATACAGATAACAACGATAACAGGACCATTTATTAGTTTATTACTTACTAGCATCAGTGCAAAACATGAACGAAAATAAACGTGTTTACATGGCAAGAAATTAAAAAGAAATTCAATTCAATCTTACAATATTAAAACTAAGGATACCACCTAGGTGATTAAGGTTTTATAACTACCATAACAATGTGTTAACATCGCCAAAGTGAGTGTTTACCCATGAATGATAATAAAAATAATAAAATAAAGTAAAGTTTGGCTTTTCGGTTTTTTTTTTCAGCTTTCTAGCACTAACGACCACGGAGCAAAGCCTCGGACAGACAGACAGACGGACATGGTGAAACTATAAGGGTTCCTAGTTGACTACGGAACCCTAAAAAGGACGTGACGGCAAAATCTTACTTTTTTCGCCTTGACCCCATCCGCCAACCATCCGTTAAGGAACTTCGAACCAATGAATAAATAGAATAGACAATCCTACAAAAATCGATCTAATCCCACAGTAAGCTCAATAAGGCTTGTGTTATGTAGTGTTGTGTTGTGTTGTGTTGTGTTGTGGTGCTTGTGTACAGATAAATTACATGTCACTCGTGTGCCCGCCTCTACCCACCCGTATTTAGCGCAGATGGTCGCAACGCGTTTTATTTAGTAGAAAATTGTTCACATTTACGATCACCAAAATGTTTCCTTACCTTTTTTTATGAGTGGTCAAAAATCGTGGCTTGTGGCCACCTGCACCATTTATTCTCGGACTGTGAACTATGAAACTATTCATACAATAAAATTTTGCTAACGCTTTAACGGTGAGAGACGGTCTTTTTTAGGGTTCCGTACATAAAGGGTCAAACGGGACCCTATTACTGAGACTCCGCTGTGCGTCCGTCCGTCCGTCTGTCACCAGGCTGTATCTCATGATCTGTGATAGTTAGCCAGTAGAAATTTCTACAAATTATGTATTTCTGTTGCCGCTATAACAACATATACTAAAAACAGAATAAAATAAATATTTCTTTCCAATGTCGAATATCGTAGATACCTGTTTCAGTACGGGAACGGTCACCAATTCCATTTGCTCGGGCACCAGAGCTTCACTTCATCAATGCAATATATGAATAGAGAATGCCTTCTGGCATTAAGTCCGCCATTTGTACTCTTCATGTATTGTGCAATAAACTTTAAATAAATAAATAAATATATATCCGTATCTACATGTTTCACATTTGTACTAGCGATACTTTCGGCCTGATTCGAAGAATGAGATACGATAACGATAAGTTCTGGTTTAGATAAGTTCTCATTAAGATATCGTTTGTATGTCGTATAATTGATAGAGGCAGCTCGATTTTTTTTTTAGTTTATTTATTCACTATTAATTTTTGAAAGAAGGTTTAACACAATAAGCCACTATTGAAAACCTTTAGGGTTTATGTAATAGTTGGCGGGGTCGTGCGGACCGATCCGCGTTTACTTAATACTATTACATATTACATACTTAGTTATATTTTCTTGTCGAAGCTGTTATTGTATCTATCGTTTAAATATCGACCTTATGTATGAGACAGTAGAATCAATTTACAACGACAGCTCTTACAAGTGATCAGTAAACTTAATTTATCTTTAAGCATTATCTCTGTACTTATATTTCGGGCAACCAATGTCACTTTGACGTTAGAAATATCGTAGATCTTATTGGGATCACAGCGGAATCGAAATAAACGTCAATTTTGACAAGTCGTTTAGTCATCGATCTTTTAAAGATCTTTTCAAGATCTTAAACGTGTCTTAATTATTCTTCGAATCGGGCCATTAGGTATATACGAGAACAAGCGCAATCGTTACATAAATACGAGTAACGTAACACAGATACGTAATTGCAATTTTTTTTATGTAGATTCAACAGTGACTACAAAATTTTTATACTCCTTAAACAATCTTAAATGAATTTATTTTAAGTGAATTGTCCTTTTAAGAATTCAAAAGCAATTACAAAGTATGTCTAATTAGTTTGGACAGTCCCAAGAATTCAAATATTTAGATTAAGTCAATTTGATTTAACAATAAATTAATACTGTATCTTTTTATGAGAGTATTTTCAAGACCTAAGATATATTTTATTAATTCCAATAAATTTAGCTAACGGCCGTATAATCACAAAAAATAACAATATAATGTAAACTACGTATACAGCTAATTAACCAATTACGCGAACAAAAACAAACAAACGGAGCTAATTTCCAAAGGAAACTAATTAAAAATCTGCGTGCTTTAAAAAAAAAACAATCATCCGCACAAATTGCACCATATTTCGGCCGAGAATAATTAAATTCCTGGCCGTGTGAACGATGCTAATGACGTCATTTGTTTCGTCGGAACGATTTTTTTCTTCACCCCAAAATACACGGCGCAAAACGAATTATTAATTAATACCCCTGAATGCGGACCTGACTTTTGCATGCAAAACAAATATGGACCTTGTATTGACGGGCTAAGGTTCGTTTTGGGCTGTTTATTCAATTACGAGGCTCATTTTGTGTTCAAATAAAATCGCTCTAGCAAAATGGCTAACGAGACGGGTTATTGGGTGAACAATAGAAGGTTATTGAGGAATATACTTTGACACGCCTAAATTAACTAAACTAACTAACAAGAATAAAGAAGTGAGTTCGGCAGTTCGTGAAAGTTAAGCGTTACCTATTATCGTGGTGTTAATTTACCTAATACCTATCGTCCTAGCAAAGTACCAAAATATATACGATGCGATTTAAGCATTTATTATGCAAGCGGATGTATTGTCTTTTGTATTATTGCAGTCGCTGTCATCAGACGAAAACAACAAGACAAGACTCCTTGTCTTTTCTCTTTATTCCAAAATACTTCTAGAATTGAACTTGACGATTTGAAACTCGAAATAAGTTTTTGGCAAAAATTTCATTTTTGGTACAAGATTTTATCGCTGACTGTACTTTTTTTTCCACTAGACTAGGCAACTAATACTCATCGAGACAATTCTAAAAACCCCAAACACAATTAGGTTGCGTTGTTTTATCACAGAGTTCCTATGGCTACCTCCTATCTCCATCATCAGATCAGCTTGATGGTACCACAATATTGCATTGTCACCCGACTTACATATGTATGCAAATTTTCAGCTTCATCAGAAACCGGGAAGTGGGTCAAATTTAACTTGCAAGATTTGTCCCAAACATACTAACAGGGCAAGTTAAATAAAAGCTTGTAAAATATACGATATTGTTGTTCGGCAGGTACTATGAGAAAGGGTTCATCATCATCTTCTTCCTCACGTTGTCCCGGCATTTTGCGGCATTAGAGCCTGGGGTCCGCTTGGCAAATAATCCCAAGAAATGGTGTGTGCACTTGTTTTTACGAAAGCGACTGCCATCTGACCTTCCAATCCAGAGGGTAAATTAGGCCTTATTGGGATTAGTCCGGTTTCCTCACGATGTTTTCCTTCACCGAAAAGCGACTTGTAAATACCAAATGATACTTCTTACATTCGTTCCGAAAAACTCATTGGTACGAATACCTTCGGTTTGCAAGTCGCACGCTCTTACCGCTAGGCCAGCGCTATGAGAAATGATTCTATCCAGTAAAATAAAACTTATTCTCAACATGAAACGTATTCATCAGGAAAGTGTAGTGATAAAATTTACGGAGTTCAGAAATACGGCTGCAGGAAGATTACGCAGCTGCGCCCGTCTTTATACCTAAGTACGAAGAGTAAAGTGGTTTATATATGTAGTAGTGGTATATAATGATTTCTGTGTACAGTCAGCCAAGAAAGTGGTTTACCACTTTTCGACTCTATTACTTGACAAATAGAGTCGAAAAGTGGTAAATCACTTTCTTGGCTGACTGTACATACAAATCATTATTGCGCTTCATCCATTCAGGACAATCATGCACTAGGGTTTTGCCGTTATTGTAAGACAAGTTTTGAGATATTGTAGCGAGGGGACACTAATATCCCGTAAACTAAAAACTAGTAAATTATCAACAAATTTGACACTATAGTGGTAATTTTAGTAAAAAAATCTTCTCTTCGTTTAGCATCGGTTGCGTAATCCTTCCAGTCGAGTAAAACCACCTAGTCGAGTAAAAAGTTACAGCATTATAAATAGTTATTTGTTTTACACGGGGACAATGTTTTTATTTAACCCCTCTCGATAATATTAATACCCAAGCAAGGTCAGAATTTCAAAAAGGTAATTTTGAGTGTTGTGAGAGTTTTAAGGCACGAGGGTTAAAGTGGAACTTTACCAAGTGAAACACAACATTTTTCACCAAATCAACGCAAGGAAAATATTAATTGTGTCCTTACATGAAACCAAACAAAATAAACGTTTTTGTTTAAACATTTCTCATTCAAAATAATCACTTTAAAGTAAATTCTACCAACCAAAATACGGAAACAACTCAACATCTATTACATCAGATTACTTTTCCACTCTTGTGGATAAAATCCAACTTTTTTAACCGTATCGGTTTTTGAAGTTGAAAGAGAGCCTTTACGAGCTGGTGAGATAATATACTTAGCTAGCATACGACCATTTGACGACCGGTCGTGCCTAGTGAGTAGTGACCCTGCCTATGAAGCCGATGGTCCCAGGCTCAAAACCTGGTAAGGGTATAGATTTATAAAGCGTAGATTCCAAGTCCGTACATCCCTAGTGAAGCCTTTCAACTGCGACATTATGTCGCACTCGTTCGATCAGCCTTCGCATAATTTCACGCGTAAGTATCGAGTTTAATATGATATTTTTACGTAATTGTAAATACAAAAATGCAAACCTTCGTCAACCGCCATTACTTATAAATGTTGCCAGTAAAATTAATCATTTTTCCTCCAAATGAGGCGTGACGTTTACATTCTAAAATAAAAACGCTTACTTTAAGTTTCTTGTATTATTAAAGAAAATTACATTTTATTTCAAATAGTGTAATACCATGGCTGGCAACAAATAAATGATTAAGATTTAAAAGTTTGTTTTTATAATAAAATTTCAGTTTAAATTATTATTTTTATTCTATCTAATGGTAGTTTTAGATTTCCGACACTATAGCCCTGATACCGAACAGAGTCGGCTCGTGAGGTACCTCACTATGTGTAAATAAGTAGTAATTCATTCAAGTACAGTATGTTTTGCACATTTAAAATGTAATAGCAGAGGCTTATTTATTTAAACCTTCATGCCTAAAATCATAACTGGCTCACCCCGCGATTTCGTCATACAAGCGCGTTGCAAATGTCAAAAACATTGCCGCTGCCAGGATTTTTGACATTTGCAACAGTAATGTCACACTACTGCCGACTGCAATATTACTGCCGCAAATGTCAAAAATCCCGGCAGCGTTATCGATTTTGACATTTTCAACAGTAAGGCAGTAATGTCGCGCTACAATACTGCTGCTGACGCCAATATTACTGCTGACTGCATTAATGCCACAAAGCTTTAGCTGTACTTCAATCACACTCCAATTTTAAAAGTTCATCGTGATAATGGAATCCTAAAAGGCTTTTATTACAAAATTAAAAATCTTGACACTTCCAAATGGTTTATAACCATTTACTTGCATATCAATAATTTAATGAATGCTGTTAAAATACCTCTGCTCTGACAGGAACAAATAAATACTGGAAACCTTTTTGTACACGGGTGTGTGTTGAAATGAAATGAAATGAAATGAAATTTATTATTAATAACAGAGTTACAGGTCACCACATTTTAAATATCACAATATTAATAATATTTATACAATAGTATATAAATTAATTACATTAGTTTAGTAAATTTTAATTGTAATAAATGCAAATCTCAGTATGTTTTTGGTTTAAATATTTATAGGTTTTGTTTTTGGTTTATTATTTATTTTATTGTTGCTGAGCGTAAGACACCTGCGTCGCACACACACGTCCATCGTGTTTCGGCTTCACTTAGCCGTATGGGGACTCTACGTCTATGTGTAACAGGTCGGTGGGTAAGGGCCAGGGGTCGGACAAAAAGTGCGGATGACGTAAAAATGACGTACTTAATCTTGCACACAGGATGATGTTTGAGTTTGTATTTAAACTTCCGTGTGACATGTAGTAACAAAGTAGTATTAATGAAGTAACAAAATAATCGTAAATAAATCCATGGAATTAATAATACAGGTGGTAGGGTGATGTAGTGAATAAAATAAATTTCACGAAACTTGTTACCATAAGGTATAATTATTTGAAATTAGTTAGAACAAGTCTGTGGGATCCTCAGATAAATAGGTTATATAGTCAAAAGTGGGAACAGTAGGTAAGATTAGCAGTATACGTGTTTGTCACGTACCTCCAAAAACGGAAAATTGCCACAATATTCGAGTAAAGATGACATTTTAGAGCGTTTTCTTATATATTAGTAAATATAAATTTTAGCTAAATATAATAGTGAGGATACAATAGCTAAACAATAACGAAGTCAATTTATTGTTCAGTCAGCGTCAAATACTTCGTAGCAGTCAAAGTAGCCAAATAGTTCGGTACACCATATATTTAGTATGGTGTACCGAACTATTTGGCCACTTTGACTGCTACGAAGTATTTGACGCTGACTGTTCATCTGATTGACAATGTGTCAGTCAAAAACGTACTTACTCATTTCAAGTGGCGATATCGTTTAATAAAGAGGTCAATAAAGAGATTGATAAATGATACGTGATAATTGTTTATGAAAATCAAAAATACTATTTGAAATCATCCTATAAGTGGTTTGACGTCATTCGCACTTTTTGTCCGACCCCTGGTAAGGGCATTTATTTGTGTGATGAACACGGATATTTATTCCTTAGTCATGGGTGGTTTCTATATATTTAAGTAGGTACTTGTATATTATATATCGTTGTCTAAGTATCTACAACACAAGTCTTGTTTTGTTTTGTTTTATTTTATAAGACACACCAACAGTACATAAACAAAGCTAGCAAAGTAACAAGTATAGTGGCCACGTATAATATTTATGCACCAATAACAGGTGTGCAACAACACTCAAACAGTTCGAGGCTTTTTACACTACATTATTAACTACAACTATACATTAATAGATTAAGTGATTGAAACATGCATAGGAAAATACTAACTACTACTAATAGTACTAATATAATATTACAAGCATATTAAGTTTTTTTAAACATTCTGCGCTTTAAATTTTGAATAGAATCACTAAATATGTCTATTTCGAAGTTTTGTTGAAGTGACAGATTATTCCAAGTTACTTGCATTCTATGGACCGGAAGTGACTTGCCCAGTTTAGTCCTGGTAGAACCGGGGCGAAAAATAGTGCGACGACAAGACCGTGTGCTAGCTTCTTATTTAGCTTACTGTGGAACTTAGTCAATTTGTGTAAACCTATGTTTATTTATTTATTTAAACATTAGCTCACGTCAGACCAGCCGAAACCCGAGCGTAACCGAACGTGCACAAAGCCCGTAGCCGCTGTACTGTCGAGTTTCCAGTGATTAATTGTTAGCTGTGACAACAGAAGATGTTCCTTTTAAATACGGCAGCTGTTTTAATTTATACATCCATATTTACACTTTTAATAAGTTCTTATGCCTGGAAGAGCTACTGATCAATGAAAGGGCTAATGAAGGGTAACCTTTCATTGTCACTGAAGCGTTCTCCTTACCTACGGGGCCCAAACTTGGTCACTCACAGAGATTCAGAAGTCCAAACTGAAGGTTTGCCAACGCGCTATGGAGCGCAGCATTTTAGGTGTTAAACTAACTGGTCGCATAAGAAACAACACGCTACGCTCTAAAACCCGCATTGCTGACGTAAGCGAGAAAAACGCTAGGCTCAAATGGGACTGGACCGGTCACGTCTACCGCATGCATCCGGGGAGGTGGGCTAGCATAGCCATCAAGTGGATGCCGGTAGAGGGACGTGGACGGGGCATGCCCCATCGGAGATGGTGGGATAACCTGGACAGCTTCCTGGAAAACTGGCCGGAAGAGACACCAAACCGGGACTCAAGGAAATCAAGGGAAATAGTTATTTGTACAACAAGAGAGCAAAGTTTGATATTTCTTCGAGTGCTTGTTTTAAGTCCCGTGCAAGCGAAAGATTCTATAATAGATTCACGAGCGTAGCGAGTGAATCTAATTTAGAATGTTGAGCGTAGTAAGGGACTCAAAAGCGCACGAGATGTAAATAACTTTGATCTCGTGTAGTACACAAAAATTTTCACGTCAGTCAGCCATCAAAAAATGCAACCTGAAAAAATGTAATCCAGACGGACGGATCATTATTTCCCTCATGTTTTCTGAAGGTAATCTAACAATTAACTTTAATTATCGCAATAAAACAAAACGAACGAAATTTCAATAAAATAATACGAAAATAATGAATTAACGAACATCAATTGACCGTTCAATCGACAATTTTTTTTTTGTAAAATAAAAACTTTGTAAGATCCGGTCCGAATTGCGGATACTACTATTTGTCAACTATAGTAGAGATCGTTAAAAGTAGTTAAGTAGAATTATTTACTGCGTAACAATTGCGTAAATTTGTATAATTTAATTGTTTTGATTGTATAATAAAATACGTAAAATATGGTGTTTTTATTAAATTTTAAACTTTTATTTCATTAATTAATTATTATGAATGAAGACTCGTAGGGTGTTTTGGAACGATGCGGTCTGACTTATTTCGGGGGTCTATTATAAACCGTCAATATACCGTTGAATTACGTATGCACTTTTTTTGTCTCTTTCTTTTTGCTAAGGACGTGAAAGGGATAAAGACAATAGAATCCAAATATTTTGAACTTGTATTAGGCCCCGCACCTTGAAATGACATTCGAATCTAAAGGTCACTTGAATGTTATTTTGTCTCACTCGGTGAGCAAAATGCGATTTTGCTCACTGTTTTTAAGCAGCAAATTACCCTTGTTCGAGCTGCTGACGTGAAAAGGCCTTTGTCCGTTGTACAGGTGGACACTCAAACAGACTAGGAAAAAATAAAATTCGTTTTTAAAATAAATTTCATTTTTAGCAGAAGTTTTTATCGTTGTTTGTACTTTTCGTACCACAGATAACTAATACTCATCGAGACTTCTAAAAACCCTAAACACAATTAGGTTGCGTTCGTTTTACCACCAGAGTTCCTATGGCCGTAGGACCATAGGAACTCTGCTTGGTGGAGGTGGCCACCTCCTGGCTCCATCATCAGATCAGCTCGATGGTACCATAATATTGCATTGTCACCCGGCTTACATACCTATGTATGTACATTTTCAGCTCAATCGAAATAAGTTTCTAGTTTAAATCTAGCATTATTTAAGTTGTACTTTACAGTACAAAGGGTAAATGTGAGTTATCAAAACTTGTAAAATGATGCATTTAATTAATCTTAAACGTCAATTAATTAAATAGCAAACATGATTGCTTTCAACAAATTTAAAGCAAATAAAGCTTGAATAGTCTTTGCGTTTTATACAAAAAGGTATAATCAACATACCAAATAATTTGAATGAAACAAAGATTTAAAAGGAGAAAATTGTAAAAGGAAAGCCAATAACAAGAGGGACAGGTGGAACAGGCTGTTTTAATATAAAGCCAATTTGCTATGAGTATAATGGTTTGTTATTTTACGGAGCACTGAATTTTGTAGCTGCAAAGATATTTGTAAATAAATGAATAAATAAATATTGGGGAGCATCTTACACAGATCTACCTCCAAAATAAGTAAGGCTTGTACTATGGGTACTAGGCGACGATATATACATACTTATATAGATAAATACCTACTTATATACATAGAAAACACCCATAATACCGGAACAAATAGCTGTGTTCATCACACAGATAGATGGGACCTTCCTGAACGGAATTCGAACCCAGGACCACTAGGCCAGACCGGTCGTAAAATTGTAAAAAGAGTTAAAAGGAAACTGTATGTAACTGGAGCCACAAATATTGCTTATATTTAAAAAAAGTAAACTCAAAAAATCATTTAACCTTTCCAGAAGAAAAGTCAAACAAGAGCTTACGTATATCAATACCATTCTTTAAATTCTTGACTTTCCGCTAAATGATGCAACTAACAGAAAACCCCGTAGAAAACGACCAGTCCATAAACATTAACTTTACCTCACCCAAATGAGTTACAGTACAACTAAGCATTCGTTGGGGCACAAATAACTCAACACTTTACCCAAGAGCGATCGAGACGGCCTGAGTCATCCGGATAGGATAGACGGAGACAGAATACATACATTATTCATGGCCGTTTCAAAATAAGCGAGATGTCAACCCTTACCAGGATAGTGACATTGTGAGTCCTTTATTTGCGACTGTAAAAGTCAGATTCGGATAGATTTTTGGGTTCCGCAGCCTTTAAAACACATTTAACACATTCACTGCTAGCAAGAGCTATGCGGTACGAGCGTGGCGGTTTTTTTTTTCATAGCCTATTTGAGTGTCCTACTGCTGGGCAAAGGCTTCTCTCTCATAACTCCCGATTTTGTAAAGGAAGGTGTCAAACTCGTCTCGCCTGCGCTGCTTCTTCTTCTTCTTCTTCTTCTTCCCAGACCTTATCCCATTTACTTGGGGTCGGCCCTCCCTGTCCTCTTCTTCCATTCTGCACGGTTTAGTGCCAGGTGTGCGTCATTAATCCCTTGCTCTCTCAGGCTTTTCTCCACCGTCGTCAACCAAGTGGCAGGTGGTCTCCCGCATCCTCGCGTCGTCGTAGGCATCGCTAAGGCTACATTGACCATATGTTCAGGAGGTCGTCTTTGAATGTGCCCGTACCACCGTAGACGTTTCTCAACAAGTTTATCTGTTATCGGTGTGACTTTGAAACTGCCCCTAATGTACTGGTTTCTAATCTTATAACAGCAGAGTGACGCCTGCAGACCAACGCAGCATGCGCATCTCTGTGGTATGAAGTTTGTTTAGATGGCACTTGATCGTAGCCCAGCACTCAGAGCCGTAAAGTACTGCAGGTCGTATGGCAGTTTTGTAAATGTTTCCCTTTACTTTTATGGGCATTCGTTGGTCACACATCACACCTGTGAGTTCTCTCCATTTTAGCCATCCGGTATTAGTCCTATGTGTGAGATCAGCATCGATTTTCCCATCGTTGCTTATAACAGACCCAAGATATCTAAATTGTTCGCCTGCGCTGCGACTATTGAAAATGATTTAGAGAGCTGCATGGTGGAACAGCCCTGTACAGAAGTCGTAGAGGTACAGAATTGGAAACAAATATTCGGTGGGTATCCTTAACGCATTCACGGCCAACGCGAGCTACGCGCGGCGTAGCTGATAACACGCGGAAAACCGTAGGCATGTAGCGAAAAGAGCCTACGAACAGAGAATCCGTCTAGCAGGTCACTGCCAGTAGTGCCAGTTAATGTGTTAAAAAGTGGTGGCTCGCTACCTTCAGAGAAAGAGTCCTATTCGCACTTGACTGGATTATTCGACTCGAGATAATGGCAGGTTTATTCAGTAAGGCATTCAGAAAACTACCGGGTAGATCGACACCTTAAGATTGCAACAATAAAGAAAAGTTCTGGGAGCTTATGACTCGGCGTCTTTGGCGAGCTAAATTACATTCTATCTGTTCTGACTGTCTCTGTGAAGTTTATAAAATACTATTTACGTTTATAAAGCACTAAATGCATACCTGTATATTGTTTTAATACCATGCCTTATTATTAACACTAATGGTAGTCAAAATATCGAATTCCACGGAATCACAAAATTTCACGAGAATCACTTGAGAAATACGAGCTGTAAGGCCGAACAGCCGCATATTATATAAGCATTTTACAAGTTTTTATTTAACTTGTGATGTATGTATGTTCTGATGCAAGCTAAATAAGACCCATTTTCCATGTAGCTTGATTGAGCTGAAACTTCACATACATATGTAAGTTGGGTAACAATGCAATAAGGTACCATCGAGCTGATCTGATGATGGGCACAGGAGGTGGCCATAGGAACTCTGTGATAAAGCAACACAACTTAATTGTATTTCGGTTTGTTAGAATTGTCTCAATAAGTGTCAGATATCTATTGAAAGAATGTGATCAACGATAAAAGCTTGTATCATAAGTAAACTTTTTTACAAAAAAAATCCCAATCTGAAGTGGTGGCGCTTTGCTCGCTCGGTCAATTAAAATTAACCAAGCACTCTCAGCTGGAGACTTTGTACAATAGGCTAACTTCAAAGAACCTTACCTATTTTCTTCTATAGTTGGGTACTAAGCAACCTTTGATCCGATAAGGCAAGGGTCTCCATTAAATTATAAGGTGACGGTAAACACATTATAGCACGCTCTATCAATACACCGTGTGTAGCTATAAATATTACAAACATAAATGGAAGACCGCCTCCTGAGGGAACATCGTACCTCACACATATGTATACAGGGTGGGTGAGCAACAGAGCGAATATTTAATCAAATTAAATATTTGTGTGAAATGTTACACCGGACCCGTCGACTTGATTAAATATTTGTTTTGTCGTCTATGTATACATACATTATTTACTTATTTTATATTTCTTTTAATTTTTGAGTGTTTGTAATTCAAATTGTAAAATATAAATAATATTTAATATATTATTATGAAATAAATCAAATCACATCAAATCAAATCGTAATATAAAATTAATATGATTCATAGAAAACGTCCATGACTCTGTGAATAAATTTTGTACTCATCGGGTCTCGCTTAGTAGGCGGATTCGAAGATCACTACAGAGTAAAATCAAGTGGTCGTTAAATCAAAATGAACTCCTCTACTTAATACTTATTTAGAGTTAGGTGGTTCCAGTTTCCAAAACCTCTTGTTTGAACCTCAATACGAGTGTCTATTATAAAATATCTTGGTACATTAAAAGAAAATATATCACGCGCTGACGTCCCTGTAGGGCTAATATGGTCGGCTTTTTATCATTTGTCACCATGCCTGTCACGTTCTAACAAGTATGTAAGTGCGAAAGTGACGCATGGCATGACAGGGGATAAAAATGCGACCATGATACCGCTGCTGGAGATGCCTGCGTACTTAGTCTGCGGGGTCAAAGCCGATATTTTTAGTCAGATTTTGATAAAATTTGTTAAGTTTGAAGAGCTCCTAATTCTATAATAATTACGGATGGTATCAACATGAAATCACAATTTAGGACAAAAACAATGTACGTAGTTTTCTGTTTCGTTAAAAATTTGTTTAAGACATACGGTGAACAACATAGGAAACTCTTATCTACTCACCAAATATTATCGAAATATGATGAAAAAAAAACGACAAAAATAAACATCAAACATTTATTCAGCAAAAAGGCCACAGGGGCACTTTTACATGTAATTTATTTACAAGTAGGTAATAAAAAAATATACAATTACCAAACTGAAAATTCGGTGTATCAGGCAGGCCGGACACATAATTTAAAAAGATCCAATTACAGGGCATGCCCTATATATCCCCAAATATGATAGATAACTGCTATAAATAATTCACTAGGGCAGCTTCAGTTATATATTGGGCAGATAAGGCAAATGTAAACGTCAGGTAAGCGGGTTGCAAAGGAAGCCCCAAAGGAGGCTATGGCGTGACGTCACGACTCCTGATTGCTTAGCGGAGGTAGCGGAGATGATGATAACGTGCAAACGTGTAATAAAACCGTTGGAAACTGATTTAATTACTGATAATGAAGATGCGAAGCGTGAGCCATAAACAAAGATAAGTATAAGATAAGTTTAGATAAGTTCTCATTTATATATCGTATAATTGACAGAAGCAGCTCGATTCGGGCAACCAATGTCACTTTGACGTTAGAAATATCGTAGATAGATCTTATTGGGATCACAGCGGAATCTAAATAAACGTTAATTTTGACATGTCGTTTAGCAATCGATCTTTTAAAGATCTTAAACGCATCATAATCATTTTTCGAATCGGGCCGGATAGCTCGTTTTGACTCGGGCAATTTGCTTTCGAATGTCCGGATGTTCTCGTTTACAGGTCCCAATTCTCAACCGATTCTCGTGAAATTTTGTGAACAGGTTCAGTAGTTAAAAATATTTTTCTGTCGTTTCGTTATTGGGAAATATTCAAATTGGTGGCATAAAGAACTTAAGTGTCATTAGCTTCTATGGCTCTTAAGAAAATTGTGAGTTTACTGTGATGACGACTCATCAAACTAAGTATTTTTAATTTTTACTGTTTCTAAGCATATCGCGAGATCTACAGTTAGTGGCTCTGTGTGCTGTGAGTTTAAATATATTTAAATAGGATCTACTCATAGGTTGAGTTGGGCTTATATGTTAAGCGACATTAGACATTATTGTTCAATGATGATACACGAATAATACCGTTATATAGTCCTCCTCATTGTTCTCGATGACGGCGACCCTAAATAAACATTAGTACCAAGAAATAAGCCGTAGAAGGACGAATCTACATTAGTTATTGATTTGTTTGTAACCCAATTACCTAATTTTAATGATTACATTCTACCAGTTTGTCGATACAATAATGATATCATACTACATTAAACACTTTGACCGTATCAAGCTTGTACTTACAATAGGATAAGGTATGTCTATGCCTGTAATTCGTTTATGTAGCTTCAGATACCACATTTAAGATACAGCGAATTTAAGTTGCTATTGCCCTTTTTCGTTTTTTTTTATAAATTGGAGCTATATACAAGGTACTCGTGAGCATTGCAACACTTTAACTTAGCATTCCTGGTAATATTTAGAAACTAAAATGTCATATAGAATTTTCTGGATTAGGCCTAGTTTCAGAGATAATTAAATGTTTTTCGAAATCATTCTTTCGCCATAAGCCGGTACAAAACACATTTTTGACTGCGGTATTGCTCTTTGAGGTCTAGTCTGGACATACCTATTGATTGACATCGAAAAATTAAAAAAAATGTATTCGAGAGGCTACCCCCAAATAAAAAAAAACTTTTTAGTTAATTTTAGGTTATGTGTTTATCAATAAAAATTACGTTTTATGTACAGGAGTGTTCAAAAAAAGGGGAAAAAAAAAACAAAAAATTTTTTTTTTTCTCGATTTTCACAAAAAGTCATACAACATTTTTTGCTTCTGTTGCCATCAGGAATGCACCGTTAAAATCTCTCGCAATGCTCACGGGCACCTTGTATAAACTAATTACAGGCATAGATATACCTCATGTTATTGTATGCGCAACGTTTCATTACAATCCAACAAGTAGTTATAGAGAACGAAACTTCGTTTGTATGGGAACGTGCAATTGGTCCAAGTTTGCTGAGGACTCTTAATTTCTAACAGCTACTGAGCTATGGCGTGGTGGTTAGGCAAGCATACCTAACAAAACTTCTAGTAATCAAATACACAAAAAGGAGTTCTTTTTTTCAAGAATCTCATATATCTTTGGAGTATTCTGGGCTAAAAGACATCTTCAACAAGGAATATTATCAGGAAATCTTCAAAGTATTAAATAGGTATTAACATAGATCAAACAGGAAGGGTCAGACGGACGTGGAAAGGGCGTGTCGGCAGTTACAAATGGGTCTTGAGCCGTAAAAGCGTTTTCACACTGCTTGGTCCGATATCGGATGTCGGATGGAACTAAAATGTAATACATATGAGTTTTTCGGTATTTAATTCTTGATTAAATCAATTATTACTACTGAAAACGATATATAACCCAAAAAAGGCGGGCTTGATGCCGTATAGCACTTTCCTGCAGCTGTTTTTATCATAGCCTTCTAACATCCAGTATCGGAAAACCGCTTCCGATAATATTTGTTTGTGTGCATAAGGGTAGAGCCGTGTATCCACTAGAGGCAGCATCGGGTCAAGCAGCTGCCTCGCTCCAAGGCCGCACAAGTGGAGACGCTGCCTCAACCTGAAGCACGCGGTTGAGGCAGCCTCTCTAGTGGATACGCGGCTTAGGCATAATATTTGTTGTAGTGTGCGTGACCGTTAAAGCCCCCGCGGCCTGACTACGATATCGGATGTAGCATCCTACATCCGATATCGGATCGGACAATGTAAAAACGCCCTAATTCCAATCAATTTCACGGCTGTAGAATATTCTCATACCAGTTAAAGCATGCATGAGCTCTGTGATGAGTCTACGTAATCGAAAATCATTTTTATATTGGTTATTCCGAGACAACCGCACTCCCTCAGTTGGTGCTTATGCCACCAGATTTGCTAATGAGGAAGTGAGAAGAAAGCACTATTTTAGCTTTTTATTATAAAAATGCATATTTAGCATACAAGTTACATTTACTCCGATTAACATACCGGTTCTATAACGTTAAATACCATTACACTTGTAAAAGTATTTAAAAGAAGAAGGCAAAATATTAACAAAATGGTTTTCAATGCCATCATTTTATGGTATTTCTTAGCAGTTTACTAAATGATGTTTTTGAGAACAAGTAAATGATTTACTTTAAAAATACCATAGACATAGATAGTAGTTATAGACACAGTTGACCCATAATATTCTAAGAATTCCCACGATTTTTCCAAATCTTGACATGGATACAATGCAACCAACCAGCGATTTGATCTTTCTTAGAAATTATGAAGTTGATCAGCTTAGCATCCGCAGTTCGAAAAGTACGATATTCAGGCTCGGACTTAACATGTAGGAATTACTCAAAACTTAGTCAGATAAAAAGGGCAATAAAATCACGCAAAATTTTAGGAATCCTTAATCAGATATACCAGTTTCGCCATGTAGCCCGTCGGGACAACCTCGCTCACTGGGCGGGTCCGGATAGTTATAAATGGACCCTGTCTCCCCGCATGGCTGGATGAGAAGTGAGCTTATGATTTGCGCTATTTGTTATTTAGGTCGCGCTTATATTCATAAAACTAGAATATTGCTAGGGTTTTTCCACTTCGGTTTTTCTAGCTTCAGTCAATTAATCAAGTTTGGCGATTGCAAAGATCCGATGTCAACATGCAACACAACAAAGAATCGCAATCATACCTCGTTGTGTTCTGCCGCTTGTATAACTAGTTATACTACGAGGAATCACTTGGATAAGCTCATAATCTCGTGGGCATTTTGTATCGCCGCGCGCCTTGATGTCAACAAGGCATCCACATCACACCTAACATCCTAGTTTAATAGCAATGCTACAGAGTCTTCTCAGAAAACATGTTATGCTCACTGGCAACCCCACGTTGCTTTTGGATTTTTTTATTACCTGTATTTAATACACAATTGGTACTTCATTTGTACTTAAGTACTAAAAAAAATATTATCTTGTTAGTTTGAAAGTACAAGCCAAATGAAGTTGGGGTTACTGTAAAGCATCCCTTCAGCAACCCCTACCAAATTCCAACATAAATATTTACGTTTTCAGTCACTATATTACTCTCAAATATGTGAACTTTGTGTACTTTAATGTCTAGTAGTTGCCAGGAAACTAGCAAATAAAAACCACGTAACATAAAAGCAAAATTCTTGTATTAAACTAAAACTTTCGAATTGTTGCACAGCTATCGGTGTCACAGATTGGCAGAGATCGCACGTTCAGAGAGAAGGCTGCCTGTTGCTCACCTGTTACTGCCCCATACATCCGTCTACTAGCAGTACAGGCATCATATGGTGTTTGAGATTTGACGAGATAAGATTCGTATGAATTGGTCATTACAGCAATTATTGGAATTGATGAAATAGACACATTTCATTGATGAACCGACTACCACTTACCGTCATAGGTACGAATGTCACCCGATAAAATTTAAAATGTTGTGCTGTGAGAATTGGTTTTGGTAGAAATTTGAAGAACTCGACTCGTTTTTCGCGACTCTAAGCTTAAAAAACTTCGGAGTCTCTTAAACCCCCAGTCAAGTGCTTTATTGAGTCTTTTAAGCGCAACTTAAAAGGACTCGAGTCTTCGGATAAAAACTTCGTAAAATAAAGTTGGTTGTATCTAAATGAATACTCAGGAAATAGGCGTTATTGAACGATGTGTGAAATCTACTCTTGAATTTCATGTGAAGACAATGCCTTTTCACAATTTTTTATACATAATTTAAGAGATTAAAGGACTCAAGTATTTAGAGAAGACTCATATCTCGATAAAAACTCAAGTTTCGACTTAATGAAAAGCAAAGGACTCCAAGGACTTGAGTCTTAACCACACTTGTGAGAATCTTACAACAATTTCAGCAATATAATCTTAATTGCATCGCGCTGCTCCTAAATGTACGTACCAGGCGAGCAGCAACAAGGTGGAGTAGAAAGGTCGTTTTTCAAACGCCGTGTTTCCTACAGGAAGCAATTACGCCCATATACTGGAAGCTCACGCTTTGAACTTAAATTCTGTATAATTCATGCTGCTCTAGTGCCCTGAAAAGCAATTTTTCTATTTCAAAATTGGCAGAAAGTTCTTTACAAAAGTAGGATGCTGACTAAACGAAAATAGCTAAATAATAATATAATTTGGGATAAAATATGTCCGTTGCCACAATGACAGGGAAAACGCAAGATTAATTGCGCAAACCCGTGGACTCACTCTGGGATATTAAAAATGAATTAACAATTTGAACGTTCCAAAAAACTAAAACCCTTCGTTGAAAAATGTTTGAGAAGCGTTAGGTACAACACGTAAGTACATAATAATGTATTCTAGTTTATATCGCCTCTATGACAATATTTGCAAGTCAAGATATGCTTAGACTTACGGTTTGGTTGGTGTTTTTATATCCAGTAAGTATCCCTTAAAATTATGCTTTCAGTCCAGTGTTATTTTGCCAGTATCAAGGTACTTAGGAGCTTTAAATACCACTAAAATTGTACGTTTAGTACAAGACAGTGTACGGTGATTTTGACATGGACTACTGGCCGTTGACTCCAAAATGGTGCCTAAATGCGTTTCAAGATTAATTCTCCATTCACTGCACACCACATCAGTTTACTGTATAATAAGCTATCGATATTACACTTTAAACAATATTGATGAGCAAAAAACGAAGGAATTAATCACGAGGCTAACTATCAAGATGGCGCTCGAACCGATATGGATTTGTTAAAATATGATCGCGCACTGTCACTTTTGACATTTCTTCCACCAGAAACGTGACTTTTGACACTGACATCATCAGGTCCATAGTCATAGACACAATATTTATCAAAAAATCCCTATCTAATTCATAACCTGTTATTACAATCAGAATATGCCTCCTGGTCTTCTTCTTCTTGTCAGCTTTCAAAGAGCAGTTTATAATCAAATCAAGTCAAAAACGTTAAAAGAATTGACGTCGTATTGAATAAATTTAAAAACAATGTTCACAGGGTTACCACTCCTAACCGTCAAATTAATGGACTGATTACCTTCCAAAATACAGAAGAAACTTCGTACCGAGCGCTTGCTCCAAAGCAAAAAAACTTCTAAAGCCCATTTACAAAACGATTCCCAGGACTTCCCTTATCCATCCACTTTTTATCGCGAAAACTTTTAATTGATTTTCATAGAAAGTATTTAATGAAAGAACGAATTGAATACACTTCATGTTTCAAAGCATTTGTTCTCTTTGTTTTCACATCGAGGCAATTGTTCTTTTAACAATTTTATTGAAGTACAATATATGCGATTTTACCTGAAATATGAGGTGGCTCTGTCTGGCATTTATTAATTATAAAATCATGTGCCTACTCATACATATATTAATATTTATTTTAAAATTTTACCGTACTGATTGCAATTATTATTCTGCCTCATGTCATGAACGTCATGGTTGACTGGAAGGTTCATGCTTGGAGGCATCAAGATGCAAAGAATTCAGGGTGCGTAGCAAAGTCATACGATCTGTATCGATTCGTTCTCTACGACCACGAACGTCTTCTCCGAACCCTTTTTCGAACGCAGTTCGCTGAGCACTGAGCGGACGGCCGTGCGCGGGATCGCGGATATCATTATTTTAAAATTGCTACTTTTGACAAAAAAAAGTAAAGTTACGCATTTGTGCAGCATAGCTATAATTCCCATTTATATAAACATTGGATTATTTGATTTAACAATACTTATTAAGCTGTGTAATTAGCGTAATCAGTTTCCCCGTGCGTCGTAACAGAAGCACGCACTTGTCGAGTCGTTAGGTAGTGGGGCCCGTAATGAGGTCGCGGCTTTATATTTTATTGCTGCAGTTTCGCTGAAAATATGAATATTTATCATTGAATGGTATAAAATTAACTTATTTAAATAAAATTTAAAAAAATGTGCATAAAATTCGAGTGGCACAGAGAACCATGGAGCGCGCCATGCTCGGCATCAAACTCGATCGAGTAAGGAATGTCGAGATCCGACGTCGCACCAAAGTGCATGACGTCGGACATCTCATTACCAAATTAAAATGGAGCTGGACGGGACATGTTGCCAAGCAGAGTGATGGCAGGTGGGCCAAAATGTTAACGGAATGATGGCTTTCAGACGAAAGGAGTGGCTGGCTCGTTGGGTGGACGACATTCGGAAAGATTGCGAGTCACTTCTGCAGGGCTAAGATGGTCGGCTCTTTGTCATTCGTCACCATACCTGTCACGTTCTAACTAGTATGTAAGTGCGAAAGTGACGGGCGACAAAAATGGAACCATGATGACACCGCTGGATGAGATTGGCTCAGGACCGGGATAAGTGGCGTACTCGAAGAAAGACTATGCTCAGCAGTGGGCGATAAAAGGCTGATATGATGATGATAACGAAATAAAAAATGTGAATGTGATTTTTTGGAGTAAGTATATGGTGTGATAATGCACCTTTACACTTAATGCAAACTTAATTTGATTATCAGTAGGTCTCAGAATACTTGATTAGTTAAAATTGTACCTACTGACATTAAATTATTTGACCGAACCTCTATCTATATTTTCACCATGTTCAAAATATTGCCTCAATTCATTTCGTCAATTTCTTTTGTTACATATGTATTTAGCGCTGATGACGCGATCTGTCCTTAATCTACTAAATTACCCTGTATCGATCAGCATTACGGAATCCGGCAAACGAGTCATTTCCTTTACATTTCCTATCGTCCGTTCCTATTCCTATGAGTTCCCGGGGTTCAACATGAAATAATATAACTGTGCACATGTTTTTAACCGAGTTCAAGATGTTTGACATTTCTGGAGTTCAGTATACTTCACAGTTGGTTCCATTTGTCATTCGTTAGGAAATACTGATGACATCCTCGATGGGGTCGAGAGAACTTAGCAATCTATCAGATACACTTATAGTGTTTTGGGTATTTTTTACAAGCTTTATTTTATATTTACAAACTTTTATTTAACTTGCAATTTAACTATGTATGTATGTACAGTCAGCTGCAAAAATATGTATCGAGAGAATCGTCTCATCAATATGGTACTACGCTCTTATTACACTGGAATAAGATGCTATGGTACATATTTTTGAGTAAGATGTGTACACCCATATTTTTACACTTGACTGTACGGGTCAAATCTTGCAAGATAAATTTGACTCACTTCCCGTAAAGTGACTCGTTTCCAATGAAGCTGAAAATTTGCATAGATATGTAAGTCGGTGACAAAGATTATGGTACCATCGAGCTGATCTGATGATGGAGACAAGAGGTGGGCATAGGTACAGAAATAACTTAACCTAATTGCGGTTGGGGTTTTTTAGAATTATCTCAATAAATACTTGTTAAGAAAAATACAGTTAGCGATAAAAGCTTGTACCAATTTTTTTTTTTGCAAAAAAAAAAAATTTACTTGCAGCGAATGCGGATGACGAAAAGCGCGTATTCAAGGAATCATGAAAAAACATTAAAATTTAGCTAATCTCACGTACATCTAAGTTTACTGCAAGAAAAGATATTCTAAATTTATCGAAACTTACTCGTAGAACTCTTCGGCTCCCACTACCTCCGCTCAGTCACGGCATGCATCGTCCTGACGAAGTGTTCAACTAAGTACATGAGCAACTTTCATCATAAAGTTTTTAAATTTCAGCTTGCAATACCGACCAGTACTTGAACGCATGTGTTTTACGCACAGTATGTAGGTAGGTACTTTTATTTTATTTTATTGTTTATTAATCACTCACTTGCTTCATATTTTTCAGTGACTTCTGTTATTATAATAAAATAAGGGTGACAGCTGGTAACCACAGTTACCAAAAGCAAGTGAGTAATTATTCCTATTTTGTTGTCTCAATTTTCTTTTGTGCCATTTTTATTTTGTTCCTGTAATAATTTGTGTTCCTTATGATGATTTAAACTTTATATTGTGTGTTTTTGCAGCTGCCAAATAAATGATTTATCTATCTTTTAGTTACACTATGATTTTACTCGGATTTGTGATGACATATTTACTGCCAGCGACCCGCAAGGCGAGTTCTCTGTTCGTAGGCGCTTTTCGCTACATACTGTTTTCCCCGTGTTATCGGCTACGGACATAGCGCGTAGCTGTTGCTGGCAGGTAGTCAAATTACAGGTATACGTATCAACATGAGTTGCACTCTCTGTGTATAATGAGGTTTATATGTGTTATGTGTTTCTACAAATTGAAGTCAAATAAGCTTTTACAGGAATACTATGTATCTAAGTATCTACTAGTGATGGGTTATACTCATATCAGTAGAAAGTCTGATGACTTAACTTTATTTTTCCCGTTAAGTGTCTTGAAGTCACATTTCGAAGTATACTTTTATGTTTTGGGCACTTATGCATGCAAATTTTCCCAAAGATCTCTTTAATCATTAATGCCTGGCTACTCTGGAAGTTGACACATTAAACGACCATACAGTAATCCATTTTCCTCTTGTTCCTTAATAAACCACCGTAATCTTATATTTCTAATAAGGAAAGAACAATAAAAATCTCCAAGCCGTTTGCTTGCCATCTTAACGCCAAGGCGTTTTCCTGAAAAATTATCTCATCAATATTAAATGTTTACACTCACCTGAAGTGAACAGGCTTTTATTAATAACGCGTTTTCACACGATCCTATGCACATCCCTAACCTAGTTCCATATTTAAATATTACAAACGTCCACACGCGACAAAAGCAAACCACGAAAAAAGAAAGAATGAATCCGAATTTGGAATACGGCCTTTGTTTTTATGTCAGTTTATTGGATTCGGTGTTCGATTTTGGCGGAATTTGAGCACGGTAGGATTTGGCGTATCCACGCCGCTCGAGATCCGGCGACCGACTGAAGCTCGAGCCCCGTTCCCGGCTTTCCGTCGGTGTTGCCAGCGCCGAGTGCGGGTTTCCTGGTTATTTTTACGCGTTTGTAGTGACGCATTTTCCGCTCGGATGGAGCAACTTCTAGCGCTCGTGTGCTACGAGTACGGGCGATTAAGTCACGGCCGCTGGAGCCGTATTTGCTGTAGGTACTTTTAATTCCTTTTCTGAGACTATTTACACGAATTTTCTGGTATGAAAAGGTCACGTACCTTTGTGAAAATTGGTTATGATAAAATTCATACCAAATTATTAGTTACGTGGAATAATCCAACTTGATTTACATAAAGAAAAATATAATTAGCCGAGTACAAATCTTACAGAGGGTTGCACGCTCTCTCACAAAATTTTATTAACGTTTTTTGAGTCAAACGTAAGTTTATTATTTATTTTGTTGTTACGTAGTATATTTTAATTTTAATTATATAATAAGTCTAATCGTCTGACACAAGACGTATAAGAAATAAGTTTCAATAGATATTTTATTCCCAAAGTTTACAACATTGTAAGAACTATAAACTTATTCCATGTATCTCAATATTCCCCAAAAACCAGGGTAACCACCTACATTCCCACCACGACCCCGAATCCACACAAAGGATTCGGGGTCGGGGTCTACAAACTAAGCAATACCTTACTGAAAATTTCCCACGCCGCATACCCCGACTATTGTTTTTCGTCCTCCTTCCTCTTACTGTTCAGAGTATTCATATCCTTGTTTGGCACACGTAGTGGAGTAATTACAATTGTTAACCTGTTTCACACGGTGATATTTTTTTAACTAACTTTCTGACATGACACAGTTAACTGTTCTTCATAGAAATAATATTTTATTTATTAGTCCGTAAAATTAAACCGCAAGAGTTATTAATTTTGTAAAGTCAGAATTCAATAAGTAGAAACACATACTTCTTCAAATTAGCAAAAAAGATGTTGATTTAAAATATATAAACTTTCTTCAGGTTATGGACTAGGGATTGCAAACCGGATTGATTTTCAATCCGGCCGGATCCGGCCGGATTTTGGCCACAACCCGGCCGGATCCGGCCGGACCGGATCCGGTTTGGTATAGGGATATCAAAATTAATTAAATGACATATTTTTCTAGTTTTTTGCGTAATACGTATTCCTAAATCTATAATTTGAAAATAATAAATAACTTCTTAACAATTAAATAACCCTTAGTAGTAAAAAGTGTGACCTTGTCAATATCACTTAAAAACCCAAATATGAAATCGGTCATTTATTATATATAACCATTCACAAGTGCTCAAATTTTCGTTTACGATTATAAAGATTAGTTTCCAAAGCCCTGTAATGGGATGTGGGGTGGGAATTGGAACTCCTTGAAATGACAAGTTTTCGTAACAGTTCCTTGATTGAATTATTTGTAACGTTGACATCCATTCTAGTAAGAAAATAAGATATTTTACTATTAACCAAAATGATATTAAATTTTCCCTCATTTTTTGCCCAAGAAAGTAGTATTCTGTATGATTTAAAAAAATACCGTTTTTTTATTTACAGAAAAGTATATTGGTCAAATTATAGGGAATGGAACACGACACGACGATCTCATGCGAAAAATAATAGAGTGTAGGATTGAAATCCATCGCGGAAAGGGACTCCTTAAGAAAAGTTACATGGATCAAATAAAGAATTGGCTAGACGTAAAGTAGCATGTACCATTAATGAAATTGCATAAGATTGGATGAAATTGTAAATACAAAAGATTCTCTCTCAAATTTGAATAGAAAATAAACAATATTTTATCATATATATATAAAATCGAAGTAAACGAAAGATTATCAATGTTATCATTTCATTTAATACATTGATTTTCAATACAAACTTACAATCTTATATTCATTCACACATGTAACACATATTGATTAGCCCAGCTCTAGTCGGTTGAGTACCGCCGACTTAATCCTGCCATTTGTTTACTTTTCACACACACAACACTCTTTTCTTCTCTTTAGCATAAATTACAAATGCCTTCCATGGCATCTCAATCGTTTAATTTTTCCTTCTATTACAGTATTTATGTAATCGTCGTATCGTGCCACCAACATGAAAGGCAACTTCTGTTCCCAGTCATCGTCATAATAAATATATTTTTATTTAACTAAATTTAACCTTTTTCATTCGTTTTATGCTCTGTTCAAGTTCATACCTCTCATCCTTCGCCTTTTCCTCATCTAAACCGCCCAGTGCGTGCTGTATTTAGGAGTTTTTTTTTATTTGACCGGATCCGGTCCGGATCCGGTGATTTTTACCGGATCCGGTAGCTCCTGAAAAGTGCCGGATCCGGCCGGATTACCGGATCCGCCGGACCGGATTGCAATCCCTATTATGGACCCGGCAAGCTTTAATCAATGGACTTATGCTTTTTGTCAAATTGTTTATTTATATGAGATTTAAGGAGTTTATACAAATTATTATATATTAACATGACACATGATAACATCAATGAGGGTGCGGAGCGCTAGGGTCGGCAACGCGGAGTTGCAGGCGTACATAGGCTACGGAAACTGCTTACCATCAGGCGGGCCGTAATCTTGTTTGCGACGACGTAGTATAAAAAAAGGAAATAAAGCCAAACAGATATTTTTTAATTCAAAATGAAGAATTTCTTACGTTAACAATTCATCCTTTTCAGCGGCGGTTAAACCCTGAAACTGTTACGCAGATTACATAGCTACACATAAACACACCCAAGGACGAGCATTAACACCCTTCTTTCGTCCTGGGCGTTTACGGGTGACGGATCAAATTTCCCGAAATGTGCCCCATATCACGCCGCCATAAATTCTAAGCCAATGTGAGGATGGAGTATAGTAAAATGCCATGGAATGTGCTGAGGTTGTTGTTAAGTACTGGACATACGCACGGGAGGAGACGCGCGGGCGGCGGACAGAGCGCGACGTCATCGCGGCAAGCCGCAAGCGCCGCGCGGCACACACTCGGCTTCACATACTCCACCGGCAACGGACGAATACCGTAATAGTTTTTTTATAATTGTTTGGCCGGGATTCTCTATAATTGAGGCGGAATAAACCAGCCTATTTTAATACAGTCCGCATTTTCATTTATACGTCCAGTAGGACCCTAACAGTTGTATTCCGATGTATCGGGTGTACAGCCGCCATCAGATATACCGGAGCGGCCAAGGAGCTCACAAATATCTGAACACGCCTCTATTGTCAAGGCGCTAGAGTGCGTGTTCAGGTATTTTTGAGCACTTCGGCCGCTCCGAATATCTGATGGCGACTGTACTGCACTGTTTGATCAAGCAGGCCTTTTTTAACCCCCAGAACAAATATACGGATTGTATTATACTGTGTGTCTGTCTATGATATCGTAGATTCCAAACGTATTTGAGTGCTTTTTTAACTGCTTGGTGGAAATGTCTGTTTTTAGGGTTCCGCATCTCGTACGTCTGTCTGTCTGTCTGTCAAGATCCTTTATCTCAAAAATGCGTGGAGGTATCGAGTTGAAATTAATACGATACTCAATCTACAGTCTCTTGAAGCTATAAAAAACCAACCTTCTAAGTTATCGTAAAAAAGATACGGCCGTTTATGCCGCAAAAAACGAAAATTCGACACTCTCAAGGGAATTAAAATTTATAGGATACTTCCCGTTGACCTAGAACTATGAAATTTTGCAAGTAATATCGTCTTACATTATATTAATCGGTCATGTATATTATGTATATATATATATATATATTTATTTATTTATTTATGTAATGTATGTATGTATTTAAGTACTTTATAATTAATTTATGTGTCAATAACAATTTCTTTTAGTTTTAAACGCACCGCCTACAATCTTTTCTGCTTTGCCCTAAGGTTGACTGGTAGAGAATGCCTCATGGCATTAAGTTCGCCTTTTGTACATTAAGTTTTTCTTTTGTGCAATAAAGTTTTCAATTAAAAAAAATGCAGAGAAAAATCGGGAAACTATAAATTTGTAAAAAATAAAGTTAATTTGTCCGGTTTGTTTTTATAATGAACTTGATCAAATATGTTATGTTACTCACATGCATCATAATTGTTATAAGTCTTCCAAACCCTTTAAAGCAGACCAGACTATGAGTCTGGTATTTTGGAACTGGCCTTCTGCAAATCTAGTATTTCGCGACTCTGGTGTCCTATGAATCTGGTATTTTGCGACTCCAGTGACCTACGACTCTTATTATTCAGAGAGTTGGATATTTTGAGACTTTGTGATCCTGAGAAACTGTTATTTTGCGACTCTGGTAACGTGTTTATGAAGGTTCCAAAAAAAGTCAAGGCTCCTCATTGAATATTTAACGATGGCTGGAACACCAGTTTGTTTATTAACCTCTAGATTCCCCCAGAGACGCGAATTACGTAACAATATCTTCTGTAACTCTGAGCTCATTCATATTATCCCCATCAACAGTTATGAGATTTATATAATATACGAGTATATTATATATAAAAAACCTGTAGAAGAGATAAGGTACTTTACCTAAAACTTTGATACTAA
This sequence comes from Cydia pomonella, assembly GCF_033807575.1. Lineage (NCBI taxonomy): Eukaryota > Metazoa > Arthropoda > Insecta > Lepidoptera > Tortricidae > Cydia > Cydia pomonella. The sequence continues at coordinate 12,801,504 of NC_084724.1, read as the reverse complement.
TATGTGGTAAACTAACCAGTTACATTCACCTCGACAATCACCCATTTTTCCAAGAAAATTGCTATTGTAAAAGTTTAATCAACCATCCATTGGAATGGAGTAGTGACATTAGAATGCAAATTTGAAAATACACTGACATCCACAATGCACGGTAACTGAATGACATCATTTAGATGTCAGTATACTTTCGAATTGGACTGTAGGTTAGTTTACACTATTTATTTTGTGGTCTATCTATTCTGTTGGTAAAATGAAAATTCTAATGAGGTGAATGGTATTGCTACCGTTAGCAAAGACGCTGAGATTACAGTTTAATTCAAGGAAGCCTTGAGGACCGGTAGACAAGTTTCTGAATATTTAACTAAAACTGAAATACAAGCCAAGAAACTGTGCTGTATTTCAAACATTTAATTATTTATATTTAGCAACACGAAATAGGGTTGTTTCCAATTTTTTGAAACGCTTATATTACGTTCTATATTAACTAAAAGTTGCCCTAAAATTCAACTTTTATACTAAAAACGGCTTTAAATATGTTAAATTAACAAAATATATTTTGACAGATGCTTTCGCGCCCAAAATGCTCTTTGAAAATTGTGTGACGTCACAGTTTACGGTTTGACACACTACATACTACATACACACGTAGAAGATACGAACTGTCAACTGACATTTGTCATTTGTTGTTTATCGCCTAACTGTCAACAGTGTCAATCCGAGAGTTGTGACGTCATCAGAATCTTCAAAGACGATTCGAGTTGGGTCTCGTGACGTGTGCCAAAAGATATTTAAAATTCAATATAAAGTAACCCCTAAAAGTAGTTTAACATGTTCTTATAATCCAAATGAATTTATTGGGATACAATTCTGCCCTAAGATTTGTAGATGGAAACAACCCTATTGGAGAATATTTTAGGTATCACTGAAACACCATCGTCATTGAGTTTTTTGTTAAAAACCCTATAAAGTCTCCCGCTGCTGAGCAAAGGCCTCTCCCTAGACTTCCAATCTTCCCTATTAACTGCAGCATCCGTCCAGTTGCTGAGAAATGCGTCCAGGTCGTCCCGCCATCTCGTCTTAGGCGTTTACGTTGTGGCACCAATTCTGTGGCTAGTTTAACCCACCTCCGTGGGTGCATACGTTGTATATGGCCTGCCCAGTTCCACTTTAGCCTGGTAGTTTTGACCTCAACATCGACGATGCCTGTTTTGGTGCGCAGCGTAGTGTTTCGGATCCGGTCAATTCTTTTCACCCCAAGCATGATGCGTTCAATGGTTCTTTGGCAAATTTTAATAAATATTTTTAATTAGGCTGCCTTTCACATTTTGACAATTTGCTAAAAGTGCAAGCTCTCCGGAAGATTTTCACAAGTAACGAAAAACATCTGCTACGCGCTACGGCGTAGCATCGTAACGCTAGTTACAGGCTTATTCTGATTTTAATAACAGGTTATGAATTAGATCTGGATTACGGATCTGATCCGTCAGTGTCAAAAGTAAAATTTTTTCAATCAAAAACGTCTTTGATACTGACAGATCAGATCGGAACTCTGTTTGGAAAGAGCTTCAACTGCAAAGTTTCGCATACGAGTATAGCCAACCATTCCTTATTGCTTATTATTATTATTGACTTATATCCAAATATGACGTTAAACGTTCTTCTATACGCGAATACTAACATAAAATAGCAGCCCGATTCGAAGTTAAAGATATGTCAAATATCCTAAAGGTACGATATTAATTGGATATGTCAGTGTCTAAAATGACATTTTTGTTTGAAGAAACGTCACATTGAATTATATAATCCATAACGTATGTTTACTATCGTAACGAATTTTAATTTGATGAATCTTAAAGTTTGAATCGGACCGTAACTCAAACAATAATTTAGAATATAATTCTACAATTTTAAACCCACATTCCTTATCCCCAAAATCGTCTTAACTTTACTTTTGCACACAACATACATAACTGCACCCAATAGCAATGAAAATAGCTAATTTTATACAGAAATTCAACACTCACTTTACCCGTTTTAAATGCTCGTATGTGTAGGTGTGGTTTTATGAGTATGGTTCATCCGCATATAGCGCTGCACTCCGATAAAGCTAGACTGTGGATTCGCCATGCATTCTGCATCGCACAAACTTGCTAGTATAAGACTGACCTCAATTTTTTTATTTTTGTAAAGGTAGGAATCTGAACCGTACGTCTAAGCCTCCGTTGTCTGTCTGAATTTCATGAACTGCAATATGTAGGCATTTGAAATTTTCATAATTGGTGTATTATATACATTGACATATACAGGGTGTCCCAAGACTATGGGACATCAAGGGAAAGTACCTTAAATATCGTAGATAGGATATTTTGCTGAAAGAAGACTTTATTTTATTTTTAAAAGTTAGTAATATTGCATTCAACGAATTTAAAAAAAAATGAAAATTGCTTACTTTTTCTGGGAATTAAACCGAATCTTGAAATTTTACTGTATTCATTTGTTTTGCGATATCATATTTCTGAGATGACTTATTTTTTATGCGTTCTTTCAATTGGCATCATAAAAATACAGGATGTTTTTTTTTACATTTGAATCGGTTCGATTTCCAGACAAAGTAACTTATTTTTTTTAAATCTTTAAATGCAGTATTACTCAGTTTTGAAAATAAAATAAAGTCTCCTTTTAGCAAAATATCCTATGTCTTATATTTAAGGTTCTTTCCCTTGATGTCCCATAGTCTTGGGACGCCCTGTATATCTAAGGACGGGCCTTACGAGCACTAACAATGGTGCTAGTTCAGCGGTGTCACTCACGAATTCGAGCAAGTCGTACAGTCTAACTCAACTAGTTGCGACCAATCGCGCACGTGATGCAAACTCATCAACCAATCGCGTTGTGGCGTTAGACTGCACGATTGGCTCGAATTCGTGTGCGTGACACCGCTGTACTCATTGGTAGTAGGTTTTACGTTAATAATAATTTAGAGGCAAGTAGTACAACTGTTCGTACAATGAGGCTAGCTTCAGCCTTCAATAGTAGTGGATAAAATAACGCGGCAAAAGTATCTGCCAGTCTTGAACACTTTTCTACAAAGAGATACACATATCTCTACAGGTTGCGTTTTCAACATACATAGACATATATATTTCAGTTAAACTACTAGAGAATCTGATTTTACATTACTAATTTATTCGAATAAGTGCTCTCGGGTTATTCGGAGCAGTTGACTATACCTGTCCCCTGATCTCCAAGCGCGGCGTTGCATTAAATGCGCTATATTACACACAGAATTCTTATGTAATTTTAGCCGCATAATTTGCGATACAGTTTTTCATCACACTCGTAGGCATTGCGGTCCGTAAATCCGATATTTCGAACTAGGATTGTAATGTTTTTTATCACAGTTGCTAGCCGATGCGGTCCGTAAATTCTAAACCTAAGGCTGTAATGTACGTCCGACATTAGGCAGATGTATTAATTTTTTCCTCCCAAGTGTAATAAAAACATTGTGTGTGGAATTACAAACTCGTGTTAATTAATCCCTCGCCTTCTACTTCGGGCTTCAATTCACACTCGTTCGTGAATTCTTGTTTACCGCCCTTAATACATAATTTACTATTGATACACAGTTCTTTATTTCTTAAGGTTTTAATTATTCTGGTTTGTAGCTGCAGTCGTGATAAAATCATTTGTAGAGAGACGAGCTGAGCCTTGGTTTATGGAGATTGAGCCGGACGGGGAACGGCGATGTACTGCCGAGTTTACGACTTTGGAAGTTCTGGAGTTAAAGGTTATGACTGCAGATTCTCTGAGCTTAAACTGAAGAATAAGTATGTTAAATCTAATTCAACTACGAGTCAAAGAAAATGTAAATAATTAGAAAAGTGTAACATGTCGTGTAATCCTCTATATTTTGCGAAAAACGCTGTAAAGGCACATTTCTAGTTAATTAATTCATGTATTTATTTATAAATTTTAAGTTTGTCGCCAGATCCTTTTTACACAGTATACAGGGTGATTCAGGAGACGTGAGCAGGATCAAGCTTGAGCATTCAGTAAGTTATAAGCAACTGTTTCGTACCAGTATTTGTGAGATTAACGTTCTTTTATTTTTTACTGTTCAAAAAAATGTTTTAAAATGTTTTATTTACGCCATGTATGGTCACCCTCTTTGTTTTATCCATAACAAGTGACAAATTGAATGTCATCGGAGTCTGGTTACTTTTGAAAAATAGTATCTCATTCAAGTGTGACATTTTGTTTTCTTCATAATCAAACTGCTGTCATAACGGTTAAAGAGGTTTTATCTTTCATAATTAAGTGTTGTAGGGTGTCCATGATTGTAGATTATCAAATTTGTCCTTCCCAAAAAGTTAAATAACAAAAATAAAGCGAGATTGTTTTACTTAAATATGATGATGAACGGTTCATTAACATTTACTGATTGTGTAGGCTTAGTCCTGCTCACGTCTCATGAATCACCCTGTATACATTTCAACTGTCCGTAAAACACAGTGCACTGTCAGACAGACCGATATGAATTTGTTAATGTTCAAATGCTGCTCCTCATTCTTATTTTATAGGTATATGACAAACTTTACAACGCCTTATTAATTAGAGAGTTTTTTTTATACTACGTCGGTGGCAAACAAGCATACGGCCTGCTGATGGTAAGCAGTCTCCGTAGCCTATGTACACCTGCAACTCCAGAGGAGTTACATGCGCGTTGCCGACCCTAACCCCACCCCGCTTGTTGAGCACTGGCAACCTTACTCACCGGCAGGAACACAACACTATGAGTAGGGTCAAGTGTTATTTGGCTGCGGTTTTCTGTAAGGTGGAGGTACTTCCCCAGTTGAGCTCTGCTCTAGATCTGGGATGACATCTGCTGTGCTGTGCCCTGCCACACAAGGCGAGATGACATTCACATTGCCCATACCTCTCTTTTGGACGTAGTTTAAGGACATACCCGGGTCCCGGGTTTTAATAAACTGAAAACGTAGAAAGCTTCATAATCCGCGCAGACTATTCATTTTGCAGGTGTTTGATAAAAAGCAGTCCAAGTTTGCTGCAATTAGTGTAGCTGGGCAAGTAATGAACGGAATTATAACTTTGCAGCGCGCGGTAAGTGCGCTCGCAGCAAGTGCTAGCGACAGCAAAACAAGATATTTCTTATGAATTTTAGAGCAACGCTGGAAGTCGACAAGAGTATTTTGTGCAACAGGTACATAATAAGGGTTCTTAAATATAAAGACCCAAAGTTACAAAACAATACGAACGGCCCGATTCGAAGAATGATTAAGACACGGTTAAGATCTTTAAAAGATCGATAGCTAAACGACATGTCAAAATTTACGTTTGTTTCTATTCCGCTGTGATCCCAATATCTATGATATTTCTGACGTCAAAGTGACATTGGTTTCGAATCGAATCGAGCTGCTCCTGTCAATACGACAAATAAATAAATCTAAATGATTCTAAATGAGTACTTATCTAAACCAGCAGTGGCAGCATGGTTCCATTTTTATCGCTTGTCACTATGCCCGTTACTTTCGCACTTACATACTTGTTAGAACGTGACAGGCATGGTGACAAATGATAAACAGCGGACTATCTTAGTCCTACAGAACTTATCGTTATCGTATCTCATTCTTCGAATCGGGCCGTTAGTCGAGTTTGGTAAAGAAAGCCCCAGGAATTTTAAAATTGTATAAATATTCATAATAACACTGTTGTTATGAACCTATAGACAAACGCCGGCTCGTTTCACGTGCCGCGCCTCTAATGAAGTTGGTTTAGATGTCACTGGCAGTCATCTAATTGAGAAATAATGCTGGAGTAGAAAAAAGACACACAGTGGTACTGTCACTATCCTACGAGCTGGCATTCCATTCCAATTCTCAACTTCCGCCTGTAGTCGACGTCGACACATTAAAGTGATGGTTCATGCCATGAAAATTTTGACAGTAAGAACTGAATTTGTAACTCGCTTATGGTACAGACATTTACAACATTGGTTGCGCTTTTTGACAAAAAAACCATTTCCAAAACCAACATTCGGAAATCACGTGACGTCATACCTAGCTCCGTTCTATCATTTAATGCGTTCTGTGTTTGTATCCTTTATTTATACTGTCTCCGTTTCCTCGCGGATAATAAATGTTTGCCGTGCGCCGGTGATTGTTTGCTGACCGTATCACATTAACAATGTTTGCAGGCAAAGAACGTCGCAACAATCGCACTTTAGCGATGTCTACTAGCCGTCACCCCGGGTTTTACGTGGACTGCAAAATTTGTATTCATGTAGGTAGTATTTTCTACGAGTTGGTAGACTAGTTATTTACGATACAAGTACGAAAAATAGGAAATTCGTAACGAGTTAAACACGACCGAAGGGAGTGTTTTAAATCGACACGAGTTGCGAATTACCTATTCGCACTTGTATCGTACAACGTTTTACAGTACCGTTTAAATTTTCGACATAAGTAGCAATATTATATTTGTGAATATTCCTAGACAAATTGACTAAGGCCCTCGGTAAGCTTAAGAAGGCTCGCTTTGTGAGTACTTAGACAACCATAAATATAATATCTAAATACTAAAATACATAGACCACACCCATGACTCAGGAACGAATATCTATGCTCATCACACATTTAAAAATACCCATACCGTGATTCGAATACAGGACCATCGGCTTCATGGCTTCATCCTCATAGGCAAGATCACTACCGACTAGTCTAGCTAGACCGGTCGTTAACGTTAACCTTTCCATTAACGATCGATGTTTTTTCATTTACCTACACATTGATTCTAATTTGAGTTCAGCTTTAATTCTTTAGCCGAACGAAAGGTGTTACGGAAGATCCTGGGACCTATCAAGAGAGATGACGGCACCTGGAGGATCCGTAAGAATGCCGAAATCGAGGAGTTAGTGGCCGAACCCAATATCATCGGTGAAACAAAATGCCATAGACTTCGCTGGTTCGACCATTTTCTGAGGATGGATGAGGATCGGGGTGTTAAGAGAGCTTATTTGGGACGACCGACTGGTCGCCGTCCAGTGGATCGGCCCAGATACCGCTGGAGCGACAGTGTACAAGCGGATCTGTGTCAACTCAAAGCCGATAACTGGCAGGAAGTGGCACAGGATCGGGACAGATGGCGTTCTCTCGTTTTGGAGATTCCTCCATCCCCATTTCACCAACGGACTACCAGACAATCGGCACTTCGGCATCGCTGCATGGTAGGTATTCCACAAATACGCACGAATCGTTTCGCTTCTACATTCCTTATGCGAACTGCCAAGGAGTGGAATGCCCTGCCCGAGTCTGTTTCCGCAGTACAATCTGAATCTCTTCAAGGCTAGAGTAAATAGGTATCTCATAGGTAAGTGTGCTCCACCGTAGACCGTATCATCACTTACCGTCAGGTGAGATCGTGTTCAAACGCCTGCCTAATCTCCATAAAAAAATATTTTAAAATTACTGCAGTTTGCTACAATATGTGTTTATTTATCTGTATAGTATTCAGGTACTGATTATGCTAATTTGTCTATTTGGTTAACAATGTACTATACGAATAGCTCCACTTTAGTTTATTGTGACGGGTAGAGTTCCGTATTGTGACGGAAGCTCTGCTCTTGGCTGGTTTTATTTTTATGTAGCTGTGCAGCAAACAAGCAGACGAGCCGCCTGATGGAAAGCTGTTATCGTCGCCCATGGACATAAGCAACATAATAGGAGCCACTTAAGCATTGCCGACCCTTGAAACCCTAAATACCCACTTCTTGAAGAATTCCATGTCGTAGCGCAAAGGAAATACCTCAGGAAATAACTCATTCCACATTCTGCACGATCTAGGAAGAAACGAGCGAGATGGCCGCTTATTCTTGGTGTGCCATGTATCTGAGAAGTGAGGATAACCTTTGCTCCTTTGGCGGGAGGTGCTATACGGCGCTGTTTCGGGGGTTTTCACAAAAACGTAAAACGGTTACATAATTGAGTCTCAAAAAACTCTTTTATCGTAAGGTACTCGTGTGTTAAGCTAGTAAAATATATCCCGTAGCTTCCTAAAATAGGGTCCAAATATCTCTAATATTTCATTCGTTTGACGATAAAGACATATTTTACCTCACTTATGCTGTTCTTTCACTGGACTCCTCGCCCCACCGTATACCTGTTGCGCGCGAAGGTAATGTGTTAACTTCGCGATTTGTGACTTCCACTTCACCTGTAGATTCGTTGATCAGTTGAAGTGTCAGCAAAATGTGACGCTCTTCCGTGACATTGAAGTATTACATCTTGATAGTCACGTCTCGTGATTAATTAATTTGTTTTTTGCTCATAATATTGTTTAAAGTGTATGATGGTATGGCCATATAAGCCGCAGACCATTAGACTACGTCGGAAATAGATGCCTCAACCTCACTGTCCAAGGCCCTAGATCACGTGGCCGCGGTAAGCCTAAGAAGCGCTGGCTGGAGGTCGTGAGAGCGGACATGGTGGAGAGCAATCTCACATCTGAGGATGCCGAAGATCGGGCAAAGTGGAGAAGATTAAGTAGGAAAGCGGACCCTGGCGCTAGGCCGGGAAAACGCTAGGTTGAAGAAGAAGAATATTGTTTAAAGTGTAATATCGATAGCTTATACAGTAAACTAATGCGGTCGTGTGCAGTGAATGGAGAATAAATCTTGAAACGCTTTTATCTACCATTTTGGAGTCAACGGCCGGTAGTCCACGTGCTACTTATAAAGTCCAGAGGGCCTACCGCGAACCACGTTCGACGTGTTGCCTCTCTGTTGCACTTGTAAATTCGTACGTAAGCGTGACAGGGAGGCAACACGTCGAACGTGGTTCGCGGTAGGCCTTCAGATATCGCTTTACACGAGCTGATAAAATCACCGTACACTGTCTTGTACTAACCGTACAATTTTAGTCGTATTTAAAGCTCCTAATACCTTTACACTGGCGAATTAGTCTCACTGAACTGAAGCCATAATTTTAAAAAGATGATGATGATGATTATAACTAGAGACAAACACGGAATGTTTACCATGTTAATTTCTTCTTCTATCTAAGCTTCTGATATTTGGACCCGGGTACGTCCTAAAACTACGTAGAAAAGAGAGGTATGGGCATTGTGAATGTTATCTCGCTTTGTGTGGTAGGGCACAGCCAGTGGATGTCATTCCAGATATAGAGCAGAGGCCAAATGGGGAAATACCTCCACCTTACAGAAAACAACAGCCAAATAACACCAGACCCTACTCATAGTGTTATGTTCCTGCCGGTGAGTAAGGTTGCCAGAGCTCACCGGGTTTAGGGTTGGCAACGCGCATGTCACTCCTCTGGAGTTGCAGGCGTACATAGGCTACGGAGATAGCTGACCATCAGCCGGCCGTATGCTTATTTGCCACCGACGTAGTATTAAAAAAAATTGGCATTGGTAAGAGCGTTTTGTTCGCGCAGCAACTACTCCATAGCAGTATTAAGTCGTCCCTCGCTACGCATCCTCGCACACCTTTGGTGGAAACGCAGGCTAAAGATAGTGTGCATATAATTATAAACACGGCCCGCTTAGTGACTTGCGTCACTGAATGGAATGGTGATCATGGTATAAGAAATAATTCGACAAAAAAAATAGAGTCGCCATGCTAGTGTAATCAACAATGGTAGATTATTAACTAAGGGATGAAATGGTGCCTTTTACCCGAGTTAACTCGGTTTCCTCATATTAGAAATGAAAACACTCTATTTTCATTTGGAATACGAGGAAAATAAAATAAATGTGAATAAAAAAACACGGCTAATAAGTGTAAACTTCAGTAGTAGGTATTATTAATTCAAAGAAACGGGACCTAATCGCGTATTACCTAAGTTTTAAATTTACCTCCGACGTTTCGAGGACCCCCGAGGAGTCCCGTTTCTTTGAGTTAATAATGTGTAAAAATCATGAAGGTTTAAATCAGTGTTCAGTAGTATTTCTTGACGGTTCTTTCAATTAACAATTTAAGACAAAATTTCGTTATATTTGGAATGGGAAGTTAATTATTAGAATGAAAATTGTACAACAAATCCATTTATAACCAACATTTTCATTATTTATCGTAAATAAAGATAAAATTTACCTCGAAAATACTGTGCTCTAGAGCAGAAAAGTATCATTCTGCACACTTTTTAGAACAACAACGAGCCACTTTCAGAGTATGAGAAATGAAAAAATAATAAAATCGGCCCTGCTAGTGTAGATGTATGTCATGTATGTATATGTATAAATGTGTATTATTTAACTATAGAACTAAAATCCGATATCATAACCATGTTTTCTTATAGAAACATAAAATATCCGAGATATTCCAAAATTCACTCGCGATAAATTGAACCGTTATATCGACCGACGGAAAGCGGAGCTTCTTTAATACGTACATATGGGGTCGACCCTCCCTAATTTAGAAACCTTATGTCCAGTCGGATGTAACCCATAAAGAAACTAACGTTCGAGTGAACGTTACGAGTACGAGTGTATTCCACCTATAAAAGAGCATTACGAAAACTTAAAAAAATCGGTCCAAGAGCATGTTGGGCCATGCTCAATGTAAGGTTTCGTAGTTAATGATGTCCTCCCAGACGCATCCGTCAACGGCGACGCCCGGACAAATCAGGTATTTTGTAAATTAAAAAAAAATTAATAAATTCTGACGTGCATGGGCTCGAACATGACTTGCGAAACCGCGTTTAGTTTTAAACTTTCGGCCGCAAGTCGTGCAGTAAAGCTCGCCATTTAAGTCGTAAGTGTCTATGTAGGAGGGCTTGGTCCGAGATTTTCGAAGCTGCCGGCCTAGCCAAGGTGACAATCGCTATCGCTTTGACAACGAATCGCTTTGTGCCTCTCTATCACTCTTCCATATTAGTGCGACAGTGACAGTTGCGTTTCGATCGCTACGGAGCGTAAGCGATTTGCACGTTGGCTACGCGGCCTGGCGTTTAGCGTCAAGATCTTCGAGGCGTGCACTTTCGAAGTCGTATTGAAACCAGTGTTGATCGCAGTTCGCCAGTCCGATCTCCGAGTTGCAAGATCCTCCCACGACTCACACGATATGCCTGTGGCCGACAGGTGGCGTTTCAGGACGTCCTTGTACCGCAGATATTGTCCACCGGCCTTGCGTTTACCCGAAGCTAGCTCGGAGTAAAACACAACTTTAGGCAATCTTGATGGCGGCATGCGTACAAGGTGTCCACACTAACGCCACCTAACGCAGTTGACCTTTCATGAGTAGGCATTCTATACCCGTCATGCCAGTACGACGCCAAACGGGGGCTATTAATATCATGTACATTACAAGCATATGGGAGTAGCTTTGCATTTGCAGCGCTTTGGTACGCTCTACTCAAAATGACTGGACCGAAAATGTTCGCTATAATTTTCATTGAAAGTATTTATTAAGCTTTTGTTTCACGATTTTTTTCAATTTTTTTGGCCCCGGTGGTTAAAAAGTTAGAAGGTGGGGGGGCACATTTTTTCGGAGCGATTATCCGTAAATATTAACTAAATAAAAAAAATGGTTTGTGTAGACTCATATTCGTTTTGAAAGACCTATCTAACGATACCTAACTAACACTATCGGGCCACCACAAAAACAAATCAAGAAGAATCATTTTGTATGGGTTCCCTAAAATATATATTTTTTTAGATTTTATTTCACCATTCTGTCTCAATGCATGATTTATGTCTCCATGCCAAATTGCAGCTTTCTAACACTAACGATCACGAAGCAAAGCTTCGGACGGACAGACATACGGACATGGCGGAACTGTATGGGTTTCTAGGTGACTACGAAACCCTAAAAGGGAACGCTGTCTGAAAAGGAGAATGTGAACGCTAAGAAAAAAGTGTTTTTGTAGTAACTACTCTAGCCTTTGATTTGATTACATATACAATCGTACATTGGCAACATATAAAATTAAACAACACAGCGGTCAGAGTGAAAAAAAGGAGAATACATCTTCTCGAACATATCCGCGATCGCAGCGCGAGTAGTGAGCAAGAAAAACTCGCTTATAAATGCGACAGGTATAATTATGAGATGGCTTTCTTTTGGGTTATTTTTTTAGTCGAAATGCTTGAGTGCTTTAGCATAAATATCGACAAATCGAAAATCGTTATCTGCCTCCTTATCACTCTCATATTCGTAGAGAGGCAGTATTGGTCTCGTCTGGTCTCGTTGTAGGTAGGTGTAAGTACAGCCAGCAAAACTATTAGCTTAGCATCTCTGCATATAAAAATATATGCGCGTGTGCTAAGGTAGTAGTTTTGCTGACTGTACCTACCTCCAGGGTTAAACGTACTAGTCCCGCAGGCTAAACTTATCTACAAATTGAAACGACTTCCATTTGACCTTCAATTCGTTCTAATAATCGCTAGGGCATGCCCCTAAGGCAATTAAATTGGCTACTTAATTAATAAACTAAACTAGCACTTATAGTGGATGTGCTACAACGGAAAAAAGCTACTTTGCCGCATACATATCTACATCGACGATTTTTGGTACACAGGTACTTTAGACCAAAACATTTGATTTTTCCACTAGTTCCTAAAAATCCCCCCTTAGGGGGGAGTAATTAAAATTAAATTAAATAATCATTTAGATCTTTACAATCCATAGATTTTGTTAGTTTATCTAAGCTACGTACCTAATAACGTCAATAACGTTAATAATAATAGTAATGACATCATCAATTTTTTATATGGGATTTGAATTTTTTTTTTCAAAACCTATCGTGTGGGGTATCAAATGAAAGAGCATTATTAGACAATTCTAGAAATATACTACACTCTTACCTTTTAGCCTCATGTTTTCCAATAATCTAAAAATTTAGAAACGTCTCTTCATGCTCTTTCGTTTGATAAACAACGTCGGGCGGGGTCGGGGGGGTTTTTTGTTACAAAACTTGTAAATTGGGTAATTCCACGAGACTGTAACGTCAGTTGCCAATTCTTTCGTGTGTTCTTACATTAATTAAGCAAATTTAAGTATCCAGATATCTGCCTGTAGTAGGGCTACGCCAGACATACAGACACTTAATTTTGCTTAGTTAAGAACACACGAAAGAATTGGTAACTGACATTACAGTCTCGTGGAATAAACAATTGGTGTTTATTAGTTATTACATTCATACATTGGACCACCATTCTACTTGATTCTATATATACACAACATACATATACACTAGCGCCATCTTTTATTGCTCTAGAAAACAACTACACAAGCGTTCTACCAACATAAGTAACGGAATGATATAAACGCGCTACTTGAACAAAATTAGTTCTCAAAGCGGCCACTAGATAGTGCATTAACTTCCGCCGACATTCTGCCGCCATCTTGCACGACTGACGCTCTTCTTGTCTATAATTTCGAGGCATAGATCGTATTTATGGGTGAGGTCCGTAGATAATTTTTACTCTTTGGATACCATTGTGCTCTCTGATTACTCGTACACAGTTTATCTGTCAAAACAATGGATTCATATCGTATTTACGTATTTTTTCCAGGTTTTCCTGGTGGATTGATTATGTATACGACGTTTTGAGATGGATACGTGGTCTAGTTTGTGTCGTTGCTGCCTGTCGCCAGAATCTGAAGTGTCACTTTTCGATAATCAGAAAAATGTGAAAGAGAAATTTTTAGAAATCACTACAATCGAGGTATGTGTTGATTTTATAGAGTATCGTTGTTAAATTAGTGGTATCAATTAGTATGAATAGGTTAATTTTCATAATTGCAAATTCTAAATTGAATATAACCTTCATACCTACTTCGAAGCATGTCAGTTTGAAATGTGTCATTTATGTGTGCTTAAAATGTCGTGTTTTTCGCGTAATATCAAAATACGTGCTCTATAAATTAAAATTGAGGTAAGTTATCCCTAATTTCATGTTAATTCTCATATAGATATTACTGTTTTGCTATACCTTCAAACTTTTGAATTTCATATCCTACGACGCTAGGTCTCTTAGCACATACGTATTTAATCGGTTTTTTAGCCAAAGGTTAATTTGTAGGTTTACAATAAGGCACTGCCTTAAAATATGGTACTTTGTGTTTTGTCAAATTATCCAAAACAGTGATCTCGTGCTAAGTGAACTGCGATTTAGAAATAACAGCATCAGCTGCCTGTCCAAAATGAAATTATAATCTGTCATTATTATATTATTATCACCTCCACGTTTTAGTGGTAGATTTTTTTTTATATTTGTTATTGATTTCCACCTCACTACTGCCGTCCTATCACTAAAACCTATCAAAGCTGCATATTACCAGTTTTCGTTTGGATGAATATTCTAAGACAGGAAAAAAATCTCTATCGACTGGTCTTGGAATCATATTTTTATCATTTGTAGTTACGGAGATACAGACTCAACCTAACACGCTAACTGCATTATAATATGCTACTTCTCGATACTATAAAATCGCAAACCCACATTATTCTTCTATAAGTAATATAAAAGCGCTTAGCCAGTTGTTTATTTTAATTAATCTTTTACAACATACAAAGCTAAAACACATTTACTTGGAAAAACTTTATAAATTTCCATTAAAGCCATTTAACCCTATTATTATGTTTTATCACGTACACTTTTTTATAATAAATACTACACAAAAAAAAACAGTTACTACGCTTAAACATGGCTAACGTTCTTTAACTGTGTGTTTAAAAGACTTTTATTGCGATCCATATTACAAATACACCACTAAAACCTATTTAGTTTTCTTAACGGGTAATTATGTTTGAGAAAAAGAATAATAATACAACAGTTAAACATGGCCAACTAACAATGCTACGCTAAAACCCCGCTAAGTATAAAACATATTAGCACACGGTTCAATACTATACTACGCGAAATACGCCGATATACGCATGTTTTTTGGACTTGTCGAAGGCATTCGACCTTGTTTCGTACAATATCTTATGGGATAAGCTCTTGAGGGAGTCTACTGCACCCAGAGAGTTGATCTACATCATGAAATATTGGTACCAAAATCAGAATAACAGTGTGAGATGGGCCGGTGCATACTCAGAGGAGTACAGGTTGGAATGCGGCGTGAGGCAGGGAGGTTTGACGTCTCCGCGGCTTTTCAATCTATATATCAATAGCCTGATCGAGGAGCTCACCGGAGCCGGCATTGGGTGCTCAGTTGGTGGCAAAATAATGAACAATATAAGCTACGCTGATGACATGGCTTTGCTGAGCCCATCGATCGGAGCCCTGGAGATATTGATAGGAATCTGTGAGAGGTACGCGGAGACCCACGGTCTCAGATACAACTCCAAGAAAAGTGAGTTACTCGTGTTTAAGGCGGGTTCAAAAAAACCGAAGTTCATACCACCACTAAAACTGGGAGGAACTGAGTTAAAAAATGTCACTCAGTTTAAGTATCTGGGGCACTGGGTCACCGAGGACCTCTCTGACGATCTTGACGTGGAGCGTGAGCGTAGGGCATTGGCGGTGAGAAGCAACATGTTGGCTCGCAGGTTTGCACGTTGCACGAAGAGTGTCAAAATAACTCTTTTTAGGGCATTTTGTCAGTCTTTTTATACATGCAGCCTGTGGGTCAAGTGTACGCAGAAATCTCTCAATGCCTTACGCATCCAGTATAATAACGGTTTCAGGGTGTTCTTGGGGTTGCCTCGATTTTGCAGTGCGTCGGGGATGTTTGCGGAAGCTCACGTAGATAGCTTTCAAGCCATAATGCGTAAGAGAGTGGCCTCCCTGATGCGCCGTGTTAGAGTCAGCCCCAACAGCCTTCTGAACACTGTTATTGACAGTTTAGATTGTCCAATAGTTGCAAAGTGGAACGCTATGCACATGAACAAATTGAGCAATAGAGGTGTTGATGGGCTATTTTAGTTATAAGACTTAGGTTAATTTAATTTATTGTATTACTTAATGACTTTTTTATTTATTATTATTATTAATTTTTAAATGTTTCTGTTTTTATTATTATATTGTGTAATAAATAATGTATGGGTCTTGTTATCCGAAATAAATGATTAAATTAAATTAAATATTCCCTTAAATTTTATTACGTAGGACAGACAGTTTTTCAATGCGGCGCGCGCGCAGTAAGTTGTCTGTTTTCGTTGGTGAGTAATGGATGCATGTTTATGTCAAAAATGTCCGGTATGCGAATGTAAGTGTTAAATATCTCTTTATATTAAGGATTTAGGCACACTAAGATTAGATTTTAACTATCTTAGAATTTGTATTTTCCTACACATCTTTTAGACTACATAAATAAGTAATGAAATAAGGAATAATTTATAATTGTTATTTCTTTTATGCGTTATACGATTTTCAGAATACAGGCTTAGATTTAGCAGACCTAGAGAGAAGGGAATCTAAATAGGTACAGTTAAAAACAATGGCCAGTAGAGTATTAAAATCAACCCTGTACCTATCACTATAACTTGAATTTCAGTGGATTTACCTTGAGACCGTAACGTGTAAGTCCAAATCAAAATGCTTTCTAAATTAGTGTTCGTGTTCATGTTGCAGATAGTCTATGTTAGATGAGTAAAAGAGCCTTGACGGTATGTTTAAAGTGATAGAAGAAGAAAATATAATTTGTTAGAGTTTATACAGTTATGAAATAAAACAGGAAACAACACGCTGCGCCGTTCTGTGCAAGAAAAATGAAGATCAAGAGGAATCCACCTTTATATGATGTTGACGCCCTACTTAATAACTATGGAACTAGATATCTATCACAGGAGATACATTAAGAGAACGCAATATGCCTAGTAAGATGTCGAAGTCACTCGTGTTGAAAGCATTACCGAAATCCAAGAACGATAACACCCTGATATACCATATTTGCACGTATTTATGCAGTAATTTTTACAAGAGCGGTGAAGTGCAGTGCCATGTGGGGTAACCGGGTTTGGTTTATATGGATTTGTGAGCGCATGTCTATTCAAAACAGTAACCTGTTGATGTACAAAAGACACTCAAGAACTTTAGAGAGGAAAGGAAGAAATGGAAATAAATAGAGCGGTAGTCTAAGAAGAAGGAGGAATTGGACTTTTTAGCAAAGGAATAAGTAATAGCGGTATCTTATTAAAGCGACGGGAAAATATAAGAAGAAATACATATGATGATATGATCAATAAGGTCAATTAGAGTTTTGGCTCAGATTGTCGACTCCAACGGCATTAGACGAGATGAACATTACGTCCTTTCTAAGGGCACTATCAGTGAATTGATCAAGGGAGGAAGAAGGATAGTCAGAAGTTGAAGTATTTGAAAAAAGTTAGGTTGATGCATTAGAAGGAAAGTTTAGGATATCCTACTTACCGAGAAAATTTTTCAGAAGAAAAGAAGTCCAGATTAAGGGAGTCGAGACCAAAGAAGTCATTAATTCACCTTTTTGATGGTTCCAACTCCAAGTAACTTAAGAAACTACCAAACTGATGGTCCCCAAATTCAACAAAATTATGAATTTGAAGCCTTTGATCTCCGCATATTGTACTGCAGTGATTCCGTAATGCATGACACTTAGCTTTCTATTTATGCGAAGGATGTTAAAGGCAGATGCTAAAGTAGGTAACACATTTCTGTAAATTCGTTTTTTATCTTATGTGTATCCAACTAGTAAGTCCTCACCGATTACAGAGACAACTGCTCCAAATTCGGCATAATTACTACAGATTTCGATGCCTCTAAACCTAGTAAGTAGCATGTTGAGTTACCTTTTACCATCGTAAAACTCAGGAAGTCACAAATCCCATATAAAAAACTAGTAGGAATCTGAGAACTAATAGATTTTTGTGTGGTCATTTAGCCTTACTAGGTTTTTGAACTGGCAATCAAAGCGCGGGGGGCGCATTTTCAAAAATGGTCTTTATTAGGTACTGGGCCTTACATGGATCACCTGATACCTACCTTACAATGGTTAGTAATCTACGCCTACATCTAACAAATATTTGAGACTGACACAATTTTCGTTTTTACTCCTTCGCGTTAAATTGTACAAAGCTGAAGACTGATTTGTCAGTATTTTTTACGTTTTTAATTTTATTTTTGAATGCAAATAAATACATATACGATACAGGTGTGATTTATTCATTTAACAATAAGTAACTCTATAAACTTAGTAGTATAATACTGATCAACGTGATTTTATAAAAAAAAATGCAAATATTTCCACGACTTAAACCTAGTGAGCATTCGTCATTTAACGGGGTTTTAGAATAGGAACGCATAAATATTACTTCAATATGTAGGGTCATTACATAGCTAAAAAACGGTCACAATCCAATAACGTGTGTATTATGAATGTTTTCTAGGTAATATTTTAACAGATACAATACTATAAAATTGTTCAGTACCTTTGCGGTTATTAAGCTATGTTTTGTTTATTACACAATTCACAATTACGATACTATAAACACGTAAATTGACTTTGGCCGTTATTTAGATATTTTTTATATATTATTCAATTCTAAAGAACGGCTAAAGTATACTTAACGGTGTTTTAGGAGTAATATCGTACATATTTTAGTAATTATTTGCAATACTAAAACACAGAATTGTGATTTTCTAATTAATAAAATAATATTTGAGAAAATGGTTTTCAAAAACAGTAAGCATAAATTTAGTTTTAATTTTTGCATAAAAGAAATCCCGAATAAATGTACACATTTTCTAGAGATATTGGTTTGAACGTTTTTTGCCCATATCTCAAAACTATAATTTGTGGGTTAGATAGGTTTTAGGGATAGGACGGCAGACTACTTTAGATAATCTCAAAGTAATCCATTGTGCGAGCGATGAGAAAAATTGGTGTCATGTAATGGTTTTTTTTTCAGTTTTTTTATTTAATATGTAGTCAATTTCATTTTGTTACTAGAACCTATTTTAGTAATATGCTGAGTCTCCTATTGTAACTCACATTATTTCATTGCAGTCTTCATCATATATTTGTATAAAATAATTAGTAACATATGCAATCTACAAAGCAACCTATATTGTTTACTCTATTCTTGCTCTTATGAAGAAACACATATCCCTTGGAGTGGTAGGCCGTCAACTTCTGACGGATTATGTCATTTAAATTTCAAATTTGATTAATTGAAATAAAATCAAAATTCCAATAACTCAAAAACGACATATGCCACTTGAAGAGATATTATTGGCTGGTACTGTATATCGTCGGGGATAGTGCAATACCGCGTAACTAACAAATGCAGTGAGGTCCAATTACCTTGTACATTGTTTGAATTTCGAACTCTTTACGACTTTGTTAGTTGCGTGGTATTGCACTATCCCTGACGATATGTAGAATGAATACAAGACAAAACATAGTTGTGACTTTGTATTTTTCACCAGACTTGGCAAAACTATAGAGAGTAAGCTTAGAGTGTTCACTCCATACAACAGGTTATTAACCTGAACGTTTTACATAATGAAGGTATGTTAACTAAGGAGACTGAGCCCCCATTGTAAAACTTGGTATTTCTGCCTAGGCCCACAAGGCCCGAGCCTAGGGGCCTAGGCAACCTAGTGATAGTTTTGAGATGGAGAAGGGGGGGGGGCCTAAATGCTAGGTGCCATACCAAGTGCCTTGGGGCCCTAGGTCTCTAAATCCTGCTGCTCCCTCAGTCCCTTTAGTCGTTATTATTATTATATTAATAATAATAACGCACACCTCTCCACACCCTGAGCCACCCACGCAATGTTGTCCCCTTGTCGCTCCGTGCGAGCGGCCGTTTTCGGGACCCATATTGTGAGTTGGCGAGTGACCACCTGCCCACTTTTTTTTTCATGTTTTTTAACATATGATTAGGGCAGGTGCAATAGTCTTCGTCATAGTCTGTTACCAGGCCACTAGTATTTGAACCCAATAGCCCTGTTTCTTTTTGTCCCTTTTTTACAATAGCCCTACACTAACCGGGGCTTATCCTTGGGTGCATTGCTATAGTGCATACAGGGATAATTGTCAGTTGGTGTCACATCACATTTAGTAAATTATAATATTTATTTCAGGCAATGTACCCATATCATAAATTACAAATTTACAATATCACATTAAAATACAATAAGCTAGACTGTAAAAAAAGGTATATAAGAATAATATCACATTAAAATACAATAAGCTAGACTGTAAAAAAAGGTATATAAGAATAAAATAGAAACGTTCTTACATATTATTAGTATAATCTTTATTTCAGACCAAGGATCCATATTTTGTTAGTAATGTACATAAAAACATAAAAAAAAACGTAGAAACTAGTGTTAGTGTATAGCATAGAAATAATAAAAAAAAAACAATTATAATAATGTTATGTAAGGGCATGGAGCCCAATCTACCTCTTCAACACTGGCGAGTCCCGGCGATCAATAAGCTTACTTATTTCTCTATGGCTAAACTTAGCTAATTAGGTATTATTATATAATTCCAGGTGAACACGGATGATGGGCTGCCGCAGAAGCTGTGCGGCCAGTGCTACGAGACCCTCAGCTCTGCCTACCAGTTCCGGAAGCAATGCATCAGGATGGAGTCCGAACTCAAACTACAACTAGAAGCCCTACTCACTCAGGCTGCACAAGAAAGCCAAGCAGTAGATGAGATAGAAGGTAATGGACAGGACCAAGATGATATAGCTAACAACCCTGAAAAACAACTAGAGGCTATCATCAAACAGGAACCTACTGACAGTGACGATGACTATTACTATGTGCTTGTCATTGATGATCCTAAAGATAAAGATCAAAATGAAAGTGATGAGACCGCTATTGCTAATATCAAACAGGAGCTCATGGACCATGCGGAGGTAACCGTAGGGGATAAAAATGAGGAAAGCATAAATGAGCAGCAGTTTGAAATGAACCACTTTCTCATGTCTGACACCAAAGTCCCTACCAATGTGCCAGCTACCATACTCGAAAATGAGGAAGAGAGTCAAGAAAATGAACAAGTCCAATTTGAAAATGATGTAGAAGATGAAAACCAGGATGAAACGCAGGATGAACATAATTTCACCATGATGGATGCAGATGTTGAAGACTCTCAAGACAATGTCACGGACCTCGTAGATGCTATCACAGGGGAAATTGGCGGAGGGTTAACCAAAAATATAGGTAAGAACAGCTTCATCAAAATTATTGCTGCTAGCAGTAATGATGGAACCATCCTGCTCAAAGATAATGTAGCATTTTTAACTGAAGCCCAGTTGGACGGACATGACGATGGTGAAGCCATGTCCCAAGAGGAGGAGGTGATTTTCTGTGAGGGAGATGATTCATCACAATTCCAAATACTGAAGTGTGAGGGCTCTGAGCTAGTGATAGAATATGCTGATGATGGCCAGATAGCTACTGTCCTGCAGCAAGAGGATGGAAGCTTCCTCTGTGATTGCGGAGAACAATTTGAAGATTTAGCAGACTATGAAAAGCATCAATACACACACACTGCTACCGAAGAGCATGTCTGCAATCTCTGTGGCAAAGGTTTTGAGTCGGCTGAGATACTAACCGGTCACACTTTGCTTCACAACGTCACAGGGTTGCTCGTCATGTGCCCATTCTGCAACCAACTTATCAGAAGAAATGCTTTAACACAGCACATAAAATATGGACACAATAACATCAAGCCCCGCTGCAATGTTTGCCTAAAAACATTCGCCAATCCAAACAATTTAAAACGGCACATGATGATCCATAGTGGTATAAGGCAATTTGAATGTGATATCTGCTTTAAGAGGTTCCACCAAAAAATAACCATGCAGACTCACAGACTGACTCATATCAATCCATTTTCATGTAATGAATGTGAAGAAACATTCCCCAGCAAATCAGAGCTGGCAACTCATAAAGAATCGAATGAGTGCACGAAATCTAAAGTAAGAAAAGTCAGAGACGAACTGATGAAAACAGCTAAACATGAGATAACTACTAATCTAGGCAAACTTCTAGGTTATGCGTGTGCTTTGTGTAAAAAAATGTTTTCTGTAGAGTCCGCTTTAGAGCAACATATTGATAGTGTCCATTTGGTGGATCCAAATGAGCTGTTATGTTCAGAGTGTGGTGAAGTCCTTACATCTAAGAAAGACATGCAGAGCCACATATTGACTCATAAAACTATAAAACTTAAGAATTCAAAGAGATTTGAGTGTGGGATCTGTGGGAAAAGCTGTGCTAGTCAAGCTATGTTGGTGATGCATGAAAGAGTGCATACGAATGAACGACCATTCCCCTGCCATCTCTGTTCGCTCCGATTCAAAACCAAAACGCACTTGAGAACACATCAACTGACTCATACTCGAGAGAAGAAGTTTGGCTGTTCTGTTTGTATGAAATTCTTCGCACTTAAAGGGAATTTAGTAGTCCATCTCAGAACACATACTGGAGAGAGACCTTACATATGCACTTTGTGTGGAGAAGCCTTCATCGATTCCAAATATTTGAAGAAGCATAAGTTAAAGAAGCATGCAATACAAAATGTTCCTTGGAACAAGTACTGATTTGAAACTTAAGTAATTTTACGTGTATTTCTTGTAAAAATGTACTAAATAGATGCAAGTTTTTCCTTAATGTAATTAGTCATGGGATGCATCTCAAAACAGTAATCATAGGCTATAGAAGACTTGTCAAACTAATTTTAAGATCTGCAAGATTGAACATTGTATGTATATTTTTAGTTTGTTACAATTTAAGTTGTGCACCACGGTAACGTGAATCGTATTTTAATTTGTTTTTGTGAACTCCAGGATATTTTTTAGTTCGCTGTACAGAAAGAAAAAATGCATACACATGGCAAACGTTCTGCCCATCAAATGGGCAACAACTGTGAAAGATTTTTATAGATGGCGCCAGTGTGGCTGAAAGGCATCCAAAAAAACTAGAATTTGATACTATTCGTAGAATTGTCAGGTAAAACCTATGCTGGCGCCATCTATTTTTAAATTAATTCGACAGACTAACCCTATTATTTAATTTTTCTTATCAATAGTAGTAATGTTATTAAACTTCAGAACAAGCATTTTTCTTACATATTGAGTCTGTGATTTTATCGTAGAAGTCGTCGTAGTCTTGTATAATTTAAAATGTGTGTAAAGCGTCATTGGCAAAAATGTTTTGTTTTTTATGTCGTATGTATCGGTAATATCGGTCGGTATCGTTATTAGTCAATGACAAAAAGTACATCTGGATTATGATCCTATGTGACTTTGTAAACAACATGGGCATATAACAACAAAAAACAACAACAAACAACAACAGCATGGTCAAATACACATATTTAACAGTAAGTTATTTATTACCCTGTTAAATATGAGAAAGAATCACATATGACAAAATGTTAATAGGCTACTGTAAGATTGGAGTTTGTTTCACTTTATTTTTAGTCTGAAATAAATTATTTCAACAATATTTTATTTTCATTTTTATCAGACATTGTAAGGGAAATAAAATAAAATTTAAATGTGTTTAAAAACCTACCAATAATGACAGAAGTCTGTAGTTTATTTATCACATTCTTCACTTGTAGCCGATAACATGGATTTCCCGATATGCAGCCGAAATGCTTCGTAGAGGCAAAACGACAACGTGTGATTAACTGAATGGGTTATTTGTATTACGCTAGTAAGATTTTTGAAATTAAATTCCTTATTGTACGGTACGGACTTGGCAGATGGGGGCTAGGCGAAAAAAAGTTAGTTTTTCCGTCAAGACCCTTGCTTAACTTCGTTCCATGAACATGAATTAGTCCGCTTCCTTTCCTAACTTGGTACCAACCGAGTGTCTCACAGCACCATACACTCACGCATTTTTGTTTTTAGAACGATTGCAGCGCCATCTATTCTCATTTCCAATCGTGCTAAGCTCCTTTTAAACGAAACTAGAGTAAGACAAAGCTAAATTGGCATCGATTTTTAAAGCCCAGACGGTGCAAGTGTTATTCTAAACGTCAGACTGCTATGAAATTACGACGTTTACTTAACACTTGCACCATCTCGGTTATCAAAATCGCTGCCAACTTAGCTTGGTCCGACTCTACATCTCACCAGTCCAGCGGTGGCAGCATGGTTCAATTTTATCCTTTGTCACTTTCGCGCTTACATACTTGTTAGAACGTGACAGGCATGGTGACAAATGTAAGCCAATGCCGTGACATAATTAGGTTATTTATTAATCCGTTATCCAATTTTTTAATAACTTCCCTGATCGTATGCTAGTCAATAACACCACGAATTTAAAATTTATCGCAATTTCAAATAGACAATAATTATGCATATTACGTGTAGTTTGCCTATTCAACACAAGATGGCACTAACCATTTGTTCTACTACTTAGCGCTAGATGGCGCTGCATGCTACAATTTTAAATTAAAAAAGTAAAATTATTATACAAATTTTGTAGGTAGTTAATAAGTCAGAAATATTACGATTTAATTTATAATTGGTTAAAATAAAATCCATTTATAAGTTCGTGTTTATTACTTAACAGTATAATTTTAATCTTATCAGTAATTTAATTGAAACAAATTTGATTTTAAAAGCCACCGCCAGTATTAATTGGAATATAATTATTAGTTGTACACTACATTAGCATAATAAATTGCCAATCACATCCACACTTTATCAGGCCCGACGTCAGGCTCCAGAATAGTACATTGTGCAACGAGGGTAGTAAGTGAAATTATGGATACGAGGGTGATTATTCCCGACAGCCGCAGACTGGAGGGAATTAAAGACCCGAGTTTGCAATATCCTTCCTCCGGAGTTACACAATGTTTTTCATCACACTTGCGAAGAAAAAACTAAAATTTAAACGAAATAATTCTTAAATACGGTGACATATCAAACATTCGTCCGCCATTTTGTAATTTCTTGACAGGTTAGCATCGAGGGCACAGACCTATCTGGCATTCAGCCACGATTAATACTTATGTAAAAATATTTTAAACGGCTGTTAAATTAATAAAATTATTTAATTTTAAACATAAACAAAAATATTAAATTATAACCGTCAGTATTTTAATAGTAAAACTCATTTATGCTACTTGGTTTGTATGAAAAAGTGACATAATTAAAAAAAAAGCTATAAATCACTAGGGAGTTATAGCTTTTTTTTTCACAATCCATAACTCCCGCGGGAACAAAATAGGGCTTTGTCCTTCAGTACACCTGCATGAAATAAGAACTTTTTCGAGCAAGTGTGATGAAAAAGTTATTTTCTCAAACTTGTAATGAAATGTTGACATGACTTACTTCAAATTAGGCCCGGAAATACTACATATCAGGTGCGACGAGTGAAGAGGATATGTAAAGGAATTCCATACTTACAGCCTTACACACCTAGGTCTGTAAGGCAACTTTCTTTTGTTTTTCAACGGCAAATTATGCCACGTCTTGGCATTCAACCATAAATAAAAAACCTATAAGCTAAATTCTGCCATTTTGCTTTTTTTGTCTTTTTTGTGTTCTTTTTTCTTTTTGTGTTTGTTAAATATTATTTCAGGGTTCCAAAGGAGAGCAAAAATTTCATTATTTTTGCGCTACGACGCACGGCTTAGGAGATACAGCCCCATAATTTTTTTTAGCAGTTCTTGGAGCCCATACTCTGTGTTAGCGACCAAAGCAGCATCATCTGCATATAGGAGCTCTCTGGCCAGCAGGTGGCATCTGTTTTTCTTTGATTTTAACAGACGGATGTTGAAGAGGTGCCCGTCTTTCCTTGTATGCAGATGAACTCCGATGTCACGGTCTTTAAAGGCCACCATGTGGAGAACAGAAAAGAAAATACCAAAAAGGGTGGGAGCAAGAACGCATCCCTGTTTTACACCTCGATTTACATTAAACAGTCCAGATTCCTGCCCGTCAAATACCACAGCACCACGCATGTTGTCATGGAAGTATGTATATGTAATGTTTGGGCAACCAGCGTGTTCAAGTACCCTGTAGAGCCCCTCGCGATTGACCGTGTCAAAGGCTTTCTTGAGGTCTACAAAAGCGGTATAGAGAGGCACCTGTTGTTCACGGTACTTTTCCTGTACCTGCCTTAACGAGAATATCATGTCCATTGTAGACCTTCCAGCTCTGAAGCCGCATTGTGATTCTGGATAAACTCGATCGGCTAATATCTCTAACCTTTTCAGAACCACTTTTGCTAAAGCTTTCCCAGCAACGCTTAAAAGTGATATTCCTCTGTAGTTATTGCAGTCCCCTCTGTCTCCCTTTCCTTTCCCCTTTCCTTTTTTATTGCCTTTTAATGTGTTTATGTGACTGTTTGGTTTCTGAATAAACTAAAAAAATATAATTGATAACGTGAGACGATGCTGTGGAAATAATAATTTTGTCGTTGGTACCGAACTGAATGACGTTCCCGTAGTTACTGCATGTGCTGGGGGCCTACCGCGAAAACCGAAATTCGCAAATTGCGGGGATCTTTCTTTTTTACTCTCACTAAGTCGTAATTGTAGTGACAAAGAAAAATGCCCGCAATTGACGAACTTCGATTTTCGCGGCTATAGCCCTGTGCACGGCACGGGCCAGTCACAGCACAGTCCGACAGGAACCAGTATAAAATCTCTGTCTGAATACGCATCGTGAACGGATCTTGAGGCCACTTTAAACTGGACTACTAATGGCTTACACGCTACCAATAGGGATACAAGGTCGTAAATAACAGACATCTCGCGTCTGCACTCGCCGCACGTAACAGACGGTGACACGGCCGACGCGATCTATCGTGCGGTCATGCGTCCCTGGTACTCGTAGTGCTGATTCAGGAAAAGTTTTAACTACAAAAAAAACTACAACTATTTCGGAGAGATTCGAATGGCCCGGCTAACGTTGACTGGCATTCGATGTTGCTGTTAGTAAAAAAAAATGTTTTGTAATGTTACTGGCTAGAAAAAAGCTTTATTTTTTTAACGGTGTGGACTCAAAGAGTAGTATAATATTAGACTGTAGAGTCAAACCAAGCTAAGCTAACTATAACTGCGAAAATCGAAGTTCGCAAATTGCGGGCATCTTTCATTCTCTGTCACTAGTTACGCCTTCATTGAAGTAAAAGGGAAAGATCCGCGCAATTTGTGAATTTCAGTTTTCGCGGTAGGCCCCCAGATATTTAGTTCCTGAGTCATAGATGTTTCCTATGTATTTAAGTATTTATATATGAGTGTGTATATATTATATAAATCATTGTCTAACGGCCCGATTCGTAGAATGAGATACGATAACGATAAGTTCTCATTTAGATATCGTTTGTATGTCGTATAATTGACAGAAGCAGCTCGATGCGGGCAACCAATGTCACTTAGACGTTAGAAATATCGTATATAGATCTTATTGGGATCACAGCGAAATCGAAATAAACGTCAATTTTGACATGTCGTTTATTTTATTATACTGGTACCTAAAATATAACCTCCATCTTCACAATAATGGTCCTAATAATCCTTCAGTACATAGTTACTATGCAAAAACGCGTGCACAACACAACAGCGGCTGATGACATAATTTACCTCAGCCCGGCCATTAATCATTCCGGTGTCATGGGACTGTATACAGTGACCTACTCTGAACCCGCAAGGGTAGCGGGCCATACAGGCGCGCCCTTTGTGACTCGTTCATTATGAAACTGGTGTTTAGATGTTTTTTTTATTAGGGCTTCGTAGTCACCTAGAAGTAGAAACCCTTGTAGTTTCGCCATGTCCGTCCGCGAGGCTCCGTGATCGTTAGTGCTAGAAAGCTGCAATTTGGCATGGATTAATAAATCAAGCATGGCGACAAAACGGTAAAATAAAAACTTAAAATAAAAATTTCCATACAAAATGATGTTTATTGTTTTCTTTTACTTTGATTTAATAGTGTGGGGTATCGCGGTATCGCTGAACAGGTCTTTCAAAACGAATACGGGTTAATAAAGTTAATATTTTCGGAAATAATCTCTAACTTTGGAACCATGGGTCCAAAAATATATGGAAAAAATTGTGAAACAAAAGCTTAAATGCTTTCAATAAAATCTATAGCGAACATGATCGGTCCAATAGTTTTTGATAGTTATTGCATTTTCTCTTCACAGTAAAAAGGTGTACAAAGCGCTGTAAAGGTACTCCCTTATGCTTGTGATGTACATGATAGTTACTTATTGATAGCCCCCGTTTGGCCTGGTAACTACGAAACCCTACACTGAGCTGATTTTTAGGGTTCCGTAGCCAAATGGCAAAAAACGGAACCCTTATAGATTCGTCATGTCCGTCTGTCTGTCCGATTCTGTCAGAGCCACTTTTTTCCGAAACTATAAAAGCTATACTGTTCAAACTTGGTAAGTAGATGTATTCTATGCACCGCATTATGATGTTTACACAAAAATAGAAAAAAAACAATAAATTTTGGGGGTTCCCCATACTTAGAACTGAAACTCAAAAAATCTTTTTTCATCAAACCCATACGTGTGGGGTATCTATGGATAGGTCTTTAAAAATGATATTGAGGTTTCTAATATAATTTTTTTCTAAACTGAATAGTTTGCGCGAGAGACACTTCCAAAGTGGTAAAAAGTGTGTCCCCCCCCCCATAACTTCTAAAATAACAGAATGAAAAATCTAAAAAAAATATATGATATACATTGCCATGCAAACTTCCACCGAAAATTGGTTCGAACGAGATCTAGTAAGTAGTTTTTTTTTAATACGTCATAAAAATTAAAAAAAAAAATTTTTTTCATCAAACCCATACGTGTGGGGTATCTAAGGATAGGTCTTCAAAAATGATATTTAGGTTTCTAATATCATTTTTTTCTAAACTGAATAGTTTGCGCGAGAGACACTTCCAAAGTGAAAAAAAGTGTCCCCCCCCCCTGTAACTTCTAAAATAACGGAATTAAAAATCTAAAAAAAATATATGATATACATTACCATGCAAACTTCCAACGAAAATTGGTTTGAACCAGATCTAGTGAGTAGTTTTTTTTAATACGTCATAAATGGTACGGAACCCTTCATGGGCGAGTCCGACTCGCACTTGGCCGCTTTTACAAGCTTTTATTTAACTTGCCCTGTTAGTATGTATGGAACAAATCTTGCAAGTTAAATTTGACCCACTTCCCGGTTTCCGACGAAGCTGAAAATTTGCATACATATGTAAGACAATGCAATATTATGGTACCATCAAGCTGATCTGATGATGGAGACAGGACGCAGCCATAGGAACTCTGTGATAAAACAACGCAACCTAATTGTGTTTGGGGTTTTTAGAATTGTCTCGATGAGTATTAATTTCCTGTGCAAAAAAAGTACAGTCAGCGATAAAAGCTTGTACCAGAAATGAAATTTTTGCCAAAAACTTATTAGCGTTCTATTTAAAGATAAATTAGAGAGATAATGTTTAAAGATAAATTAAGTTTACTGATCACCTGTAAGAGCTGTCGTTGTAAATTGATTCTACTGTCTCGTACATAAGGCCGATATTTAAACGATAGATACAATAACAGCTTCGACAGGAAAATATAACTAAGTATGTAATAATGGTATTAAGCATACGCGGATCGGTCCGCGCGATCTCGCCAACTATTACATAAACCCTAGAGGTTTTCAATAGTGGCTTTTTGTGTTAAATCTTGTTTCAAAATTAATAGTTAATAATAAAGAATAAAGAAAAATTTCCTGTCATGTTCTTCAAAATTCGTGTTTTAATGTAGCGTACTGCCTATATTGTAAGCCGATACCTACTGGAGACTATGGAGGGAGGCTTTGTAACACTTTTTAACTCTCCGACTCTCATAAGTACAGTCAGCTGGAGAAACAGCTAATTATGAGGGTCAGGGATTCAAAATAACACGTACTACCACGAAAAAAAGCACAGCTAAGTGTTAAAATGCAGTGAAAATTACGTTATTCAAGGCATACTGGTGCTCTTTTTACCCTGGCAGCGTCTGTGGGTCCGATATACAAGAAAGTCATACAATGCTAAATGTGTATTTAAGTATTTATAAATCATTGTCTAAGTACCCTCAACACAAGCCTTATTGAGCTTACTGTGGGACTGGGTCAATTTGTGTAATAATGTCCTATAATATATATATATTTAATGCTATTAGGTTGCAGTACAACAATGTCTTTAGGATGTTGATTGGCCTGCCCAAATGCTGCAGCACATCCACCATGTTCGCGGAGTCGCGCACCGATACATTTGCAGCAATTCTGCGCAAAAAACCAGCTTCACGTCTGCTGACAATAAGATCACTTTTATATTCATTACATTTAACTAAGTATAGCTCTTCCCTATTAGTGGAATAGAGAGGCGATTCGATATTTCGTTTCTCACGGTAGGCCCTCCGAACATCTCGCCTGCTTAGCTACTTTCGTATTGATTACAAGCAATTACAACTAGTGCAGTGAGGTAACGATGACTTTCCTGTGCCTCTACAATAGTAGATTTTGTCACAAGGGAGCAAAATGACATATTTACGGCTAGGGCTGAATTTAGGGAAGGGCAACCGGGGCTACAGCCCCGGGGCCTCCACAAAAGAGGGGCCCCCACAATAGAGACTTCGGAAAATTGTCTATTATATTTGGAAAATAATTTGGGGCCAGGGGGCCTCCACTCCTTTGTTGCCCCGAGGCCTCCAGACCTCTAAATCCGGCATTGTTTACGGCAAAGGCGTACATTGAATCCTGAACGAAGTGAAAGATTTTATAATAGAATCCTGAGAGTAGCGAGGTATTCTGAAATATAATCCTGAGCGTAGTGAGGAATTCAAGTGATAACACCCAAGGTGTAAATAATTTTTCTATCATGTGATTCATGTGACACATACTGCTCTTCAGATCACCTGTGACTAAAATTATATGTTTCAAAATAGTAGGTAAGTAAGTAAAAAAATAGTGTGAATTTTTTTTTAAACAGTGTCCTAGAACAGAAAGTGCCACTTTGATTCCACCTAGCGGGAAAGGAACGTGCCACTTTGATCTCTCCTAGCAGGGAAGAAAAGGCCCTTTTCCGAATAGGTGATCTGGAAACAGTTACATCTGCTTAAACACATGTGTATTGTACATGGTGGTCTACACACAACATGGACATTTCACACGCACACCGGTACTTTCCCGTATCGCGACAGCGCGTCATGTGTCACACGGTGGAACAATGCACCAGGCTCGCATGACGCATCAGAGCACGCTTGCTCAGTCGCAGACGATATAAACTTACTGGTATTGTTTTCACTTTAGATTTATAAGTAATTTATATTATTATAAATAACACATGCAATCGTTTGGAATTCTGTGTGTAAAATAGTACGGTCACGTCTGAAAATATCGATACTGACAAAGTGCCGAAAATATGTATACACTACCTTAATATAATGGGAAATAAGGTCGAGTACATATATTACTTGAAACTATTTTCGTATCGATATTTTCAGACATACATTGTGCAACGACGGTAAGTAAAATTTGGCAAACGAGGTCTTTTGATCGTGCGGCTGGAGTGCATTATAGATTCGAGTTTGCAGTATTCATTCCCCTGGAGTTACGTTACACACAATGTTTTTCATCACACTTGCGAAGAAAAATCTAAATTTTAAGCGTAAAAATTCTAAAATACGGTGGCATTTCAAACATTTGTCCGCCATATTGTCATTCTTTGACAGGGTAGGTATGGAAGGCACAGCCCTATGTATCTCGCATTCAGCCACAGTTGAAATTTGTCTAAAAATGTTTTGAAAGGCTTTTATATTAATCAAATTAAATAAACAATAAAAATAAATTATAAACGTCAGTATTTGAAAAGGAAAATTTATTTATAACTACTTGGTTCGTATGAATGAGTGACACAAGTTAAAAACAAATGATGACTATGTATTTAAGTATTTATAATTATATATTATATATATCGATGTCTAGGTACCTACAACACAAGCCTTATTCAGCTTACTGTGGGACTAAGTCAATTTGTGTAATAATGTCCTATAATATTTATTATTTATTTATGACTCCCTCGGGAGATATGAGCTATAGACGTCGCGTACTCCTATGACTCCGCCATTTTGATTAACAGAAACTAAATCGACATAAAAATCTAACCTGTTCTAACAAAATCCAGAGGGCCTACTACACTACTAGTGAATTTGGTTATCTGCCTTCCTATCGCTTTTGCATATTCCAGCGATAGCGATAGAGGCAGATTAAGAAGTTCAGATTTCGCGGTAGACCCCTCAGTTGCTATCAAAAAAGCCGCGCTACGGGACAGGCAGACGTTCTAGCCCATCTGTAGCCAATCTAATCCCTCAACTAAAATATTGATATTTTCGCAATACGCGTACCTTGTTAAAAATGTCCTGTTACACGCGTGCATCTCAGTTATTTGAGCGTATACCTGCCACGTGAAGTATAGCGGTGTAGCTATGGCTAGCAGTATGTGTACGCGACGCGGGAGCGGGCCGCGCCTGGGGTGATTCATCGTGCCCGGGGATCGAGGATACTTGATCCTTGACTTTATTTCGGGATTTCATTTTTGAAGTACTGAAATATTCGGTTTATATGTAGTCTTTATATTGTATACAAATTAGAACGTTTTGGTCTGGTTATATTAAAGGATAAATATTTTTCAAATCAATATATGTATATTTTCATCACACTTGCTCAAACAAGATCTTATTTCATGCAGGTTTACTGAAGGATAAAGGCCTATACTGTTCCCACGGGAGTTATGGATAGTGGACAAAAATCTATAACTCCCTAGGGAGTTATTTAAGAATGATTTGGCTTAAAATTCAGTGTTTTCTTCGTAAGTGTAATGTAAAACATTGTGTGTAACTCCGGGGGTAATAATATTGAAAACTCGGGTCTTTAATTCTCTCCAGCCTGCGAATTTCACTTACCTTCTTACTACCTACTTCGTTGCACAATGTACTATTTTTATCGCACCTTATTTGGACCCCAGAAACGTATAAGGTAGGTATCAATAATTATATTCGTTTCGATTCTTGGCGTGAATTTTATATTGGATTTGGAAGTGGAATGACATTAATATCTAAGTAGAGTTAGACCAAGCGACGTTTCAGCGATTTTGATTATTTGAATAATAAGAAAGATTGCGTCATGCCTCTTATTTTAAATATCCTCCAGTTTTAATTTAATGATAGTTTTTGTTATAGCTGTGTAAATACGCTTAAGTAACTCAGTCTACGTATATTTTCTGACACAATGACTGCATATAATTTAACGTGAAACGAATCGCCAACACCTCTATCTCATAAATATTCTCCGAATGATTGGGCGTTGATTACACAGCTGACTCGTGATTGGCTTACACTGCGTGTACTATTTTCCTATATACGTACAGTGCTATATATTTATAAAAATAGCGAAATAATATAAAGCTATGAAGTACCAAGGCGGCATGAGCGGCGTGGAGCGCGGTGAGTGGCGCTCGACGCGGCTGCTTTGTTCCCGGCTGGCAGCCGACGCGCCCGCCGACAGAATGTGCTCAGGGCTGCCGCGCAGCGGCATACGTTATTATTATTATTTTATAGAAATTAAATAAAGTGTTTGGTACTTAAACCTAATTTCATGCGATTTGCATTAGCTAGCTGACAGACATTTAAATTTATTCTTTTTCTATGAATTTAATATAACATAATGACTTCTATAATGCAGGTTCGAATATAGAAACCACCACGGCAGAGTTCGAAACGTTTATTGTCAAGAAAATTGCACCACAGTAAATATTACAGGAACAGTATGACACGCGTTAGCTAAAACTAAGAAATTACAAAACTAAAAGAAATGAAATGAATGTATCACAGTAAATGTTGTGAAAACAGTACGGCAAGCTAGTACTAAAAGTAAGAAATAACAAACCTAAACAGTAAGCAACAAGCGTAAATTATTATTGTGCAAACATTAACATTAGACAAGGCTAGCGTTTAAGAAAACTAAAAGTTTACAATGAAAAATAATAGTGCAGAGCAAGCGAAACTAAAATAATGCTAAGCGTTTAGAAAATCAAACATATGCAAAACAAGTCAACAGAGTTTATGTTAAGATTTTAACTTTAACAAATAAGCGACAAGCTAGAACTTAGCGTATGAAACTATTTAAAGGCACAACATAACAAAAGAGACTAATTAAATGTTACAACTTACGGTTTACTTAACCTAACATGCATACGAAACGTAGTGCAATGCCAAAAAGATATCCCGTGCTACGGAAGTATCGATTAGCGCAACTACTCCTAAGTACAAAGTGTACGTCCTAGCAGTTAGATAAGTACGTCGCGGCTGACCGGCACTGTACCGTGCTACGGAAGCAATACCGGACGGTCGCGATGCTTTGCTCGTCAAGTCAGCTACTCCGTCCCATGTCAATGTGATCGGATCGCTGCGCGAGACAAAACTGAGCGAGCCGGGGCCGCGCTGTGCCTTATAAAGGCCAGGCGCGGGCGACCGTGCGGGCTGCGCGCGCGCGGGGTAAGGCGGGTGCCTACGATACTGGGCGCATCAAATAGCACGTATGACTAATATTATTATTTACTCCGCGCGGTGGTTTCTTTTACGTTGCATTACACTTCTTATTTAGATTATACTGAAAAATCACTTTTTTTCTTATATAGGTACCTAATAGATGGACTAGTGTTAATATGTTCATATTTACATTATAATTATGTACATAATTAATTACAATGTGCATGATTGATACCAACAATCTCAGGCCTGTTTTTACAAATGTCGACTTCGTCTCGTTTTGCAACTTCATCCCTTGATTTTTAAAAGCCCTTATTATGTACTTGTTGCATAAAATAACTGAAACCAACATCATCATTGTAGGTATTCAAATACACGTTGTATTTTAATCCAAGTTAAAGATCTCAGCAGTTGAAAAAGAAACACAAAACATAAATTTATTTTTCTCTTCTTCAACTTGAATGGTTGAATGGTACCCAAACTATAATCGCATACTTTTCACTCTTGACTTCATTATGAAACCCTTTAGCGATTCTCACCCCGACCCAGAGGACAAAATCAAACAAAAGATAGAGCAAAAGATCAACGAGCCTCTTTTTCAGTTGATAACTAACTAATTTGTTTAATTATTTAGGTTGTACGGTCGAGTTCAAACATCTTTACAAACCAACGTTCCAAAAATATATTTACACAACCTTATTCTCAGTACCTTAGAGGCATGTAGATATATTTTGCGACATTGCTGCGACAGGCATGTTATAAAATAATTTGTGTTGTGTTGTATAATTTATAATAATTTATGTTCATATTAATATTTTTATTATGTTTTATGTCATTTTAATGTAATGTAATAGTATAGTATAGTATATGATTATGAGTCCTTTTTAAAAACGTTGGCTTGTGTATGATGTAAAGATGTTTGTATAGGTACTCGACCGTATAGTAGACCAACTCGACCGTATGGTAGAAAAAGTATTATTTTAGTAGACTCATAGAAAAAAGCTTCGTGACCTAAACAAGGTACGCGATTAATAAGCTTTATTATATCATTATTGTATAGTTTTTCTATGAGTCAACCTAATAATACTTTTTCTACCCTAAATAATTACACAAAATTAGATAAGGAGGTATCTCGGTATTCTCAGTCGATAAAAGGATAGAGCAAAAGACATCGACGAACTTCTTATTCATTAAAACGAAACGCGTTGATGTCTTTTGTACTATTTTGTCGGTTGTGTCCTCGTTATTGCTGCCACACGTGATTTATCAAATTTATTATAGTTCTCTAAAGCGTTTCATAATAAAGTTATTATAGTTGAGTCGAGCGCCCGTAGTGAAAAGTATGCGACTATATATAGTTCGAAAAACTAGGTCTAAATTCAAACATTAAAGTCGACGAGTAGAATAAATACTATTTAATGTGCCTGTAAAGTATTCTACATTTATATTTCTTGTTATTCCCATCATTGTCAGCCCTACTCGGGACCGGGGCGGGCTGATAACAATATCGCTGAGTGCGGCGCGCGATGTCCGCCGCCTAATTTACTCCGCTGACGTCTGCGCGCCTGGTGCCCGCCGAGCGCGCCGAGAGATGGCTTCGCAAACTTGTCGCTATTGTCTGCTCTGGTAGGAACGTCCTTGACGGGCGATGGTTGCCTAGTGTTCGGGTGAAGTTTTCTTGTTTTCTTTTGAAGTTAGTTTCGTAGTCATAGAATTCCTTCCGAGCCCGATATCGGTAGTCACTTAGGTACTTGCACTGCAGGGAATGTGTGTTTATAACAATTATAACCAACCAATATGTCTAAGAAATGTCCATCTAAAGACAGATACATCTTGACAGAAACTATACCTACATCTTACTCGTGTTAATTGAAAGTACCCTCAAGAAATACTATAAAAGTCATGTTTTTAACTTTCCTTGTATTCGAAATGAAAGTGCTGGGGTGTCATCTATTGGGCATTAGCATGTCATAATTATTAATTGAGCCACGGATAGACTAGGGACTATTATCCCACGACACGTGTAGCCAAGCGACGTCGGGTGAAGTGCTGCGACGTCTCAATACGTGTTGTGGGACAACTGCCTCTAGTTTATCAGTGGCTTTAACCAAACCTCGATATCACGTTACTCAATAACTATCGTGAATTATCGGGATTCCCTCCAGGTCGCATAACAACCTTTGTCATATTTTTAATTGTCATAACACTTTATGCATAAAATTGTAAGTCATAAAATATTTCGTCAGAATTATTCCTGAGCATAACTGGGTTTTTATCATAAATGAGTTATGACATAAATTTAATTCGCATAAAATTTTAGTTTAGGTTCGTTAGGTATGCACAAAAAATATATGACAACTGCCATACATTTCATCAAATATTATGGCTAAAAATGTATGACACAATGACTTATATATGACTTTTCATTAGAATGCGCAATGATGATTATGACACAAGTTGTTATGCGTATCAAAGAT
This sequence comes from Cydia pomonella, assembly GCF_033807575.1. Lineage (NCBI taxonomy): Eukaryota > Metazoa > Arthropoda > Insecta > Lepidoptera > Tortricidae > Cydia > Cydia pomonella. The sequence goes on along the minus strand of NC_084724.1, from coordinate 12,764,560 downwards.
ATGACTTTAACTTTTATGCAACCCAATATGGACTGTCATTAGTCGTTTTAATATACATTTTTGGTAAAAAACATAACCAAAAGCGGCCAAGTGAGAGTCGGACTCGCCCATGAAGGGTTCCGTACCATTTATGACGTATTAAAAAAACTACTTACTAGATCTCGTTAAAACCAATTTTCGGTGGATGTTTGCATGGTAATGTATATCATATATTTTTTTTTTCAGATTTTTCATTCTGTTATTTTAGAAGTTACAGGGGGGGGGGACACACATTTTTTTACTTCGGAAGTATCTCTCGCGCAAACTATTCAGTTTAGAAAAAAATGATATTAGAAACCTCAATATCATTTTTGAAGACCTATAGCCATAGATACCTACCCCACACGTATGGGTTTGATGAAAAAAGATTTTTTGAGTTTCAGTTCTAAGTATGGGGAACCCCCAAAATTTACTGTTTTTTTTTCTATTTTTGTTTAAAAATCTTAATGCGGTTTATATAATACATCTACTTACCAAGTTTGAACAGTATAGCTCTTATAGTTTGGGAAAAAAGTGGCTGTGACATAATCGGACAGACAGACGGACATGACGAATCTATAAGGGTTCCGTTTTTTGCCATTTGGCTACGGAACCCTAAAAATGCTCAATATCAGCCGAAAAGCGACCGATCCTATTTGCAATTTCCGCGTAGTAGCGGGGCATTTCATTTCGCTCTTCAGCCGCCGAAGCCTCTTATTTGTGGTCCTTTGTGGGATGACATGTGCATGTGCAGTTGCAACTGCACCGTTGCATAATGTGACGGCGGGTATTGCTTTTTGTTATTTGCTTGCTCTGTGTAACGGATTTTGAGTTTCATTATCATTAACCTATTGACGTCCTACTGCTGCCTACTATTTGAGTAGAAATACTGGATAAGCAAACTACTTTTTTTCATTTCTCATGCTCTGAAAGGTCATTGTTGTTTCAAAAATTGTGCAGAAAGTGATACGTTTCTGCAGTAGAGCATTTTACTCTCCAAATACGTGTTTTTTTTATTTTTGAAGTGAAAACTTCTTTAGCGGCGCTGTGCTCTTTTTGTGATAGGGAAAAAATGTTAAATTCGCGACAGGTCACGTGACCGACAGATTCGTCAGATTGAAAATCCGTAACATGGACACGTGACCTGATCGAAAAACTGTTACAATGTCTTTGAAGTCAGTCGACCGCCGCGCGGTAGAAAGAGAGGGGGATACTTCCTTTCCTACACCGAGCCGAGTACAACGGGTTGCACTCCGGGAGTGCCGGCAGAAGTGAAAACTTGAATATTGTATTTTACCACATAAATGATAGTACTTTTGTAGTATTAATTAAAGCAATTCGTGCAAAATTATTCCCTAACCATTCCAAAATATCAAAAATGCACAACGTTAATATTCAAGTTTTCACTTCTGCCGGCACTCCCGGACTGCAACCCGTTGTCGTAAAAAAAATTAACGATAAGCAATTGAAATTGGATTTTAAATGGATTTGTTATACCATTTCCATTCTGATATTTAACTCCCCATTCTATAAATAACGATACTTTTACCTAGATTGTCAATCGAGAATACCATCAAGAAATACTGTAAAATGTTTAAAAAAACATGCATTTTACTTTTTCTCTAAATGAAAAGTAGAGTGATTGATTGAAAGGCATCATTTTAGCCTCCGAATATTGGCGCTCTCAATGCGTTCGAGCGCCAAACTACCTCGGCAGAAAAGGGTAGTTAGGTAGGGTAGTGAATTTCGAGTGTAATACAAAACCAAAATTCTTATTAAAATAATAATTATTAAATAGTAATTATTTGTATAGTCATATTCATTTTAGTTGAAATAATAAATATCGCTAGAATGAGGGTTTATACTATACTCTGTATCTTTAGGTATTTAAAAAAAAGGTAAACAAAATCTATCCTCAAATGGCTCCTTAAACCAATTGAGGGTAGATGAAAATATTACATGATCAAATAATGTAGGTTTAAAGTCAGGTCGTTCAGTGACAGATCCAGACGATTTTGTATTTGGTTGGTTAACCAATAAATATTATAACTACCCGAAATTTACAAATTGTTTGTTTACTATTACTTAAATACCTAAAGAAACAGACTTATTAGCGGACATTTAATGTCTTTGCAAAAGACTACTTTGTTTGTCTGATAACATATTTAGTATGCTGCTGGGATTACCGTGGATTCTGCTTCCGATGGACATGCTTTTTAGGGTTCCGTAGTCAACTAGGAACCCTTATAGTTTCGCCATGTCCGTCTGTCTGTCTGTCTGTCTGTCCGAGGCTTTGCTCCGTGGTCGTTAGTGCTAGAAAGCTGAAATTTGGCATGGATATATAAATCAATAAAGCCGACAAAGTCGTACAATAAAATCTAAAATTTTTTTTTTAGGGTACCTCCCCTACACGTAAAGTGGGGGTGAATTTTTTTTTCGCTTCAACCCTAGAGTGTGGGGTATCGTTGGAAAGGTCTTTCAAAACTAATAGGGGTTTTTCAAGAAACATTTTTTGATAAAGTAAATATATTCGGAGATAATCGCTCCGCAAGAAAAAAAAATGCCCCCCCCCCCCTCTAACTTTTGAACCATAGGTCCGAAAAATATGAAAAAAATCGTGGAAGTAGAGCTTAAGAAAGACATCAAATGAAAACTATAGCGGACATGATCAGTTTAGCTGTTTTTGAGTTATCGCAAAAAGTTTTCCCTTCATAGTAAAAAGACTTACTTTAATTAGGTACGATTATGCAAATTTGCCTATTTGTTTAACTCGGGTGAAAGGTACCGTTTCATCCCTTGGTTAACAATTTACTATACATTAAGCTCCAGTTTAGCTTATTGTGACGGAAGAGTAACTACGGAACCCTACACTGAGCGTGGCCCGACATGCTCTTGGCCGGTTTTTTAGCGCATTATGTCGTGGAAGACTGTGCGTCGACGAACATGCCACACGCCCTGCAGAATCAAGTGACTTTATTTCTATAATTGGCTTGGTTGCTAACCGAAATTTTCCAACTTAACCTTGTCTTCTCATAAACAGCCATGTCCAACGGACCGATTTAAACGAGAGCTTCCTGTTCGAGTTTCCCGAATTTAGATTTCCCGTTCTCTTTTTAATTTTGACGGGGATTCTTTGATCGCCTATTGTGTTTGACTACGAGTTTTGGAGCGCAAATGGCCGGGAGCGGTGCTCAATTGGCCTTTACTGATTGCGGATGTAAGACCTGCTATATTTTTGGCAAACTTCTTTACTTCATTTAAGTTAAAACATTGCCATGGACAGTCAATAGCAGAGGTTGATAAGTAATGAAAAATTCGAAGCCAAACTTAACTCACAACCATGTTTCACATACAAACTATGGAGGTTTGAGGTAAGGTAAGGAGAACAATCTATGTGTATGAAAAGTGTCCATCAAAAAACCTTAAATAGTTGGAGCCACGATACATCGCGAACAATTTTTTGACTTTTATAAAAAACTCAAATCACCGACAGCGCAATTCACTCCGTCAATAACGTCTAAGTTCATGTCATAACCTTGTGCTACCCTAGCGCCACGGAGAGATTTCTAACTATTATTTATAGCTGTCAGCTGGATACCTTATCAACAGTTCTCCCATAAGAGATTATTCTCCTTACCTCTAGCCTCCATAATACAAACCAGAACTGCCTGTCAGTTAACTATAAGTAGTCTTTCCTTCGAGAACGATAGGGTGACATTTGTTTTTTTTTTTCATTCCGTGCGATTGACGCTTCAGACCAATCCTTTTTTTAACAAAAATAACGTGAATAGGTACTTATCTTTACAGCTTAAAATCATCAAAATGTATATTATTATCATTTTTTAAGAGCTTATAAAGTGTCCCACTGCTGGGCAAAGGCCTCCCCCCTAGACTTCCAATCCTCCCGATGAACTGCAGCATCCGTCCAGTTGTTGATAAATGCGTCCAGGTCGTCCCGCCATCTCCTCTTAGGCCGACCATGCCGGCGTTTACATTGTGGCACCCACTCCGTGGCTAGTTTAGCCCACCTCTGTGGGTGCATACGTCTTACATGGCCTGCCCTGTCCCACTTTAGCCTGGCGGTTTTGACCCCAACGTCGACGATGCCCGTTAATATTATCTTATAAAAATAAAAAGATAAATTTGAATATCGTTGAGTTTCATTATGTAAAATAGAACTCAAAAGCAATATAGCTAGACTCTCCTTATCGACCAAATTGATTCCGCTCGAGTGTCAAATCGTTTCAGTCGCATCCAATTGTGAAGGTATGTTTAATACTTAAAATCATCACCAATAAAATCGATCATATGGTCTTTGTAGATTTAATCGAGAATCATGAAAAATCGTTTGTAATTTGCATTGTCACAATATTATAATTGCTTTTAGACATGTGTCAGGCTACCCTTCTATGGAGGGTAGAGGTAAGGAGAACAATCTCTTATGGAAAAACCATCTAAAGTGTCCAGCTGGCAGCTGTAAAGAATAGTTCTATTTGTATCCGGTGGCGCTAGGGTAGCACAAAGATGTGACATGAACTTCGACGTTATTGACGGAGTGAAGTGCGCTGTCAGTGATTTGAAATATTTTATCAAGGTAAAAAAAATGTTGTGGCGCCACCTATTTAGTTGGAAGGTCAGATGGCAGTCGCTTTCGTAAAAACTAATGCCTACGTCAATTCTGGGGATTAGTTATCAAGCGGACCCCAGGCTCCCATGAGCCGTGGCAAAATGCCGGGCCAACGCGAGGAAGAAGACCTGTGTAATTTACACATTATTAAAACGCGACGAGAACCGATGTCGCGACGCGTCGAGTGTTTGTAGTGTGATTCTGGTCATAGAAATTAATACCTACAATCTGATTCAATGAACATACGGCGCATTTCGTTGGGTCACGTCGCGTTTTCATAATGTGTCTGAGCCATTACGATGTCCGCCAAACTTGCCATATTAGGCGCATGGCGTCAGCGAACCAAGGCTTTAATCGAAATCCGTTCAGTTCTATGGTTTAATTAAAAAAAACCGCCGTCAAACGCCGGTAATTAGCGCGCGCTAAGTCGCCGCTAGGCCCTCGTTTAAATTTTAATTACACCCCGTGAGTGGCTGGAAACGTTAGGCTTGTTATATCCAGGCGTAGCGATAACTCCATTCGGAGTTGAATTATTATACCACGCGCGTCGAATGAAGGTCTCGATGATAGTTCATTCTAATATGGAGTAGCTGTCAGGTAACATGTTATTAGGCATTTTTTGGGAGTTCAGCACATTAATTTATTTGGAATTGAAACTTAAGTCATAAAACATGGTTGAAATTTAAAATAAACAAAGTATATTTCTTGAATGAGTTTTTAAATGTAAAAACCCTGTGAGTGGTTGGAAACGTTGTGCTTGTTACTTACGGTCTTTCCAAATACATAAGAGGTTTATAGTTCGTGTCATCCAAGATGACGCGTAGATTTGTCAAATCTCACCTTTAATAACATGACATTATGAGTCAAGGCATGCATCAATAACTGTCCGACCGTTGAAACCATTGACCGAGGTTAAACTTCTGCAAAATCTTAACATTTTACTCTAAAACCAAGACTTGCTAAACAAAAAGACGAAACAAAACAGCATTAGGGCAGAGAAACAAAGAGTTCAAGACACTGTCATTCCTCAAGAGAAAAACTAGCGAATGGCGAGATGAAATATCCGGTGGCTTCGCTGGGAGGGGGTAAGCCGAGGGGGGCGATCAGAGCGGCCAGTTAAGTAGGTGTCGGGAGAGATGGGACACCGTTGTAAATTATGTCGATAGTTTTGACGTGACAAAGTACTTTGTCGATTAGGTTGTCCTCCTAAACTTTATAACTAAATTTGTGAGGTGTGAACTAAGTGAGTGATATTTTGAATCTTAATAATTGTTTAATATAATAACCTTTAAATTGGAAAAAATCTGGTTTTGTAAATTGGTTGTTTAAGACTTTGTGTGCTATATCAGTTTATAGGATAATATTGACCACAGTAGGCTTAAAAAAGCGGCCAAGTGCGAGTCGGACTCGCCCATGAAGGGTTCCGTACCATTTATGACGTATTAAAAAAACTACTTACTAGATCTCGTTCAAACCAATTTTCGGTGGAAGTTTACATGGTAAATATCATATATTTTTTTTAGATTTTTCAGTCTGTTATTTTAGAAGTTACAGGGGGGGGACACACTTTTTTTCACTTTGGAAGTGTCTCTCGCGCAAACTATTCAGTTTAGAAAAAAAATGATATTAGGAACCTAAATATCATTTTTGAAGACCTATCCCTAGATACCCCACACGTATGGGTCTGATGAAAAAATTTTTTTTTTTTTAATTTTACAACGTATTAAAAAAAACTACTTACTAGATCTCGTTCAAAACAATTTTCGGTGGAAGTTTCCATGGCAATGTATATATCATATATTTTTTTTTGATTTTTCATTCTGTTATTTTAGAAGTTACGGGGGGGGGGGGCACACATTTTTCCACTTTGGAAGTGTCTCTCGCGCAAACTATTCAGTTTAGAAAAAAAATGATATTAGAAACCTCAATATCATTTTTAAAGACCTATCCATAGATACCCCACACGTATGGGTTTGATGAAAAAAGATTTTTTGAGTTTCAGTTCTAAGTATGGGGAACCCCCAAAATTTATTGTTTTTTTTTCTATTTTTATGTAAACATCTTAATGCGGTTTATAGAATACATCTACTTACCAAGTTTGAACAGTATAGCTCTTATAGTTTCGGAAAAAAGTGGCTGTGACATAATCGGACAGACAGACGGACATGACGAATCTATAAGGGTTCTGTTTTTTGCCATTTGGCTACGGAACCCTAAAAAGGGCAAAAAGCATCGAAATGATTTTACCTGATGTGTTTAGCTATTACCCTGATGCTTTAAATGTACATATCCCTAGAGCACGTGCAAGACTTGCTTGCCACAACGTGAGTACCAGTGGTAACAGTTAAGTAATTATCTAAACCTACCCTCTTGTGTGTATTTTTTATAATATCTCAGATCCGTTTGACAACTTGTGATGTCCAAATGAAACATAATCTGCTCTTGACTCTGCGCTCCTGCATCGAAGTTTCCGTGAATTCCATGCGAGGGACGTCAAACGTCCAGCTGACAGCATAGAAGCGCTGTAAATATCGATATCGACAGTAATTCAGTTAGTTCAGTATCGGTAGCGGGTGCCTGCGAGCGACGAATGAATGCATTTTAATGCGTCTGTAATTAACATGTCTTTGCCGAATTTCCTATTTCGACCTTGGTTCGTCAACCGTCACTCAAATGCATCGAAGTATCAGCGAAAGACGTCACACACATCGTCCAGCAGACTCTATGAAAGCGCTAAGTGAATATCGATATCGATAATCCAGTCAGCACAGCGCATCGGTAGCGGCGGGCGCCGGCGGGCGACGAGATAACGCATTAGCACGTCGCATGATTGTATCACCGCGCCGCCTAGCGCCTACTGCGGCGAACATAGCTTCACGGCACTGCCTACTTAGGCGCGTCATTATCGGCCTATATTACAGTGCGTTAAATTGCAGGATATGGGCGTAATTTTTACACGTGAGAAGGAAACATTGATATCTTGGTCAAGTTATGTAGGCTATTAAAGTTAACACCTAATTTGCACTTAGAATCACGATCTCTTTCGATCCTAACACAATAGTCTCAGTCTCCAAAATTTAATAATTTATTTATTTAAACTTTATTGCACACATAAATAAAAATGTACAAATGGCGAACTTAATGCCAAAAGGCATTTTCTACCAGTCAACCATTGGGTCAAACAGAGACATTTGTGTATGCTGGTGTAGGAAGAAATAAATAAATATTATAGGACATTATTACACAAATTGACTTAGTCCCACAGTAAGCTCAATAAGGCTCGTGTTGAGGGTACTTAGACAACGATATATATAATATATAATTAGTTAAATACATAGAAAACACCCATGACTCAGGAACAAATATCCATGCTCATCACACCAACAAATGCCCTTACCAGGATTTGAATCCGGGACCATCAGCTTCGTAGGCAGGGTCACTACCCACTAGGCCAAAGCGGTCGTCAAAAAATAATAACAAATAAGAAGGAAAAAAGTAAACGTGAAGTCAAACAATATTAAAATTATATAAATAGTTAAATACTACTACTTATGATGTATAAAAGATAAACTAAGTAATATAATATATATGGGGATATTTTTTTCTTGGTAAGTATGGAAAGTGATAGTAGAAATAATATGAAACTTACCAATTGTAACACAAAAGTTTAGGCAACTTTAAATATTAATTCCTGTATGGCGAAACTGTGAAAATAATTTTCATCAATTATACGCCTAGTCTTGAAAAACTCAGTGGATCGTGGTACAGACTGTTTGATTTTTGATGTCCTTATAATCTCGTGAAAATTAGCTGGAAATAGAAGGACCAAACCTTGTGATGAATGCGACCATGAAATGTCGTCTTCAGGAGCCCGTTTAATGAATGTTTCAAACTTGTTAAAGGTTTATACCTTTAACAAGTTTGAAACAAGCGGAAGCCTCTTTCTAACAAAGAAGTAAAAATAGATATTATATGAGACGTACCCTTAGTCTTCTTGTCTTAGGAATTTTCTAATTACATGCTTTCGTACCGTGTTCCGTTTTGATAAGAAAACCATGAGCCTGCCGCTGAATGTCCGATCCTTCGAAATTCTTTATTCGGTAACCTACTTATTAACTTAAATTTTGTGCATTGATTAAGTGTCGAAACTGGAAAACCTTTGCTTTGTTTCCAGGCAGAGTTAACCCTTTTCCAGGCCGCACCAATCTACAAGGTTTTCCCAAAAAATCCAAATATATTCCAATTAATCCAGCTTTGATGATTAATTTAAAGACAAGTAAAATTTCCTGAAAGTGTAATCTAATTTAAATCTTAAATTGGAATGATAAAGTTGAAATTCTAATGGCGCATATGTGGTCGATAAATCGTACTATGACTCGAAAAGGGATAACCCTTTGACGCCATAGACGTCAACAGTCTGAATATTAAACTTAATTTCAATTTTCAACAAGGTTCTCGATACGCGCCGCACACAATAGGCATGCCGTTCAAAGGGTTACAAGTGGAAAACAATTACTGTAAACATGCTAGCGATTGGGATTGTCAGCTTAGTTTTCAGTGCTGATTTTCTAACCTAGAGGAACTCGGGGTTCTATCCCGTAAGGCAATAATTCCATAAACCTATTTCTGTATTATCCATTGAAGTACATTTAGCTATGTCGGACAGAATGTGTCGCACCTCGCACACACTGCACTTCCAACGCATTGCACTGCATTGCTCTTAACGCATTGTGTTTTGTGAACTAATTACACTGTTGCCTGCTTTTTCACACCGTGACTTTGGTTCCTAGAAATATTCGCTATGTGCACGATTGTCACGCAACCTAGCATCCGCAAATCTAGGGGAAAACGTCAATTCACTACATCTTATATAAAACTACCACAAAACTAATAAGGGTTCCGTTTTTTGCCATTTGGCTACGGAACCCTAAAAACTACTACGCTGGCTAGTCCGTTTGAGTTATAACAACACAATGTATGGTGGGGTTGTCTCTCTTTCATGGGTCTACAAAAAAGTCCGTGATGTTGAATGTCTATCTTTTAAGTATAACTTACTATACCCATTCTTAACTTCTAGAAAATGATCATAATATGTGGCATTTGCAAAGCTATTTATACGGATACTGTATTAATAATTATCAATACGTTAGTTATATTAAGCATTTCATATACATTACAATGGTCCCTTACACCATTCAATGTAATTCGGATAGGGATACGCGGCCGGCAGCCCCGTTTCTCGCCGAGATTTGTATAGTGCTTTTCTTGCAATGAAATAATAATAAAGAAAATAGGATGATGATGATGATGATGATTGTTTCATGTCCTAATGGGATAGGTTATTCAATGCGTAGGGTATTGAAGGGAAACAAAAATGTGATTATTTTAGCACTACGACGCACGCCATTACGCTTCTTTTATTTTTTTATTTCTTTTTTTTCCTTTTTTGTGTTTGTTATTATTACTTAGGGGTTGTTAAATAGGGAACGAAAATTTGATTATTTTTGCGCTACGACGCACGGTTTAGGAAATACAGCCCAATAAATATTTCTGCACGACTGAAAAAAATTACTAAAGGGCTGTATCTCCTAAACCGTGCGGCGTAGCGCAAACACAATCAAATTTTCGTTCCCCTGTAGGAAAGCCTAAAATAATACTTAGCAAATACAGAAATGAAAAAAAAAACACAAAAAAAAGAAAAAAAAGTATAATGTCAGAATTTTGTTTATAGGTTTTTTATGGTTAAATGCCAAGAGGCGCCGTAATTTGACGTTTAAAAACAAAAAGTTTTCTTACAGGCCTAGGTGTGTAAAGCTGTATGAAATTCCTTTACATATCATCTTCACTCATCGCACCTGATATGCAGTATTTCCGGACCTAATTTGAAGTAAGCCATGTCAACATTTCATTGCAAATTTGAGAAAATGAATAAGTTTCAGGAGTAATCGTAAATTAAAGCTTTATTTCGAGCTATATAACTTGTACGAAATGTTAAAGACGCTATCCTTGGTTAGTTCAATTTTCACCACCGCATGCACTGCGATCTGCGATTGCTTTAACTACCCCCACCATGCATTTCACTCGTAGCTAATACGTGATCAACCCCGTAGCCCCGTGAGCGTTAAGCGTCTTACTTTATTGTCGTAAACTTATATGAATGCCCGAAGGTTAATTATTGCAACCGCGAGCGTCTGTCTTTGACGATCAAAGTGTTAAAACAATATTCTTAAACTCCTGGCTGAAATTATCCTGAAATAGTCTGCGACACCAACACGGACAGTTACCGCTTACAGTCAAATTACAACTACAATTACTATAACAGCTTCCTCGCTCCTACAAACTCATTATCTCCTGGTACAATATGTAATGGCTACGACGGTTTTACGACGAAGCAATGTGGCTGCGCACTCAAGCGTGTAAAGCCACCACTGCGTGAGTCTGCTGCTTTGGTATGTGCGGATGAAATGGTCTGATGTGCACAGGGTCGGTTGGAACAAACGACGTCACTTGTACGGCCATATTGTTTGATTGAATGAAACCGATAATGACACTTGGTGCACCTTACCCAGGCTAAAATCATCAGATATTTTTTCAGACAGTATAGGTTTGATGGTAAATGAAAGTTTAAATGGAACCTTCCTTCCTTCCTTCTACATTTTGCTTCGCTTTCTACTTCTATATTTATCTGATTAAATACAGTAACATGAATTGCATCCGATACTTGCAGTATCAGTCAGAGTGGATGGTTGGTTGTCATTCTTCTCAACTACTGATCTTGTGCATCTTGGCCAATAGCGGTTGGAGGAAATAATATGAGCAGTAAATGTATTCATAAAAAACCATCCACCACTATGTAATAATGTAATCAGTATAACTTGAACTAACACCACGTATATATGTTTCGAATTTAGAGATCAGTATACGCTGTACAGTTTGTGTATGTTACAAGTATCGGTAGTTTTGTAAATAACTTAACAGATAAGATAACGAATTTCGGCACTTTTTACAACACTCGCCAGAGATTAATAGTTTCATCTCCTTCTCTCATCGTTAAAGACACTGGCTACTTCCGCGTGGAAGTAGGATAGCACGCATTTTCACACTAACAGCAAACTACCACACAACGTATGAATTCCTAGTAATTAAAAGAAAATGTTTTACGAAAAACGCGTATCCTGCACGGTTGTTTCTCGCGTCTGGCAATCTCCCACAGGCAATCGAATAACGGCAAGGTGACCACTTCGTTACCAGGTTATCATAAATATAAAAGCAGTTCTTATTGATATTGATCAAGGAGTTTGTTCATTGGTCCCTTTCGTTGATCGCAAGCGTAAAACATCTTCAAGAATCTTTGTCATACTATTTTTGGTAGGCTTACGCTTAAAACTTTCACAACAAAATTAATGCATTTGCGTGATGTCCCTATAATTAACAAGTTAGTTACACTTTTGTTTCTCTTTGGTTCAGTTCAGATATGGAAGGGAATCAATTTTCGCTAAAAGTTGTTATAACAATCATTTTCTTAATTTACTGAAATAAAGGTGATGTTTAAATGGAGTCTCTATTGTTTTCGTTTTAAGTCGTAATGTTTGTCCGCATTTTTGTTAGTTTTCTCAGAAAAGCGTAACTTTTCAGGATTGCTATAAAACAAACCTAACCTATCTATAGGATAACCTAAAGAAATTCCTGAAAAGTTAACGGTTTCAGAATTATGACTAATGATAATCTGACTATCTACACTAATTATGTCAAATTATTATTTTTAATAATTATGTCAAAAGGGATCCGGTTTAATATACTTGTTTCAAAAAAAAACAGGCAATTTAGCATGTTAAGTCTCTCACTTCAGAAAACCCATTTAAGTAGATAAGAGATAAAACATAAGAGCTACTTGTAGATCTTCTAGTCTAAAACCTTGCCTTGAGGAACGCTTACGTTTCTTTCCAAGATGTATTCGCGCCACCCGTTACAAACTCCTGCGCTCCTGGTACACTGCGCACATTTCGCGCAAGCGTGCTGCCGCTTCCTTGGCGTGCGCGCGCGCTGAACGCGCATGATGCGCGCGCAGCATCTGTCAGGTTTACTAGTTAACATGATTCGAGCTTCGAGCCTATCTCGTTGCAATACGGTTCAATATTGGACAGTTGGGTATCTGTTTCGACGATATTAGTATTTGGTGTCTAAAGCGCATAAGAACCTGTTTTAAATTGCGCTTTCCTATAGGGACCGTGCGCGTTGGAGGGTCTGCCATCTTTTTTTTTTTTTTTTCTTTTTTTTTTTTTTTTTTTTTTTTTTTTTTCTGAATCTTTTGGCCTGAATCGGAACAATAAACATGTAACATGTATCAATGTGTATTCAAAACGTGCATTTCATTAATTTCAGTGATTGTACACTTTTGTTTGTGTTTGTCATTCATTCACCGTTACTTCTGTTTTACTCATTTCCTCAAAGGTTAACTGGAAGAGATCCCATACAGGGATAAGTTCGCATTTGTTGTATTTAATTTACTCTGTAACTGTGTTTTTCGTGTTTTATTTCTATGTACAATAAAGTATATACATACATACATACATACATACATATTTACACGTCACGTGTTTTCTTGTGCATAGTAGGTTCTGCCATCCTGTGGGCTACATTGGAACAATAAACATCACATTTACGCCTCGCGCCAAAAATCTGACGGCTCCTGTGCTGCCTCCTATAAGGTAGGGTGGCCTAAGAGCGGATGTGCCACAAGACCGGATACATACAATTTTGCACGAAAGAAGCGATATTTTTCGCGGCTGGCAACATAGTTTTGGCCACCATTTTGTTCTGCCCCTCCCTTCATACCGCGAACGGCGTTGCTAAAGACAGGTCGCGTGTAGCGGAGCTGACAAAAAAATTGCCATTTTTAGTAAATTTTTGGCGATCCGGTCTTCAATCCAAAAGTTTGTTGCAAAATTATGGTGAGTATTTATCATTTTATTGCTTTTTAAGTAGAATTCTGTGTAGAATTAGAAAGTGCTCTCCAGGATTGTATACTTGGTTTACGCCTAGGACGTCTGTAAACAAAGATCCGGACTTTTCTCCCATTGCCAAAGTACGGACTAAAATAGTCCGATCTTAAATCACTAAAAAAAATGCAGTGGTTCTCAAAATTTTCAAATAGCGCTGGAACACTAAACCTGTCAGGCAGCCATTTTTACTTCCATCATTTATCTGCATGGGTTCTGAATTAGGTATATAGTGTAATTATATTTATCTATGAGTTTAGTTCAGTTCAGCCCTATTTTAGCACATACCAACTATTACGTCCGGTCTTAAATCTCTATCTTCCGAATGCTACATTGCTACCCGACGCTGACTGAGTAAAGTTTGAGAAACTCAATTTTGCTCATATTATGCTTGGGAGGGAAGATCGGACTAAAAATGCCAAAAAAATAATAATTACCTGTGTTTGCCACACCAAGCAAAATTACAGGACGATTTTGTGGTATGTTGTTTTCGATTTAAGACCGGATATTTTCCTTTTGTGCACTCTAATGCCACAGCTTCAAGGGTGAAATTAAGCAGTAGTCCGAACTTTGGCTTCGCCAGGTTTTTTTGAAAAGTAGTCAAGAAAACTATTCTGTCACTTTGAAGGCGTGTCTCGTATAATCTACAGCGTGTATCGAATTAAACGAAAAGTGACCAGATTATTTGTTTTATTGCTAATAATTTCCTCTAGCAGTCCATTTGTAAAATAGTTATAGGAAATGATAAAAGCAATGTTTTTTATCATGGTCCGAACTCGACGAAAAAGCGTCCGATCTTAGGCGACCCTACCTTAGTTCATGCACGCTCCCTATTTCCTTCAGAGTACTTCAGAGTTTTCTTGTGTCACATCATGAGTCATGGTCATGACATCTGTGAAATAGGATTTATTGGTTCAAATTAACCACTGTGGTGGCGCTATTGCGCGTGTTGGGCGCGAAGAGCATATAATCACTACGTTTTAGTTGGGCGAACGGTATGTGGGCCTAGAGAGCTTGTATAGCTTGAAGGTTGACTTTACAAGAGATCTGATAAATTTTTGACAATGCAAAAGCCTTACGGTCTCGTCTTGGCAACATTTTATATGAAAATGTTTTTTTAATGGAATTTCACTTATTTTTGTAAGTTTCTTATGATTATCTTCCATCCACTAATTTAAAGGGTTGGGGCATTGACATATATTGCCCGTAAGACCCGTCCTTAGATATATATCAATGGGTTGGGGTCATTTGCTATTAAAAATCCTGAAATACGTATCTGGGGGCATCTAACAGTTTTGAATGATTCACGGTTAGTTTCACTAGACTTAAATTGAGCGGGATATGGATCGTGATTACCTGTTATATTGTTTTTGAGCTCCCGATATTTCGACGCAGTTACATGCATCTTGTTCAGTTTTACTTTTTTATTTATTAATTATTTTATAATCCACATTACAGCCGAACATTTAAAAAATTACATACTAAGTAGTTACTCTAGTTCACATTAATAACATGATCATACCATAAGCACATAACTTCACATAGCGAAATCAGATTGCACCTAAGAACGCGCATCCGCGCGAGATCCTTATTCAAGTCAGCCTAGTTCTAGTTGCCGTAACACAATAGCGTCGCGTTATCTCGCAAGTGCGAGCATTATCGCGGCGCCCGGCCGGCGATCGGGCCGATTGTTTTGCGGGCAATTAGCGTCCCGGCCCGGCCCGGCCGTCCCGTCCCGCACGTGCGGCCGTCCCGTCCCGCACGTGCGGCCCGTGCCGCGCGGGCCAGTACGCCGCGCGTGTTCCTCGCGAGCGGTCCTCCGGCCATTGATCCGGCCCGCCCGCGCGGCGAACAACACGTTCATCATAGCCCGGTACTTTTGCGTTCCCCGGAAAATCAAGGAAAAGTTTTCCCGGACACCTGTTGGTATGTTTGAGGAGTTTGCGTGATTTTTACTAAGTTGGGGATTTTAGAAAAGCTTATCGGAATTTATTGACACTGGTACCTAAGTTATTTAAAGGTAGGATTTTTCGTTACAAAAAAAAATGTACTTAATTAGATAAATTTTCTTAGTAAGGAAATTAGACGATACGTAGGATGAAAAGCGAGCAAATAGAAACTGCCGTCGTCACTAAAACTTTTCTCCCATCGAGGGTCCTTTTAGGTCGGCGCGAATTTCGTACTCAAAAGTTACCGTCCGCAAAGTTGAACGCACGCGACGCAACTTGGAGAGTTCTCAACTTCGCTCACAACATCCGCGATCCCGGGAGGTTTAGGCAAAAGTTCCGCGGGAACAAAAGAGTGCCGGGCCCGAACAATAAAAGTGAATCCTTGTTTCCAGGACTAATTAAAAATAACTACTTACTGAAATGTTCACGGACTAAGTGCGAGTCAAACAAAATGGCTGCTGCCATGATTGCTGATCGAGGACTTCGTAAAAAATTGACACAGGAAGCTATTCCTGTAAAAACTCCTAAAAAGCCGTCAAAGCGCAAATCGACCGCTAGCGGCTCCAGAAATGACAAAAAGAACGAGCAAAATAACAACAAACGCCCGAAAATTCAAACCGGAGACCCTAAACTGGATTTATTTTCGACTTATCAACCTTGGGTCATCCAAACTTATGGGGATTTGGCAAAAACCAAGACTATAACTCTCAAAAAGTACGCCAGGATCCTTCGTACGCTTCGCGGGGAGGAGTGTAACAGTTCGGACAGTTCAAAGTTTCGTTTTTGGGTGAAAGCGAAGGGTTTCCACGTGGGGAAGCCGCCGGGGTACGAGGCGAAGCCGGCCGACGGCATCGTGTGCCGCTACAGCGTGCAGGACGCGGAGGGCTGCGCAAAGAACCCCGAGGGGAAGGAGATCTACACCGGCTCACAGAACGACCCGCCGCTTTACATCCCTACGCCACCATTAAAGGTTAGTCAATTATTATTGTTTGTTATTGTGTGATTGTTTTTTTTTTCTTTATATTTTAGGCCTTTTAAATGCTTGCGGACTACAGAAGTCCGTAATGATTTACGCCCGTTGCTCTGTTTGTCTCCTGTATATTTATTATTGCTTATTAATGTTAATTTCACGGCGACTCAGGTTGCGAAATACCTTAAAAATAATTAATAGTTTAAAAAAACACTAGAAAAACACACTATTATAAATGTGAAACCTGTACCCCTAGTGTAATTAAATTCGATTTCCAAACGTGACGTACGCGTTTGCGTTTAGTCTCATTTTGTATTGGATTTCGAAAGAGCGCGCCAAGCGGGACGTTTTGGAACCTCAAAATCCTATACAAAATGAGACTTAACGCAAACGCGTTCGTCACGTTATGATGTCGATCAAAGTTACACTAGGGGTACTGATCGTGTTCAAAGTCCATTACGTGACCTTTCTCACAAGTGGAAACACGACTATGATACGATATTCCATCATGAAGTTCCAGTTCATATCTTCCGGCTCCATCATCAGATCAGTTCGACAGTACCATATTATTATATTATCATCAGAACTACATACAGCTGCCAATTTTCATGACGCTACGATCCTTGGAAGATGGTTACATTAGTTCCTTAGATTCCAGTACATAGTTAGTTAGTGTACAGGTCGACCTAATAAAAGCGTGTTAATTAGGAACTAATAAAGGCTGAGGAACTTGTATGGTCGGAATACATCCTGGAATATTATGGAGAACCGTCGGACAAGGCTGAAATTTCTCATGAATGTTTACTGTTAAATGTTTCTCGAAGGTCCGGGACATTCCCAAGAGCTTATAATAGATAGACAGAGAAAACAAGTCGGGAACTAACTACTTTTTTGCTTCAGCGCAAAAAGTAAAAGTCAGTTAAATCTGGACGCTAATGATCCCACCCCAACACAATGAATCGCAATCGAAAATCGATGTTTTGGTGGATACTTCATGTTGTTAAGTACGGTCCTGAACCCCATATTTTATTGCTACATTACCTGTTTTTGTGGTCCGTTTTCAAAGGGTAGGAGGCAGGAGAGCAGGAGTTTTCTTTTAGAACTTATCTAATTGAATTAGTCCCTTCAGCGGCAGTTGCTTTGGGTAGGTATCTATAACATGTTACATGAATAATACCTGCCTTGACAGACCACTTGATTATTTAACACAACTATAAAACTACCCAACTAAGTATTTGGTAATATAATTAAATGACTAAATGGCCAAATGTCAATTTTAAGAAAAAAATTAAAAATTCACCAATCCAGGCGAGACTTGTACTCGCGACTCCGGGATACAGCCTGTGATATTTTTGCCCAATCTCTGTCCTCAAAACAAAATTAATTCAAGGCATTTTAGGTTTTTCTTAGTTAAATTAATCTTAAAAGTCTCAAAACTAACTTGTTTCTTCTGAGATTAAGTCAAAAGCGCACACTTGTATAGAATTGTAAGTACCAACTACCGCATGAATCAGAAACAGGTGATTTCTGACACATAATCACCAAGCACACATAAATGTACAACAGATAGCTAGCTTACCTCTTTATCATTTGCTTTAGTGACGACAAGGCAAACACATTTGAGGCGAATGTTTTCATATATACGTCAGTCTTAGTTACGACCCATTCTCTGGTCCACGTCTCTGAGAATTTTATCATCAAATTTTAATTGTGCGTGTACAAAATTGATAAAAATATTCTTAAGGTGGTATTGAAACGCTTTATTTTTCTGTTAAAGTGGTAATCAAAATATCCTGGTGACTCAAATGACATTGTCGGGAATTTTGTAGGTGTTCCATGCCAGTTCACAATTTTATTTCGAATGAAAATGGCACACACCAATATGCGTTTTTAAGGCGCCCCAAAAATAATGAGCCTTTTAAAATTCTTGCGTTTGTCTGTACTTGGCGGCGCCGGCGTCTTGTTGTTACCATGGCTTGATGACATTTTCACACACGCACACCTTACAGAGATCAAAGAACAGGTGATGTGTGCCACCCCGGCACCAGGCGCGCATGACGCCCGCGGAGCTCCCACATCATCATCATTAGGCGGCTCGTTTATCATCGAGCGCGATTAGATGCCACCGCTCGGACGCCTGCGGCTTGTACCTCGAGTACCTCGACGTCAATATGACTACACACGCTTTATTACAACGTAATAAGGCTCAAATTTGTAAAGATACCTTAGAACGTGTGATACCAGTATGCTTGTATATGGCTAACTAAGATAGGGGCTTAGCCTTCATTGGTTCAATCAAATTGATTTGACAGAGAGCACTTGCAGCGGCAGCGTTTGAGCAAATGTTTTCAATCCATTTATTTTACATTTGTTTCCTTGAATAAAATTCCCTTTATAAATAGGTACTAAGATATTTACTGTTAACATAGTTAAATAATGATAAATAAGTATAAAGATATTCTAGAGAATGTATTTAGAGTCGTAGGTAATTAAACGTGTAGTTCTGCTTTCATCGGATATTCAGTTCCAAATTTTAAATAGCCTGCGCTTCGTGTAATCTTGAAACATTAAAAACATCGGTGCCGGTTTTCATTCGATCAAAATTGGGGTTTGACAAATTGTATATTAAATTCAAATGATAGTCTTATATTCTTTTAGGTTTATTAAAAATATAGCAGGCCTAGATCGTTATCAGGTATGAATAACTTTTGAGCACCATTATGTCCATTATACAAAAGGACGCCCTTTCAAGCTCTCCACAAAACGTATCACTTGCCCGATACCCGTATCATGTCATTTTCAGCCATACAAGTGGAGTATAAGTTATTCGTGGCCTCTGCCGGCGGCTGCGCGCCGGGTGTTCGAACGTGCCAGGCGGGCCGCCGCGCTCGCCTCATTTATTATTACTGGCCGCCTCTCATGTTTATTAACCTAACTCACCTGAACCTGCCTGAACTCTGTCTTAACTGCTATCAGCTAAAACTCTACGAAACTGGGAAGCACCTACTGGAGAAACTGTGTGATAAATGAATTGTAAACTGCACCAACAAGCTTCTTAAATATTTGATGACTGGTTTATCCCAACTAGAACAACATGCTAGTTTAAAATAAACTACCGAATTCTTGCAATATCAAAATGTGCCTTTACGAGTATTTTAGAAATAATAAAATAATCCACACCAAAAGCTTAGTCGAATACAGATCAAATCGTTATATACCACGACAGGCTTTGTTGGGTTGGCTTTAAAACTAGTTGCAATACTTGCAATGTCTTTCTCGGACAGTAGCTGTTCCAAATTTTTCTGTGTTACTCGAAGTATTGTCATGTTGTGCCAATAAGATCTGTTGAACTAGGTGTCATAATGTAAAAAGCACCAACTGACCTGTCAAACTTCTTTGCCCTTACACCTCAAGATTCTCGGTTTATAACAAGGTACTACGAAGAATACCTACTGAAATAGATATTGGATACTTTTTGCACCAGTAATTCCAAAAGGAAATCTGCTATAATAATTGACCCAAGAAGTATAAATTGTGTCACTGTAGCTAACAATTCTAAGACATTTTGTCGTTTTTGGGATGACTTATTTTTGGCACAATGAGTCGACCCCATAAATTGAATATATATTACATACTACAAATTGGCTTGCAGTGAACATAAAACCTGCTGATCCATTTCATCTGGAAGCTATGAAAACAAAAACAATTGAAAAAAAAAACTGAGACACGTTAGTCCGCGATAGAGATACTTTTTATCTGCACTCTGCAAACTTTTTGCCATCCAAAAGAATAATATAATATAATATAGTAATATAATATTGGAGAATCTAAAAAGCGGCCTAGTGTCTTCAAGTGTGTTGTCAAGGTTAGTGTCTTGATACAAACGATCCACCTAATACAGACAAATTAGCACATATTATCGGCAGTTAGGTTCATCGTTCCTAAGCACTTTCGATTACTTTTTCTATGGAGTAAATATTGTTTAGTCATGTAATCATCATAGCGTTACGATTATACACGATTACAGCAATAATCATTGGTTTCAGAGAGGATTTTCGGTACTTTGAATAACTGTTACAGTGAGTTAGGCTGCGTTGCTGGTTTCTGAAATTTTAAACAAACGCTTTCATCCATGCAAACCTGGACTAAGGAAAAACGACCAGCTAGGACAATGGCAGCCGTGAGTGCAGACTGCGGCCTGCCGATGTGTGGACGATAAGCTCGATCGATTACTACACCACTCTTGTCCGCTCGTCGCCTGAGTTGCTCGAACTCTGCTCACATCATGCCGCCTTAGTAATTTATATCGAATGTATCGATGATTTCTGTATTGATTGCGCACGATTCTCGATAGTTGTTTAGTCATGGAAATCGATGATTTTTATGCAGTGTGATATGCAATTTTGTCATGATTAATTTTGATTGAGAATTTCCAATATACCGATTCTTCCATATTCATAACTTCATAATTTCTGATTTAATGATGTTAAAGTTTCTGACTATTTTGCATTGCATTTCATTTACACGAGTAAAATCAATTAATGCATGTGAGATGCTCTTTGAGTTTTATTGGCGATCCAAATGGTGACGTTGGATCGATCAGCGCTTTCCGTTCCGAGATGCTCCGAGTTCAAAATGGAGAGTGGAACGTACGCGTACTTAAATTTTCAAAATCATACAATTAACTGTGAATATTTTGAATCAATACGTACAACTTCCTATAAAAATCCTGTATGTAGCCTTACCACGAGTTTGTCATTGACATGACACTGACATAATCGCTAGCGTGTGCGCGGCGTGCATAATAACTTACTTTCCATGCATCTCGCTCGTACTGTCATATTAGTGTGAGAGAGGTGTATAGAAAGTAAGGTAGTAGCCGTACCTTAAGAGGTGGCTCCTAAAATTAGTGCGTTAAGGACAACTGCAGCTTAGGCGAAAAATCTCGACATTTTCTTCCTCGTAAACTCAACCAATCGTAACGAAATTTTGGGAACGGAATGAGAAAGAAATATATCTGTGCCTGACTGTTTTGATTTTTTGCATTTATTGTAGATTTTGTGTATTACTAGACGTTTACGGCACATTTATTTTGAAGCAATCTAGTTCATATAAACGAAACAATAATAAAACGTACAGACACAGATACTGGTAATATTGAATTCATATAAAAATATTATTTCATCTAGGGCCAAAATCTAGACAGGAAAATGTCGAGAACATTTGTATGAAAAAAAGAACCGTTAATATTTCCTCTTAAGAATGCCTTTTTTATATGCACGAGACATATCCTTATTGAACGTCACTGTGTGCACTGTGCAGCCGTTCCTTAAATACTAGACATTAATAACGCGTGAATTGCGCTGTGTTAAAATACTCGATCCCTTAAACCCCTTCGCTAAAATTAGAAGCGTTCTGCGGCAAAAATATGGAGTCACCCGGATGCAGCCGCAGCCGTGGCAATTAAATTATTCCGCGTCATCTGAGACGTGTGCATTACTGAACCGCTTGCACAGGTCGGGCGAAGCTGTTGGCTTAGCATTAAATGGGGGAAAATTGCTAAGGAAAAAATATTCGGGTTCGACGCTGTTTGTGTTGGAAGCTGGATTTGCCGTAGTAGGAAATCGGGTTTTGTTTTCTGAGAATATTCTTGTGCACTCATATTTTATTTTACCAGTATATTAACTAATAGGTAGAGCTTTTGTTTTCTGATGGTCATTTTAATTAATTAATTCTTAATCTTCTCAAATGCAAAGATCAGACCGTGAATACCGTGATCTTGAAGGTCATCAGTCATCATACCACGATTTTTTTAGTTATGATGATACTGATCTGTCAGTATCAAAAGTGACATTTCTTCAACCAAGAACGTCACTTTTGACGTTCGTCATAAACATGCTTAAAACTAGTTCGCCAGCCATTACACCGTCCGTGCCCAAACCTCGATCGGACAATCTAGTCTCTCCAGAACTTTATAATCCCACATCATTTCGTTTTGATGCCATTTAATGTAAGTTCTCAAAACCTTTTACCCTTTTACATTCATGCAAATTTACATAAGTAAAAATACGTCATAAACATAATGCTTAAATTAAAACAGGTTCGCCAGCCATTACACCGTCCGTGCTCAAACCTCGATTGGACAATCTGGTCACTCCAGAACTTTATAATCCCAGATCTGCAGCGGCCATTGTAAAAATTACGCCATAAATTCGGCCCGGGCCGCTCCCGGCGAGCGGTCGGCGCGGGCCGGTCGTAAATTATGGCGCTAGCTGGTGCGGAGTGGCGCGGAGGCATGGCGGGCGAGGCGACCGCGACATCACAAAGGCGCGGCGAAAAAATATAGATAAGCCCGTGTAGGGTAGGGACGCACGCACGGTTGTTAGGGGTTTGCGGTCGCTTTAATGAAGGGCGCTATGATATCGGGTCGTAGACGCTACACGCGTGATGGAGATCTACTGAATACGTGAACGTATCATTAAGAGTGTATGTGGAGCTAGGTTTGTGTTGTACGCTTCAAAGATTTTCGATCAACTTTTTGAAGGAATAAAATAAACATTTGTCCTGTAGCATTTTTCTTACTGGAAAGTACGCTGATAGATGTCAATTCTATAAAATTTTGCGATATTTGGAATGTATAAATTGTATGCAGATAACAGCTATCAGCGTACCCTTCCAGTTCGAAAAATACTATAAACTTTTTGAAAAATTATAATTACTTATCTACTTATGTGAAAATATTTAAAGTAATGCGTACATAAAATGTTATATAGGTAACTTGAAATATATTTTAACTGGTAACATTACTAGGTACAAATTCTGTCAAAGTAGGATAGTAAAATTTTGATTATGAAAAAAAAATAGTCTCTATAACCCTTAGCGAATAAATCAAAAGTTACATTGAGGTTTGGCCGGGCCGGCCGCAGACTGCGTGGGTTTGAAATCGTTCTTAATAATCTACGATCATTACGAGTATTTACTGTGCCGATGATATTACAATTTGAATTTTGTGAATAATATTTGATTATAACTAGTGTACCTAGAGTAAATTTCAGTAAGTAAAGGCTGGGAAAGTACTAGAGAGGTTCTTTCCAGATAAAGAAAAACAAGTTGGCAAAGAAAAGTTTCAGTAAAAGGTCTAAAGTTATTTGCCGACTGTTCTCTTGAGGTTTTACAAACATCAAGGTAATCCTAGCCCTTGAATGTACGTTGTACCCTCATAAATTTAAATATACTCGGTAGCCCGGTCAGTCGTTAGTACTCATTAGGGTCCCACCTGGTTTAAAAACACAAAAGCGGACAAAAAAAACAGAAACCGCATTCGCATTGCAGGCGTTGGGCTGGCGGTAGAGTACCGGGCTCACAGCAGAGCGGTGGAGATAAGTAATTCCGTGCCGGGCCTCGGGGGGGCGGGAGTGGGAGTGGGGCGGCGGGGGGTAAATGCCCGCGCGGCGGGTAATTGGTTCGCGCCGCCCGAGGCGAGCCCGTAGTATCGCGCTTTAGCGACGGCGCCCTCCGGTGTCGGCGCGAATAGAACACAACTGGAGACTTCAACATTATTATTTTATTTATTTTGTTTCGGATTGAAAAGTATGGATGTAGATAGTATTTAAAATTCAAATGATGATGACATCAATGACAAACAATGAAAGTTTCAACACATAATACACCACGAACACAATGTTACATGAAGAAATGTCGTTATTTCTGAGTGAATATAAAAATTTTCTGAGTGAATATAAAAATATATAATGTCTATCCACAATTGGGATCTTCGTAAGCCAAAACAAGTCCATAAAAAACCAAGAACTTGAACCATAATAGATACATACTCAAACTGATTAAAATGTTGAGCACTTTAGTGCTTTAGTTTTCTCGATTTATCGAAGAAAAACAAAAATCGTCCATAATGTTAGGAAGGGAAGTTTGAATCAAGTTGTATTTTTAGTTAGGTTGCATTTCATTTGTTCTTGTGAAACTTACTTTGTTTTCATGAAACTTGAAAATTAATTAAAACAGGGTGTGCGGGGCGAGGCTATTCTAAATGTGCATTTAGAATGGCAAGAATATTTAAGAAGTATGATTTATAAATTAAAATCATATTCTTCATATTCCTATGACTCAGAACAAAACGAGAGATTTATTTTAAAAACATAATAACTGTAAAAGACGTTTTATGTATTTCTCAACCTTTACGATATTTCTCCCAGACAATATAAATAAAACAAAACTTTATTTTATACACACGAAACTTGACTACTGTAATGCTCACGCCATAACATACAAAAAAAAACCGCGATGTCGACTCCACACCTCCCCAGCTCAGCTGTTTGTCATGCCGCCGCGAGTTATAGCTATGTCATGCGGCCACCGGCGCGCCACTTTATACATCCGACGCTACCGCCCGCCAAGCTCGTCTACACCTACCTCCATATACCTATGTTTGCTGTTCCTATAGACGCCGGTGCCTGTGGCTTCGTACGAATTTTGAATTTTCAAAGTTTTGAATGTCTCTTGTAGTGTTTTGCGAGCCTGGTATAATGGGTTGCGAACATTTCATGGAAATTGAAATACCGTTTCTTGTAGGTATATTTTAGAGTGTATTATGGAAGTGTATTATGTGGTTATCGTGTATGGCACATTATTGTGAAATGATGACCTCGATGTCTCTTACAAATGTAAGAAACTGCTGGCTTTTATTTCGTAGATTCTCTTGATAATCAACAAATTCTTTCGCAATTTTCGACGCGATTATTGGTATTTAATGAATTCAGAAATAATCGGCATTTTGTCTTTACTGTATTGATATTAGAATAGGTATTTCTAACATACAGACAAGCGTGTAGACCAAATAATTTCTTAGATACAAAACTAAGTCAAAAGTGCCATAGTCATGATGTCTACATAAACCTTATAAGTCCAATGGGTATAATAATAGCGAAAGAAGACTGAAGTCGGGACAGTCACGCCAACTTCAGACAAAGTCTACAGCTAAAACTTTCAGTCTAGAAGCGCGGTCCAATATTCTGATGCTATATCTGTTTCCTTCACGAATTTACCACAATTTTCAACACCAAGTTCTTCTTTGTGGTTCTGACGCAACTGAAGTACAATCAACTAATCAGAATGTAATGTCCTTACAAACACATGTCAAGTCCGATAAGGATAAAACCACACACATTTTTGATGGTGTGAAACCTTGTAGGGACAGGGATCCGTTCTGTTCTTCTTTTGTGTTGGTCAGCAAAAAATAAGCTTTAGTGCCTTTAATAATAGAATATTGGCATACTTGTAATTAAGATACGTCAAAAATTTCTTAAAGATACCTACGATATGGATTCGATATCTTACATATCTAATCCATATCGTACGAAGTACACGTAGTGTTTGACCTATCTTAAAGTTCGAATCGGGCTGATACACATATTTATAAATGTATGTATGTACTACGCTACGACTATATCTTTTACTTTTTATTTATTTATACAAGGAATTCCAACAGCTGTAAAAGATACATTAACTTTTTATATAGTAATACAGAGTCAATTTATTATTAATTACAATTATATCATGTAAATTACTGTTTCTTCTTCTTCCTCTTTTTCTGATAATTGGATTTCGCGGTCACATGAGGTAATTTTTTTGTCTACCAAGACTCTCCATTCTATACGATTTTCTGCCATCCCAATAATAGGCGGCAATTTTATGTTAAGAGCAGAAAACTTTTAGGAAAAGAGCCAAGCGCAGTAAAATATATATTTTCTAGGAATTTCAAAAAACCGTGACACAGACGTGGCTCGGAAGCCAAAGTTTATCAACGTTTCATGTGATGTACTATAATTTTCGATAATTCAACTCATTTACTTTTAGCTGTGTACCTAAATAAACTGGCAGAATTGAGCGTCACGCGTGTATATCGGTTATTTATCCCAGCGGTTATGGCGCGCAAATCTTTTGTTATTACCGCGCATGAAGTATTCCGTGTTTCGGCGCCACGTGTAATCCACCCCAGTGTGAACTAAGCCTGTATCCGGGCGCGTGTACCATTGGCTTTATATTCTGTGTTTTTGTATACGTCGCTGTATGTTGGTTCAACGCGATCATATAACGTGAGCATTGAAGATCAAAGTTACATATGTATAAGCATCATCACCAACATGACTATGATGAGTGATGACACTTGGTTATATTTCGTGCTTACTAACTTTGTTTATGTTGAGGCAGTAGCGGCAGTAATATCAATTGTGACTTAGTGACTTTAAGTTATCTTATTCAATAAGTATTTTTATTGTGTAAGAAAACAGGTGTCTCAAAGTTGGCCTAAGTATTGTGATCAATATCACCATTATTGTCATGTTTGTCACCAGGTCGCTATTAAAGCACCCTAAAAATTGTCCTTACGTTGAGTCTAGTCTTAGTAAACCTCTGTATATTTACCTATATACATACTTGTAGATGTCAGATAATCACTAGTCTATAAGGTGCTAACAAATTAGCCACCGATATTTTAAGAGATGGTACTTTACATTAAAACAATTAACTTTAAATAGAAATTTAGAAAACTTCATTTTTATTTTGTGTACCGAACAAAAAAATATATAATTCTACCAAAAATTTAACATCATGTGCATTTAACTGACAAGATTAACACTTTCTGTGATGTCGTGATTTATCATTTATCAACATAAAGTGGCGTGTTAAGAGGTGAAAGAGGTTCTTGATCGGTTCAATGAGATTCATTTAATTATCTCATTACCAAGGTGTCTTCACCACTTAAATATACGACAGGAGCCGAGTACTATCAGCTGTAAAAATATTGGTAACTAAACTAACTTGGTAGTGGTTAGACGCCAGTCTACCTATATCTCCACTGTTCCAGTTGAAAAATAGAATTTAAAATTCAAAAAAATATTCTACAAGTAGGCCTTAAGGGCTCTTTTAATAGGCTTCGTAGAGGAGCTGGGGTGGTCAGAGTAGCGCTACCTCGTTTCACGCGAATAGGCACAATGGTTGTCGATTAGCGGAACATGCCGAGATGCACTAACTAACTAACTGTGCATTAGAATGTTGAGCATTGACTTGTTCACTTTATAAAGTCAACGAAATACGGGCTAGCTCAGAATGTGTTAAATAACTTTGCTTTGCCACATCTCATATTTCAAATTTCTTGTCCGCGTAGAACCGGACACCGGCCCGCAATAAGCTGCAGAATGGACTCCACGAGGCACTTACTCTGCAACATTCGTTACTGTCAATGGCTCTGCGGAGAGCCGCTAGGTTGTAAACGACCCCAGGAAGGGATGAGCCTAGATCGGTCCCGGTTGCCGGAGTTTCTGATGTTTATCAATAATTAGTTTCGTTTACTTGCCTTCCTAATCGATAGATGTTTCATTTAGTTAATTATGTTCAATATGTTATGTATGTTTTGTATTCTTTTGGTTTACGAATACGAACTTTTTTTTCAAAAGATTGACATATCACTTTTCAGAGGTAAGTAGTCTAGAATACAAATTTTGAGCATGCAGTGTTTAGAGCTATTTGCTATATATAGCCCCAGTATCACCTCACCGTGAGTCGATTAAGTTTAAATGGATCAGGACCGCTTCGTCTACAATCCTATTTCGTCACCTTTTCTTAACTTGTCATTATTGTCATATGGCCCACTGTTCTGACTCGTCAATATTCCTATATCGTCACTTTCTTATATGGTCTACAGTGCTAACTCGTCCACATTCCTGGCGGTCCGCAGTGCTGGCTAAAGCTGCTGGAGGTCAAAATGACAGGCCAACAACGCTTTTCACTAGAAAAAAATCAATGCAAAAGTAAATGAAAAGTGTCGATGTTGTCTTATTTATAGAAGGCAGTCAGAATATAGGATGGTACAATAATATTGACGAGGTAGAGTAGGTAGACGATCTGGGACTGTAGTCAAAATAGTAATATGGACGAGTTAGGAAGTTGACGATTTAGGAATTGTATGCTGACGACATAGTATTGTGGACGATTTAAAAAGATGACGAAATAGGATGGTGGACGAAGCGGTCCTGAGCCGTTTAAATGTCGCATACAAATGAAGAATGACAATACTAATATAGTAGTTGTTGTGAAATCTTATTATAATGTACTAAACAATCAATCCCATCGACAGTGACTATGCTAAGGAAAGTCATAAAACCTTCCTTTTATATTTGCCTTAGTTGTAAATAATTTAACCCCCACCCATGGTAAAACACCTTGTACGCCCCGAGAGCACCAGGTGCTGATAAATTAATAAGAGCGTGCTCGTTCGTGCAAAACTCGTATAAATAATAGTAGCTGACAATCTTAAGGTGCGCGCAATGAAGCGTGAAGAGCAGGCTCAGCGGGCATTTAAGAGGATCGAGGGGCGTCGAGGGCATTAGGTGCACTTTGACTTAATACTTGCTCTCGGCAACCCCTGAATCCCTGGTACACAACGATTTTTGTGTGGACACTTTTCGATAAAATTCGGATAGACTTGGCAGTATCTCGTTTCTTTTGTTCACATTACACAAGATAGGCAAGCAGATTTATGAATTTTTCCAACATGTCTAAAGTTCAAAATTGTTTATTGTAGTAAATATTGATTTTAAGATTATTATAATATAATGTGTACCCAGGTATTTATATGCTGTTGTACGTATAAATATTTCTATGTATGTTTCATGTCACAGGTCACTATTATGATGTCACTTGTAAATGGTGTATTGACTTGTATAAAAGCCTTCTTACAAATATGTATTATTGAATTTTAAGTTAATTTGAAGATGAAAAGCCTAAAGATGCTGTGATAGCATCTTTAGGCTTTTCATAAATGCCCCATATTTTTCATAAAATAGTTTAACCAATTCACATTTCTGTTCCCGAAATAATTATGCAAAATTTCAAGGAGGAATCACTGACCTTATTCGGTAGGCAGAGGCTCAACCCCGTTACCTGATTGGTAATGTGTTACAGACCTAAATACACCTGTTAAAAAATACATATAATAATTCAAATCAGCAATGAAAAAAATATTTAAACCTAATTTCCTTTTCTCTAATTAAAAAAAATTAAACACAACTCTTGTTTCAGCAATAATTCAGGAAAATATGTAGCAACAAACGCTAAATCGCAATTTGAACAAACTCGCGAATATTTACTAGGGCATAGGCATCGCAATAAATATTTAATCAACAGGTTCGCAGAGAGCCAATGCATGAAATGTACAACAATTTATTCTTCATTCGTATGAAATATCACTAAATCAACTCCAACCGCTATCGCAGACACACCAGAGGTGTATTAAGGCTGAGATTTGCGCGAATTTAATTTTGGATTTAATGTGGTGTGTAGAAAGTGTGGCTTGTAGCGGCTGCAGGGTATTCTGAGCGTTCAGAACAGCGAGTGAAATACGGTGCAGTGTCGCCCGACGTGTCACGGATACTCGACCCGCAGTGAGGGGACCATTAGCGGGAGCGTGGTATCGATAATCGGAGGCTATTAAATGCATTCATTAAAAATTCGTCGGATGAACGTCGTCTAGATGAACCCAGAAATACAATCGTAGAAATGATTATGCTTGTGTGAGTTTACATTATAGTAACAGATTCATGCAGTGGACCTAAAAAGACTGGACTTACAAGAATCACTCAAACTAAATGATGTTTCTGATGAAATGAGTTGATGATTCGTATATTTGGTCTATATTCCACAAAATGAAAAACTCATCGTACAAGCTAGTAATGTTATTCTCTTTACATCTCTCTACAAGCGTTCTCTACGTGTCAACCTACATTCAAAGATATTGTCAGGTATGAAATATCAACTTTTATAAACAAACTGTTTGGCTTCGCAAAAAGAATTAGTACTTATAGGTACCCTATGTCACTCCCACAACTGAAACGAATCTAATGGCACCTTAAATATACATTGTAGTTTGTTCGTCAATCAAGGATTAATTATAGGCCGCGCTAAGCGATTAGAAAAACCCTGCTCTCGGAAAACATATACTAGCTACTCTTTCGTCAACAAATAAAAAGAGATGTTTAAGTATGTCTATGGTGCTATGATTCTGCGAAAGGCATGTTGCCTCCCTAGCTCGCACTCGCATGCAAGCAATCAGCCGGGCGAGCCGCGGCGACGCCACTCAGCGCGCCTCGTAAACGTTATCGGCTACATCGTAAAAACGCGACGTAAAACGGCGAGCGAGCGCCGCCGCCGCCCGACCGAGCACGGAGCCGCCGAGGCTCTAATTTCGAATGATTTTGCCAATGTGACTTGATGCTTCTAATTTTTTCCGTCCAAATTACAGATACATATGCGAAAAGTTTCAAAACGGTTGGAAAAGTTCTTGGAAATTATTGTAAATTAAGAGAGCTTTCATTTTGGAAACGGAAAATTTCGAACCCCATAAATGAAAAAAAAATACGAAAAAAATAAATAAGAGTTACTCACCGAAATTTTTCAATATGAAAATTTTGCAATTTTGGTAAATTTCTGACGGCATATCAGTAGTTCAAATACAAGAGTAGCTTGTACTGATCTAGGACTTTTTATCTAGCCGAACTTTCTTACGATAAACATTTCAGATTTCTTAGTCTGCAATTCTAGCGCATGTACAAGTACCTAGACTGACTCATGACTGGTATTAGTGGTATTCGTACTTAACTAGCATTTAATAAAATAACCAAATATTTAATACCTATGATTTGGATCTTGGTTGTTTCTAGTCTTGAAATTCGATTGATTCATGTTTATACTACTGCAGTTTATAATTTAATGCACATGTATTATACTTTTCTCGTATTCGAAATGAAAAGTAGAGTGTTTATCTCAGGTGAAAGGTACCAAATAAGTCTCGGACTATTGGCACTCTCACTGCGTTCGAGCGCCAAACTACCTCGACAGAATTGTTTTCAATCTACTACATATTTAACCTCGGAATTTTTCACAATGATACTTATATTTTGAAATCAAGAACATTAGCAAAACGACCAATTTCTTCGAATACCATTAAAGGTCTGAACACTTTCCTCGAATTTGAACATAACTTTTTGACGTCTCCATAAAAATATTCGCCTGTATAAAGTTGTAAGCCTTTCAATGCTTTATTCCTTTCAAGTGGCTTTCTCTCTTGAGGGCAACATCTCAAGAGAGAAAAGGATGTTCAGATGTATACTCGTATTTGGAATAAATTACCATCACAGCGGTTTCGTTTTATTCTTGTTAGTTATGACAAATTTTGATTCGCAGAAAACATTTGAGATAATGCCGTAATAGGTTTTGAACATTTCGACGTTTCTGGATTTAATGATAGATAAAATTTCGCCGTGAATGATAATATATCAAGGTGCCAGTAAAAGAAAGCTTAAAATTTTACTTTGTTGCATCTTGAACGTTACTTCTCTTGCTTAATGTTTCTTCAGAAGCTCGCCAGATTTCATCGCATTAAAAAAAAGGAAACTACGACTTGCTTTCTAGAACGCAAAAAGAGAGGTGTTATATGTTTGATGCCAATGTCTGTCTGTCTGCCTGTGGCATCGTAGCTCCCTAACGGATGGGCCTATTCCGATACGGTTTTTTTATGTGAAACCACGTTTTCTTGCGGTGGTTCTTAATCGATTCTTATAAATCGATCCAGCAGCTTGAAGAGTATCTGCTGTGTTCCAAAGTGATGTAAGTCATTTTTGGTTTAAAATGGATTTTGTTGGCATATAGCGTAGAGGGTGAATATTTTTTGATTTAATTGTTATATAAAGCGGGCATTAAAGTAACTTAATGAAACATTAATCTTTATATTTGCAGTAATCATCAGGACATAATTTCCTAACATGGATTCGACTGCTGCCAGTACTATGAAAAGATCTATACCAAAAGTCCAACTGTTTATAGTTCAATTAATAAAGATAATAATAAGCTAAGCCATCTTTGTCTAAATAAGGAATATGTTATTCTGATTGTCTTTGAAGTACTATACAATGTGTACGGACATCTAAAATACCAGTTATAAGAGAGGAACGGAAAACTTTCAAATATCTCTACCTATCCCGTATTTCTCGGAGTCTCATTAGACGGGCCGCGCCGCCCGCAGCCAAATTCACACCCCAATTAGCATCCGTAATCGAAAGTTGGGGTCCGGGTGACCTCGAGGGATCTAGACGCTTTCTGGATGGGACAGGGCTATGTGCCTAATAGGTGGTGTTATCTCCAATGTTGACATTTATACTCGCAACGAAACAGAGTAGTACAATTTTTAGGCAGCACAGTAGGGCTAATATGGTATGGCTTTTTATCATTTGTCACCATGCCTGTCACGTTCTAACAAGTATATAAGCGCAAAAGTGACAAGTGATAAAAATATAACCATAATACCGCCGCAGCAGGCACAATGATTTATTTCCTAAACGGAAAGGACTTGTGATAGGTAACGTTATTGTTCTTATATGTAATAAGTATATGTACCGTTATTTTTGACGACCTACACTGCTCATACCTTCCTGTTGGCTATGCAGCAAGTAATTAGTACTCTTTGTTTTAGTAGTAATAGTAGTAAAACACATTATTACTAACCATATATTTTA
Source organism: Cydia pomonella (assembly GCF_033807575.1). Lineage (NCBI taxonomy): Eukaryota > Metazoa > Arthropoda > Insecta > Lepidoptera > Tortricidae > Cydia > Cydia pomonella. The sequence goes on along the minus strand of NC_084724.1, from coordinate 12,731,417 downwards.
AGATATAAAATTTGTACTAACAATAATGATCTCAGTAGGTCTCTCAATAATATGAAAAAAGAAATTGTACAAAAAGAAACATAAACAGAAAAAAAGAAACTTAAACTAACTTATCCCTTTCAGGGATATCTTTCAGTTAACCTTTGAGCAATTGAGGAAGAATTGGAGACCGGTAGACATCAAAATTGTACTACGAGTAAACGGCATAGAAAAAAATATTTTATTTCCTAAAAGATAGGTAAACCTATAAGTATAAATAAATAGATGTATCCAATTGAATACAACTAGATGTATAGATGTATCCAAACAACAAAGGAGTCTACACGTTTTCATGGGCAGCACATTCATGGCACGCACGGCTACAAGTTAATAAAATAAATATGAGGATATTTCTAAAGACCATTTCCTAGATTTAAATTCTCGAAGCGTGTCAGACCCGGGTAAGATGCGGGACGATCTCTATCAACGCAGTGGCCGGGCGCGTTTAATTCTATTTTCCAATTCGTCCCTTTTCTTTATTGGGTTCTCTTCGGGACGAGTGAGACGTTGGCCGACGAGGGTTTTAATTTTGCTTGCATGTGATATGTTCCCGGCGCAACCGGGAAATAAAATAAACGCGTGAAGCGTTTTATGTAAAGTCCTTTAGTAGAGTTTTGTTTAGAATAATGCATACCTACTTATCGGATATAAATAAGTGATTTATATAACGCAACTCAAAAGGTTAAATACTTATCCTAAACTCTTTTTTTTTTACCAAGAATAAATTTATTTTATCAAAATCAAGGCAATCAAGCATTCATAAAATAATGTTTAACTCCAAGTTAAAGTTTTATAATTCCAGGTACAGAAGTTTATCTACCAGAAACTCTAAATTTGAAAAGCATTATTTATGTTTGACGACCGGTTTGGCCTAGTGGGTAGTGACCCTGCCTACGAAGCTGATGGTCCCGGGTTCAAATCCTGGTAAGGGCATTTATTCGTGTGATGAGCATGGATATTTGTTCCTGAGTCATGGGTGTTTTCTATGTATTTACTTAAATATTATAAATACTTATTTATAAATATTTATATATTATATGTATCGTTGTCTAAGTACCCTCAACACAAGCCTTATTGAGCTTACTGTGGGACTTAGTCAATTTGTGTAATAATGCCGTATAATATTTATTTATTTATTTTATTTATTTATGTAATCAACATCTATAGAACGTGCGTAGTTATTACGAAAGCCTTTTAACTAAACGAAACAATAAAGCAACATCCTAGAAATGTTTTCTTGTCATTTGGCATTAACGGAGAAATAATAAACAGATCCACTAAAACGCCTATGCGGGATTCTTTAAGGCGTTGGTCTCCCTTATTTGGCGCTGGCTTGGATTGTGGGGGGATGTTTCCAGTCTACCAAACGACTCAAGCACAGACTGACTTCGTTTTGGGCCATTCGCTTTCGTGCAATTTCAGTTTCTTTACTGTCACCTAGTTTTTATCGCAATAATAAGGACTACGCGACTTTTTTCCCTTAAATCAGTTATTTATATCACTAGGCAAAAAAAAACGCTATCAGAAAGATGGGTTTATGCTCACGGCATTTTAGCGAGAAGACATTCACTATGTTAAAATTAACAAATATTTAATATGCCCAATGCCCCAACTTTGGTCTTAAAAGAAACATGGGCGTTGCTACCGTCAACATTATTATAATAAAATCTTATTCGCAAAAATGCCGTTTCTTCATTTCCATAAAAAGTTTACAAAATATACGGCGCCAGAAACCAACGCCTTACCGCACAAGCGCGGATTGCGCGGTACTTGCGGGATGGATCCCGGCATCGAGGTTATCAAGTTATCAATGCGAGGCTTTGATGGCGGCGCATATTTTATTAACACGGCGTGTGCGACGTGCGATACAGACTTACATGTTTACGTTTAATGTTTTATGCCGTTCCCGTTCGGCACGAACGTTTCATAAAAACATTGTGTGAACGCCATTGTGTAAAATCGTTGAAGTCGCGTCCTACGGTAACCTTCAGATTTTGTTTTGATTAATTATTTTGATCCCGATGTGTCCCTTCTCCGAGGTGTTGGTGATATTTTTGTGTTGTCATTTTTCTAGTCGTATCCTCAGCTCGACAGCCAACATAAATAATATCGAGCGAGTAAAGCGTAGCGAGGTTCTTACATTCAACTTAAAACACACGTTCCGGCATTTCGATGTTTTTAAGCTAAACTATAAGAAGATAGTTTGATGGACAATAACTTAAGTAAATGTGTTCTAATTTAAATGATATAAGGTAAACGTGTAGTTGAGCGCATTATATTTAGTCATGAAATTATGAGCAGGATCGGTCACGGGGTTATGGAGCTAGAAGAGCCTAAAAAGCCCAAAAGCTATTTGTGAGGGGTCTTGCTATTCTGGGCAACTCCTTTGCAAGAAAGTATGAGTGGCCATAGTGTAGATACATTGGTAGGGGCCGCGAGTTCTCAGTTCGTTCGCGGCGCACTACTAGTTTCCGTATTAGTTTAACTACCATAAGGCTAATATTTTCGAACACACTGGGGAGTCTTAATTTCCAACATAGCAACCGCAATATACATTGTCAGTGACATAACAAACGAACTTGGCCTACTCGCCGCGCGATGTCGTCTGTTTGTTATTGTTACCGCGGGCGATTTCTGCTCTCCTGGTGAATGTCGCGCAATTCAGACGTTGCCTCACCGCACTCGCACGTTGCCAACTTGTTCAATACAAAAGAAATCTTTTGTTAGACGCCTTTTTCTTTCGGAATCTTGATTACACTCGTTATTTTCCATACCTACATCAGTAAAAATGTATTTAATAGTCAATCTGTAGCTCCAATAGGACTGAATTAGGCGTTATATTTGGAAGGGTTATCTTCTCTTCTCGGAAAGAATCTGGCAAACTTACTACGCCAAATGCTGTGGAAATAAATATTTTAGAAATAATTAAACCCATAGATCAAAGGTGATTGAATACATTACTGCTTAACTATATGTTGCTAGTTTTCCCAACGTATAAGGTAAAAGTTATCTAAACACATCACGACATCTTTGATGGATGGGAAATTACGGCAACTTTCGCGCGAAGTGACGATGTGACGCCCGCACACAACTAACTACTTGAAACTACAGCTACGCTGGCGGCAACACATTATTCACAAATATACTGTGATGCTGATGAGTGATGAGTGATCGAATTGTATATAGCGGTTGTCTTGTGTCAACTTAGCAAAAGGCTTTTCGTAATGATTTACCATTTACTTCAATATTAAATTCTACACAGATATTATAGATTTTTTCAAAAATCAAACGATGAATCGTATTCTTAACCAATATTTTAAGTTTTACTATAAACGGCTATCAGCGGCGGTATCACGGTTCCATTTTTATCACTTGTCACTATGCCCGTCACTTTCGCGTTTACATACTTGTTAGAACGTGACAGGTATAGTGACAAATGATAAAGAGCCGACCATCTTAGCCCTACAGGAAGGGTTTCATTTCTGCCATATCAAACGTTTAGATTTTAGGCTAAGCCACCCACTTCGTTTGTGTTTAAAAAATGAATTTTAAGTACTTGCACTAATACTACATAAGTCTGTTTCCAAACTCCGAGTAACTATCTTGATCAGTACCCCTAGTGTAATTAAATTCGATTTTCAAACGTGACGTACGCGTTTGCGTTTAGTCTCATTTTGTATTGAATTTCGAAAGAGCGCGCCAAGCGGGACGTTTTGGAAACTCAAAATCCTATACAAAATGACACTTAACGCAAACGCGTTCGTCACGTTATGAAGTCGATCAAAGTTACACTAGGGGTACAGGTACCGAAACGTAAGAGGCTCAGGCATATTTAAGTGGATCTGCCTTATATTAAGCCCCAGATATTGTCAAAATTCGTGAATTTGGTCCTCTGCTACCGCGGTCTCATTTTCGCAATTACGCGCTCCGGACCGCGTGCGTGTTCTCGGCTTAGTCCAGTTTTAATTTTGATTGATGCTCCCTTGCTCGCTGCGGCCGCTGAATTTAATCCTGAGACTACCAAGGTCAATGGTATGCGCCGTACGCAGTTTCACCAGAATGAGTTGATGGAAAGGAAACTACAGTTTACTCTAAAATTGCTGCCAATGATGCGTTAGGTATTCAGAATGAATGATAGTGAAATTTAGTAACCATGGTCCTCGGGAAATACTTGTTAGGGTTTTGGAGTCAAAAGAAATCCTCATAGTTTACCTATCCGTCCATACGCGAACGCAGTGTTGAGAAGATCATATTGGTTAATAAGGAGCTCCCACGGTATGTCGTTAACCAATAAAAGACCTTGAATATTTTTTTACACTTTTTACAAGCTCTTATTTAACTTGCAATTTATCAACCAAGCATTAGCGGAGGTCTCAGTTTCAGCTTGGGCAAAAAAAAATCTTATGTTCGGGTGTTCTTCTATAGATCCTAATTCTTAACCGATTCGCGTGAAATTTCATGAGTATAGGTTCGATGATTAAATAGAGTGCTTTGTTACATTTATTCGGTTTTAAGTTATGCTCGCGAGGTCTACTTTTACAGTTCACATACTATTATATGTCAAATCTTGCTGCTGACCTGGAGCGGGGAGCTGAGACAGGAGGTGGCCATAGGAACTCTGTGATAAAACACCGCAAACTAATTGTGTTTGGGTTTACTAGAATCGGTTAGAATTCACTCGATGAGTGTTAGTTGCCTTTTAAAAGAAAAGTACGTAGTAAGTAGTATTTTTTTTTGACAAAAACAATATCTCTCTGTTATGTAAGCATACATACAGACGACTCAAAGAGCCCTAAATATCCTAGTTTTAGAGATGTGTACCGCCCTCTATGGGATACAGGTTTTATACGTGTGTAGCTACTGTAGCGAGCTAGGAGGCACGGCAGCCCGCGCATAATGAGGGTGTGGGCCGCGGTGAGGATATTATCAGACGTGTCGAAGGCTGGCGCGCGTTCGCGCCGATAAAACTTCATGCTGTCGTGCCATTCAGTTATTATTTATGTAGGTAGGCGTTCCGTCTTTAATGTTGTAATATTTATACCTGAGGTTATTTATTAAAATGCAATTAGTCATCGTGCACAACCTTATTTATAGAATAGAAATAAAAATGGTGTGTGTTTTGGACACTACCTCTAATGTGCATGAGCCGTTTATCGTATTCCACTGCAACTGTGTCCCTTGATACCAGTTTTAATTTATAGGAATAATGTGTGTGTGTGTGTGTGTGTTTTTTTTAATACTACGTTGGTGGCAAATAAGCATACGGCCCGCCTGATGGTAAGCAGCTTCGTAGCCTATGGACGCCTGCAACTCCAGAGGAGTTACATGCGCGTTGCCGACCCTAACACTCCACACCCTCGTTGAGCTCTGGCAACTTTTCTCACCGGCAGGAACACAACACTATGAGTAAGGTCTAGTGTTATTTACAAATAAGATCAAGTCTAAACCAAAATGTCCTTTTAACAGAAGCCAAAAATTAGAAAAACGTCCCGGACTAGCATAGCATATTTAAGACGTTATTTCAAGACCAACAACTTAGTATTCAATGCAGTGTGTCTGTAACTATTATGCCATTATTAAATCAAAGGATCGCCTAGCCCAGAATCTCAACCTACTTCTTTTCAAGCATACATATTAGTGTTCACTCAAGAATGGAAGCTAACATTAAACTATAACGCCACAAGTATCAAGCAGGTTCGCGCTATACATATTATACTTGATAATAACGTATTATATTATACGCTATACGTGTTATTCGGAAACGGGTATTCGAAATGTATAAACGAAACACGGATTCGACCGCGAGCCCTAGTATCAAGCAGGTTCGCGCTATACCCCGTCATGGCACTTGGCAGGCGCGAGGCGCGGCCCGGGGCGCGCCGCCGGCACTTTGTCGTCGCATACTGTTCACGGCACTATTTAATTCTAAATAGCCATATTTGTGTGCACGACTACCTAAACCTAACAGCGTGACTGACATATAGAAAGATTCCTCTCGTAATCGTAAGTACCATACATACATAATAAGTATCTTCATCTTGTCAATAGGGCATGAATGCATTTAAGTCGAACGTAAAAGTGATTGGCTGGTCAGGTATACAGCAATATCGGAGATTTATTTATTTAATTCTTGTGAGCCATGAAAATGTCTAGTGAATAAAAAAATAGATATTTACAGATTGCTACTAGCTGGCCGCGTAGTCAGCGTACCAATCATTAACGCTCCGTAGCGTATCACAGTCATCTCTCTCTATCACTCTTCCCTATTGGTGCAACAGTGACAGTTGCGTTTCGTTCGCTACGGAGCGTTAACGATTGGTACGTTGGCAACGCGGACTGTTAATGCCACGTTACTGTGAATCAAATCAATAATCAATTAATCACTCGAGATAACAATTGTGTTGAGAGTCACAAACGAATGAAAACTATAAAATTCAGCATCCTGAGATATGTGATCCCTTTTTAAGTCCGCTTTAATCAATTTGGAATAGAGACCGTCAAAGTTGACTGAGCGAGCGCTAAGTGTGAGCAAAGCGTCCCCGTTTCAGTTTCGCCAAACATGCTTTCGTAAATGTCTGTCCGACTGACCATCTGTTCTCCTTCACTGTTCGTGTCTCAATGCATTATATGAATTCATTGTGGATTCAATTTCTGGAATTTTTAGGGTCTACAGCTCACAGAGCATCCAGTATGAATTGGTTTCTTATAAGATATAGTAACTTCGTTAACAAGCGTATTTCTGACTTCTTTCTTTTACTGTATTACGATAACAAGTACAATTAAATAAAGTACTCCAAAAGGACTTACCAGGAGCGCATCACGTAACTTGCGCCGCTACCAGGGCCGCATAGCCGCGACATTACACAGACACGAGCCATTAGGCGCGCGCCGGGGCGCCCGGAACGGGCCCTATTTCCGGAAGGAAGCGTCCGGAAGCCGCGCGTCCGCCCCGCTTGTCGCTACTTCTACCTACGTATGTTGACTTGGGATACATAAAGCCTGAAGTGACGCTTGCGAATGAGTTTTAGAAAATCCTGTGCAAATTTAGACCCGAGTACGTCCTTAAACTACGTCCAAAAGAGAGGTATGGGCATTGTGAAGATCATCTCGCTTTGTGTGGTAGGGCACAGCCAGTGGATGTCATTCCAGATCTAGAGCAGAGCCCACCTGGGGAAGTACCTCCACCTTACAGAACAGCAGCCAAATAACACTAGTCCCAACTCATAGTGTTGTGTTCCTGCCGGTGAGTATGGTTGCCAGAGCTCAACGAGGGGAGGGGGGGGGGGGGTTAGGGTCGGCAACGCGCATGTAACTCCTCTGGATTTGCAGGCGTACATAGGCTACGGAGACTGCTTACCATCAGGCGGGCCGTATGCTTGATTGCCACCGACGTAGTATTAAATAAAAATTTGCCTGAAGTTGAGCTTAACATAAATGCATATTTTAACTGTTTAAGTATAGGTTATGAAATTTATAAGTTCCATCTCTTTATTCTAGCAAACACGTAGACCACCATAGCTTTAAAACTCGACTCCGTTTATCAGACTCACATAATGGAGTCTCAACTCGAGTTCTTTTCTACTTGTTAGAGGCCTAAGTCTTTTGTATAGACGTGAGGCCTTTTCAGAGAACTCGCAATTTGTTTGCAAACAATTTCGAAATGCATATCTTTAAGTAATATTAATGGATTGGGTACACAAGTCATACAATAATTTCTTTACTGTTATTTAGGTAAGATCAATAAAACTGTTGACGGAGTTTTTATTCGGAGGCTCGAGTCCGTTTGAGTTGCTCTTAAAAACGACTCGGGACTTAAAAGACTCATAATTTTTTTAATCGCAGTCTCGTGAAAAAGAGTCAAGTTCTTCAAATTCAGTCTCTTAAGACTCGAGTTCCTACCAACACTAATATCCGGTATTAGTTTTCAAGATTTCGTGTCATTTTCATTACAGATTATAGCATTACTTTAGTTTAAATGTAAGTTTCTACTACGGCAAAGCCGAAATAAGGGGGTATAGTTTCAACAGTATAGCAATTTAGTTAATTTCGTCGTTGAGTCTAAATAATTCAGCCTATATACGTCCCATTGCTGGGCACAGGTCTCCTCTCAGCAGCAAAAGCTAGTAAATGTCAAATAATATTCCATATATGCTCCGAAAAACTCATTGGTATTTGTTTATACGAGCCAGGAGTTGAACCCGTGACGCCCGGATTGACAGTCGGACGTCCTATCCACTAGGTCACCACAACGTAGAGTCAAACCTGGAACTAAGTTTCATTTATTCATTTTTGAAGCCCAGCAAGGTGAGAGATACATTTCTAACGCCTTCTAGAACTTCCATATGAAAAATACATCCGCCGAACTAAAAATCCTTTTAAAAATATCTTTGACTATTAAAATTGTACTAAATATTAAAAAGGTGTTCCTATAGTTCCCACTTCATATTACTTTCTTTGATCGCACCGTCTGAAACGTCTGACAACGTCCAAAACGAGAGGAGGCCCGAGCCCGAGGGGTCCTACCCCTCATTATAACTAACGTTTGCAAATTGTACGTCGACTGCCGCGTACCAGCAACCTTACCTAACAACCCTATGCTGCCTTGGAATGTATACTTTATTACGATAGCATACGGTATAAAGTTCAATGAGATTGCCAAGATTACATGCGGGGTGGGACAGCGTTGCTGTCGTATCAATAAGAAGTGAAGTCAGGCGGGGTACCTCAACCACAAGTATAAGTTATGGTCAAAATAAATTTTTGTGACACACACTTTTATTCCTGCCTGTACTTCTCGTATGCATGTCTATCAAGTACTTCTCGAGAGCTTTCTAATGGGCCTAAACTCGATGTGACTTTTTAATATTTTCTATTTTTACTAATGTCAAGTCCCTACTCAAATCGTTCCCGTTACGAACTTTCAACCCCCATAGGGATAAAATCGCCTTTATTGTATTTAATTTACTCTGCAACTGTGTTTTTCGTGTTTTTATTTCTATGTACAATAAAGTATATACATACATACATACATACTAGCAACGAGTAATGTCAATTAGAGCTTTGTGGTCTTAAATTTCTCATTTCTTATTACAGGTAAGGATAGCAGTCTGCTGTGAACAGGTATTACAGGCCCTCCACAACATCGTCAATAAGGTACCGATAGTTAGAGACTTCTACTTCTATTTAATCCGTCACAACTACTCTTAAGTACTTAATCGAAAAGTTACAGCTGATGTCTTCTTGTGGATATACGCGATAATCGATAGAGACCTACAGGGCTAAGATGGACGGCTGTATATCATTCGTCACCATACCTGTCACGCTCTAACAAATACGTAAGTACGAAAGTGACGCATGATATGACAAGTGACAAAAACACGACCATGATACCGTTGCTGCAGTGGCAGCATGGTTCCATTTTTATCACTTGTCACTATACCCGTCACTTTCGCGCTTACATACTTGTTAGAACATGACAGCCATGGTGACAAATGATAAAGAGCCGACCATCTTAGCCCTACTAGTAATATTTACGCTGTACTTTAACTTCCCACCAACAAATTCAGTAATTATGTCGGTCACCTCGGCACGTCTGACAGCGGCGTAACGACGCGCCGAGGGCCCTCCCACGCCCTCATTACTGGCTGTCGCTTGATACGAATGATCCATTTCTGCTAAAGAAAAGTACGACCAGACCACTTATGACGACCACTTATGATGAGAATTGATAACTATTAACTATGTTGACCAGTCTGGCCTAGTGGGTAGTGACCCTGCCTATGAAGCCGATGGTACTGGGTTCAAATCCTGGTAAGGGCATTTATTCGTGTGATGAGCATGGATATTTGTTCCTGAGTCATGGGTGTTTTCTATGTATTTAAGTATTTATAAATATTTATATATATTATATATATCGTTGTCTAAGTACCCTCATCATCATTCGCTTGCCCTTGTCCCATTCATTTGGGGTCGGCGCAGCATGTCTTTTTCTTCCATATCTTTCTGTCACCCGTCATCTCATCATTCACTCGCGTTCGTTTCATGTCATCTCTCACACAATCCATCCACCTTTTTCTAGGTTTTCCTCTCCCGTTCCATCCCTCCACATTCATTCGTAATACCTTTCTCATCACATGACTTTCATCCCTCCGCATCACATGCCCATACCACGCTAGGCGATTCGCTCTTACTTTATCTATACAAGCCTTATTGAGCTTACTATCCTATCATATTTATTTATTTAATATTTTGTCTGAACTGAACAATGCTGGACAGTCAAACTTATGAGTAATCCGAATTAGGTAAGATCAGATCTTTTGTCACAATGTCTTCGTTTACGATCATAATCAAATCCCGTTTCGAATTTAACTCTCCTATTTTTGGCTCATGAACCGATTTTAATTTTATTATCGATTCCGATATTGATAAAATATAATAAATTTGAAGAGCGGGCGGAATAAACACGAGGCGAAATCACAATGAGGAAAAAACAATGCATAGTAATTTAACTTTAAGTGACCATAATTTCATACGATTTTGTTATTAAAAGGGTTTTTTTTTAGAACATACGGTAAAATTGCTATATTGCTATATATAGAATAAAACCGGCCAAGAGCATGTCGGGCCATGCTCAGTACTCTGAGCAACCCCCTACCCCTACTCTACTGGGTTCCTTAGTTCCGTCACAATAAGCTAAACTGGAGCTTAAAGTATGGTAGATTGTTAACCAAGGGATGAACTGTGGGTGTAAGTCTTTTTACTATGAAAGGGAAACTTTTTGCGATAAATCAAAAACAGCTAAACTGATCATATCCGCTATAGTTTTCATTTAATGTCTTTCTTAAGCTCTACTTCCAAGATTTTATTCATATTTTTTGGACCTATGGTTCAAAAGTTAGAGGGTGGGGGGGACACATTATTATTATTTGTTCAGAATAGGGAACTATCCATTCACCACATTTTATCGAAATTGACGAAACAATCGGCCAAGAGCATGTCGGGCCACGCTCAGTGTAGGGTTTCGTAGTAACCATTCTGTGAGAATACGCTAAACGAGGGATATTAGTAACTATTATGTACAATTATATTATAAGCATAAGGGAGTGTACCTACGTCTTTTTACTAAGAAGAGAAGACCAATCATGTTTGCTATAGTTTTCGTTAAGTACTTGAAGACCCAAATTCGTTTTCTAAAAATTATTTTTGTAGTTTTTATTTTACCGTTCTGTCGCCATGAATGATTTACGTATCCATCCCAAATTGCAGGTTTCTAGCACTAACGATCACGGAGCAAAGCCGCGAACGGACATGGCAAAACTATAAGGGTTCCTAGTTGACTACGAAATTAAAAACATTTTTGAACCTATTTTTTGTCTTTATACACCTACGCAGTGGTTACGCAGGTTGTGATTTATTTGCATCGTCGACCGGTTCGCATCTAAAACTAAAGAATATATCTCCTAAAGCTATGTTTATTTGTAGCATAGCTTCAGCTCCTGGCTGTACCATATTGCAACTTCTTTCTACCTGAGCATCATTATTATAGATGTCAAGCCGGTTGGTTGCGTCACTGCACGCGAACTCTATCTACGTGTACAGTCCCGGCTTGACAACCCGTTGGAAAAAGGATTCTATCTCGTGGGAATAGCGATCAAAACAGCCTGGAATATAAATGTGAAGTAGCCTACTTTGCTCTCACCGACCATAGCTTGTGCGTTGGAATATAGGCTTTATTTATACGCAATAAAGTTGCGTGGAGTGATAAAGTTAAGTTTGTTTTTGGTAGACGGATAAATATCGGTTTATACTCATCGGCTCGCTTTGACGCGTCGCTGGTAATTTTGCTTTGCAAATAAAAAGAAGGTCTAATGTGTATATTAAACGGATGTATTTACGACCTTATTGCTTCAGGTGATTTGGCTCTCGGTGGGTGCATTTATCAGTATGATGTCAATATGATCTTTTGTTGTGTTGAGTGCACGGGAGTCACGTTTCGCTTCTCATGATTTTTCTGTATTCAGGTGTCAGTGCCTGGATGAAGAACACCTTGTATCCATAGACCGCAGAGGATCTAAATCTGATCTTAATATCAGTCTCAGTGCACTTTTTTTAAGCTGTAAATGCCCCCGGAGCAGTGACTTGGGATCTCCGGGGTATGGGGCAGTTACGTCGGATAAATTCGGGACAAAAAATTATTATAAGATTCAGCAAAATTCTCAGGAACTCTTGAATGAAACGTTCCAAAGTTTGAAAGACATACACCAAAACAACTTTTTTACGTATACGTAATAAGATTTTCATCCGTGAAAGTCTAATGACTAATGACTGATGTTATTGCTGCCTGCCTTCTGAAGCAGGATGAGACCTGTGATTTTAATATAATATTCTATGCCTGAAATACAAAATGCATTCAAATGGCTGGTCTCATTGTCTATCAAGCGACGGACTAGAAATGGTGATGTCAGCTCTAATTTATGGAACAAGCGCATTCCTGTCGTGTCGGCGCCGCCCCGTATCTTGTCCTGTCGTTACCTTAGCGCCTGCAGCCAACCCAACCATTCAACTAATGATCGGCATAACATTTAACATTCGACAGTCGCTTTGTTTTCTACTTTTCTGATTGGTCGAATAAATGCTAACAACACGACTCATTTCATACATAGGTATACGCTTTGCCAATCGAACACTCGTGACAAATCTATAAGTAACGATACTTCCATAAAATGTGGTTATGATTTGAGGAAATTTGCTGTAGACAAGTGGTGTGACAAAAAACATATGCGTGAACCTACTTTATCGTAGTTACACGCTAAGTTTAAAATATTTAGATTACTTAATATTACAAAGGGGTCCCTTTACGTTATACACCGTTTTTTTTTTATTTCCGTTAATTGCAAGGGTGCATCCCTGAGCTTAAATTAAGTAACTTTTTCAAATCTTCCATTTCGGAGATAATCAATATTTAATTTTTATCTTATAAGGCCCTTACGAGCGTGTACACTTACCTTAGGGCCTGTTTACATATTGATTAGTGTTTAGTATGAGTTAATACATTTGATACTAAACATAAATACTATCTCGGACGATTGATGTTCGAAATGACATTGATATGTCACAGTTTTCAATTGTTTGATTGAGTTAAATGTAATGCCCGTGTTACAACATCGCTATATGCAACATTTAATTAATTAGTATAAAAAAAAATTTAAAAATCCTTTTTTTTTTAATTGACTATGCCATTTAGTTTTCCTTAACGTATTTGCCGATACCCCGAAGTTAACAGAATTCAATAAAAACACGGTGTATATCTATAGAAAATAGGTTCACCCCTGTGTGATTAAATTTTTACATATATAATAAGTAATAAACGACATTTAAGAAGTAATTTTTCATGAGGCCTGCCGCTACCGCGTTGTAGAACTATTATTTATACAAAATATTTTTTGAACAAAACGAGTCACTTAAAAGAAAGGTCTATGAATAGAGTACGTATAAGATATGAACACAGACCCACAGACACCGGGAGAGGTGGAACTAAATAAAAGCTTGTAAAAATGAAATCTCGCACACCGCATGAAACGGGATCGCTTATTACAGCGAGTCTGTCCTTATATATTACCCCCGGGGCCGCCGTAGTTATCATACCACCTGTCAAAATAGACGGCAGCGCTCTGCGGGCTCTGCATTTGCGTGGGCTGCATGGAGATTCTGTACGTCCGTGCAGTGTTACTTGCTTTCTTTCGACTTTACACAAAAATTGTCTCACAATTAAGAATCACATACAAAACAGAGTCGAGTGGAGAAAACGAGGGGAGGCCTTTGCCCAGTAGTGGGAGTGGGACACTAAAGTAGGCTAACAAAAAAAATCATGGAGTAATTATTTATAACTAGTAAGTTTTTGGAGAATGTGAACAAATGGGGATGGACTACCTAACCCCAACTAGGATTGGTTCCTCATTTGCACAAAAGTGCACGCCAACTCTATATTAGATGAAAAACAGATTTAGGCTCGCAATAATCGAAATTGAACTTTCGTGAGCCATATATTTAAACCTGAGGAAGGACCCCCAATAGGTTCGAAACATGTCGCTAATAGCGACGAATAATACACGTGAGTGTAACCGGTGTTATTTAAATAATTACATCATTATCAAGAAACTTATTTGTAATATATGGTACAGAGTTCGTTTCATGGATGTCATAGTTGTAAATATGAAACAAAAATGATTAAAAGATCAAGCCACCCCCTGTATACTCAGTACTGTATCAATATCAATGAGTTTATTAATTTGTTTTTCATACCAAGTTATTTAATCCCAATAACAATGTCGCATTTCGCATATCTAAACTATCCCGACCTCATTGAGGCCGTTTCAAAGCACTCCCGCGTACTGCTGCCGAGCCTGCCGACTGCGTTATCATATCGCCTGTCAAAATAGAGACTGCACTGCGCTAGGGCGCGGCTTTTCTCGGGCCGTGTTAATGTGACTGAAAATCAACAAAATTAGAGTTGTTGCTTTCATTTTCAGGATCTGTATACGGATTATCTTCAATTACAACGGAGCATTCGTAAAGTTTTTTCCAATGAGATAAGGTTTTTCGATGGTCAGCGCTGTTGGTTGTTATTATTACCTAAAAGTATTCCTAAAAGGAAGCAGAGATCAATGACGTTTTCTCATAATTTTTAATTGTAAAAAATGTTTAAGTAAAGTAATGTTCATATTTAATTGACGGCGAGTTTTTACAATGAAAACTACATTTAGAATGAATTATCTTACTTACCTTAGATTTCTGTCTAAATCCTGCGTAGTTCTATTGTCAAAATAGTATCTGAACTGAACTTTATGAAGAGGAGCCGAGATGTGAATTTATTGGGGCTAAAGTTTGAATGTCATATGACACATTGGTGAGATTTTGTCGACACAATTTCTGAGATGTTCTTTGTTTGAAATACGGTTTGCAGTCGTTACGTTGCGTTATATTATAAACATCCCGAGATCATAATTATTTCTGTGATTTTATGCATTCAAAGAAGTCAAATCATTGTTGTTACTAACGAGTACAAGAAATTTAACGAAACCGACATTGAAGATTAACCGGACATTATGTATATCTACAAATATTTTTACAATTTGTACAGGTATTTAACTTAGTAGCAGCAACAACTAGTCTCTATGAATTAGTCTCTATATTGTACTCTATAACTATTGTGTATGACAGCAGATTATGTTGGCGTATTTATTACTTTATTACTTAATTCTAAAGCCTTATAAGAATAAGAATAGTTTATTTTCTAATGAATGTTATCGTAAGTAATACCGTAAATTGTTAGTTTCCAACACCGCTTTACAAATAAAGACTAAATATATTTATGTCTGAAATACTGATCAGTTAATTATCTGTCAATTAGCTCTTATTTATCAGCTTTCAAAACTTTACAAACTCTGAAAAATTAAAAATTAAGAAAACCAACTTCATGGCCATTCTTTCAAAGTGGCTCATTTTGTATTTTTATTTTTTAGGTTATCCAACAAACTTAGTGGTTTGCAAATTAAATTCTTCAAAAGTGGCATAGCCAATTCATCAAAATAAATGCATAAAAAGTAAACAAAATATTGTTTATTGTCTAAAATCCTAGTCACACAGTGGATAAGGTAGCTTACCTTGCAAAAGTGACGCATAAAACGTTCGAGTAACCGAAAATATAAAAACTAGTGGAAGAGCTAGTTCCTTTGCCTTCTTAACCGTTTTCATATGAGTATATTAATTTACTAACTCAGTTTATAAGTTAAGATATTGTGTTGTCATAATTAGTAATAAATACGTCATACTTGTACGACATCATAGCTATGTCAGTTGATCCTATTCAAGTAATGTTGAAGGGGTAATGCCTCGATGAAGTATCGGTATGAGCACTTGGTAGGCTTCAAGTTAATTAAATTTAATGCTGTTGTTGCCCGAGCAACGAACGGGTTCAGTAGAAAATGTCCGATGAAAAAGAGCTCGCGTCAAAATCGCCTGTGTTTGTTCTATTGCATAAGAATTTATTTTATAATAACAATATACGTAATGGATATATACAGAGGATTGCTATAACTAGCTTACATCTAAAATAGTCCCTTGAGATATTGTACCAAGGATACCAAGGGCATTTTCTCGTTGTATCGCAATGCTTATACGATGTGCGGTGCGAGGAAGCCGCCAGCTCTTCGGTCACTAGTTAAGTCAATCAGACGCCTCGCGATTTCTGCAAAAAAACCAGTGCGCGCTGGAACCCAATGGACCTAGAGTTTCAACGCCAAATGGTATCAAATAGTAATCTCTACCGAGGAGGATATTTATTACGTTCGTTTTCGTCCTTGAGAGGAGAACGGGAGAAGATGAAATCGGTAGCGGTTCCTGGGTCAAACCCACGGGCTTGCTTGAGATAAGAAATGTAACGTGTGCTTTGATTTGTCCAGTGAAAACTGTGACTTTCCCAGCGTTCTATTTAGTTTTAGTTATGTTCAAAGCGCCATAGCCCAATCTTATTCAATTTGTATATTTGACCGCCAATATTATTACGAGCTTCGGCGTGGGACCGTAATGATGATGATTAATAAAAATAATCATATGTCCTGAGGGCTCAGACCATCTCCACACCAGATTTCATCTAAATCGGTTCAGGTCAGGTAACACCGACACAGACAGACACTAAAGAGATAGAGTTACTTTACTTTTGTGTGGGATTTTGTGAAACTATCACAAATAGTGAATCATAATAATTCCTGTTTTGTTTGTAAGGTTAGGTTTTATGTTAGTAATACCTGCGAATGCTTTATTGCGGTTGCGGAACAAGTTTTTTCTGTAGGTAAATAATTTAACATGCTAATTTGCATGTCGTGGCCAGATCTTAGAATTGATCATTTAATTTGTAAGTGGCAATCATTTCGTGACATGACTGGTTGGCCACATCATGAAAAAGTCAAACCTAACCCTAACCATATCGTGAAGTAGTTAATTCTAAAATTCTAAATTTACATTTTTTGGCGTTGAAACTCTAGGTCCATGGAGAAACCGCGAAACGTCTGGCGACCAAAGAGCTGGCGGCTTCCTCGCACAACGTATCAGTATTGCGATACAACGAGGAAATGCCGTCAGCATCATTGGTACAATGCCTCAAGGCTATAAGCTAGTTATCCTCGTAAGGCCCAAGGTCCTACCTATAGGACTTATTCAGTTCGATGAAATTTAAATCATATTCAATTGGAACAGAGTTGCATTTGGTTTGTTTCATTCAATTTTCAAACAAAATAAAATCAACTGTATTCCCTGCACTATAGGTTCAAATTCTAGTGGCAAATTTAGGATTTTTCAATTCTATGGCTGGGCCTTAGGAGGCTATAGTAATCATCTGTATATATCCATGTTGTATATTGTTTTTGTAAATAAATTCTAAAATATCATTTCAGGATGTGCTCAAAATCTATGATCTAGCCACGACATAAACATTAAGATGGATAATTTTGAATCTAAACACAAAAGCATTGAAAATTCGCTTTGTAACATTTTCTTCCAAAGAGGCATTTTATTCCCGTGTATAATAAACCGTTACTATGCATTGACAACAAAGGTAAAAGTTAAATTTCAGCTGGGAACAAAGTAAATACGAGTGGACAGTTGTCACCCCGGTGCGGTGTTTGCACGGGAGCGTTTCTGGCGGGCGCCGTAATCGAGAGGGGGCATGGATGGAACTTGTTTCACTTTTTGTCCATTTCTATGTATGGTGTGCTTGTAACTGGTTCAAATGAAAGAATACAATCGGTATTAATGAAATGTTCTTTAGTATTCAACGATGAAAGCAGAAAGTTTAATAAACGTTATGGTTGGATTGATTAGTAGGCAGAAGGAAGGCTGTCTTAACCACTTAAAAGCAACCACTCCTAGATGATCTATTGTGATGGAGGCGACAACGCAAGAGTAGATATTTAGAATTATAAAGGATACCTACGTGTTTATTAAACCACTACAAGAAAAGAAGGAATTTAATATTAAATTTGAAGGTATTTATTTCGGTTTTCGTTTCTTGTAAAATGTTTAAGAAGCTGTTAAATTTGTTTAAAACTTCTTAACACCCATCCATAAACGCGCTCGAGATGTTATCGATACCAGTCTCAACCAAAACTAATGTTCCCTGGAAATCTGCACACTTATAATCATATTTTATTTCATTACGATACGCTATCAGTGCTAAATGTTCTCCATTTAAGGATGTTTCTGCAAAAAGCCCGTTTGGTAAATTGGCGCGCATACATTATCCCGCGCTGCAAGATACGCCAACATAATGTGTGTGCAGACGTTTCGGCGCGAGTAAATGGCCTGTCGCCTATCGCCTGTCGCCCTTCTCCGCCCGTCGGGTCGCCGCCGCCCGGCGCCTCGGGTATCACGAACGCGCGGTGCAGCTATAATTTTGCGAGTTCGAAGTTTAAATTTGATTTTTGTTTTTGCGAAAAAATGGTTTTAGGTTTTGTCAGGGGGATGAGGCATTGAACTTAAGTAAAGTAAAAAAGAAATCAACAGCACCGTACTTGATAATGATAAGTATTTCATGCTCCACCCAATTAAGGCCCCACCCAACCACCAAAACAGTAACTGCATAATTATAACTTTTTGCTTTAGCAAATTTAAGCATAAAGGTGTTAACAAAACCAAATCGATTGTTAACCTTTGTCTGACTTTGAATAATCAGATATCGGTGTCGGCCGGGTCGGCGTGGTGTTCGCGACACGATTTCGCACTGTGTCGCGCGCCGGCCGGCGGCGGCCGGCCACAAATCTTCCGTTTCACTCCGGCCCAGCCTCCGCGCGGAGAGGAGGGAAACAGCACGCTTCAAAGCACGCGGCTGCGTGATACCGGCTACTCCCGAAATAGGCTGCCCCTCCCGCGCCCCGCGCCCGGCCCATCGCCCATCCATCGACGTGCTTTTAGTATGCTGCGCGCATGCGAACCGCCCGCACCCTCTGCGCTCCTAGTAATCATAAACCAAAACGCGAATAAACCCACAACAAACTGACCACACTGACCCCGCGATAATAACATGCAATAAACAAAATGGTAGCTATGCTAGCCAATCCTAAATGGAGCGAAGATTTAACAATTCAAATGATCATAGAGTACGAAAAACGCGAATATCTATGGAACCCGGTATCGGAACATTATAAGAATAAGAAGATTCGCGAGCAGGGTTACGTGGAGATTATTAACGAGTTGAACTTGGTGGATGTAACCGTTAAAGAATTGAAGAATAAGATAAAGAATATCCGGTCGTCGTATAGTGTGGAGCTGAAGAAGATTCGCGCGGCGCGGAAGGCCGGCGCGCATGCGTACCGGCCCAGCGTCACGTGGTTCGAGCACGCAGACAGGTTTCTGCGGGCGATCGTCACTCCGAGCTCCGTAAGACTATTTTTGTTTATTTACATTGTATTTGTCTACACATGCGCTCTGCCGCGAACAGCTGATTTGAGGTTATGTTTTTTTGCGGCAGGTGGATACGAGTTTGCTGGAAATACCGGCGAGCGACGACAGCGACGCTGTTCAAGATTTAAGCGAGCGGAAATCTCCGGAAAAAAAGAGTCCTCGCAAAAGGCGCAGCTCGACGCGGTCGTCGACGCCGTACGTGCTCAACACGCCGTCGCCGAGGCCCGGGACGCCGTTCGGGCTCAGCCAGCCGGCCGCGCCGTTCGGCATCCTCCCGCCGGCCTCCTCCTCGTTTCTCAACCCTCCCGTGGGGATCGCGACGCCGCTCATTACGTCCCTCACCACCATCTATCCGGTGCCCGCTAAACAAAAGAAAGGCAATTACGACGATCGGAGCGAGGACGGTCCTCAGGATTTAAGTCAGCACTCGGAAAACGGAAACGAGAACGAGTTCGAAATGTTCGGGAAACTGATAGCGAGCCAGCTGCGGAAGTTGCCGCTCAGTTTGGCGTTGGAAACGCAGCTCAAGATACAAACTTTGGTGAACGCGGCGAGAATTCAGGCTGTTTATCAGCAATACAATTACCCCGGGCCGTCGCAGGAGGCTCTCTCGGTGCAGGCGTTATCCAATGGGATTTTGGCTAGCATGGCTACTCAAAGCTCATACGCCTCACGTGTAATGGGCTTGAGGAATGATTCTCCGGAAGATATGAGCCGCGATTTGAGGACCGAAAATTCTTTGGGGTCGGAGGTAGAAGATTAAATAAAGTCCGCGCCTTTCTGGATGCGCAACAAATAGATATATCGCATCCTTCAAGGATTTGCAGGGAATCTCGGGAATTAAAGGGTTTTTAGATGATTATAAAGTCTACGATTGCTCATAGGGTATAGACGGGTACCTAATCTCAATGTTCGATTAGACACAATAATTAATGTGATAGATGTTTTAGATACAAACACATAATTACTACAGATCTGATTAGTACAAAGAAAGCCCATATTGATATTCAGGATACTTAAACTGGAGCTAGTCAAGTATTTGGATGTTTTAGATGTTGTGATCTCGTTGTTTCGGCTGTGTTAATTTTATTTTATTTTAGAAATTCTAAACTTTTACAAAAACTTTACTATATAATTTAGTCAGGTGACATTTTTTCGGGAAAAAATGACGGAATGTAATGTTTTTTTATGGACTTTGCTCATCTCGACGATGTCAAATTCGATTTGAAGTACTAAATATTTCCCTACCATTACGAATTTATTTTGTGTGATAGCTGCATTTAATAGTGATACTATTATTATTAATGTGATTATAAATGTAAATGCATGTCATTATTGAATAAGAAATAAATACCTCAAATAGACAGTATAGAGAATAGACTTGGATATAACTTGGAGTATATTTTATCTGTTGTTCGATGTGCCACGATTAGATTATAAACAGAATGTGATTTATTGAAAATAAAAAGTTTTATAAATGTCACTTTCAGTTTCAATTAAACCTCATACTAACGCTCATTTATAATAATATAAATCGTCATCTCCCAAAACTAGTCGTAAATTTCAAGTCTGTATGTATACTTGGGAGATATCGATATCTGGTGACCGACCTCAACATTATGATCACCTAAGTGATGCTAAACTTTAAGTTTACGCATTTTTTGCCTTCTGCCAGCCCTACTGATTTCTCAGAAATTAAACTTATTTGCTAGATTGATTACTCTTCTTCGAAAACCCATAAGTGCCAAAAGGCGAAACAACAATTTCAGCAACAAGCTATCAGAACTATTATTTCGGTAACTTGTCAAGAAAACCACTTGGTTGACGACGAATTACGGCGAATTGTCAACGCCAGGTGAACATTATAAAGGTGTTTGAAATAAGGGCCTGAAAATTCTTTTACTGTTGTGAAATAATGGACACTCATCTACACACAAGTATTTAAATAGTTAGACAATGAATGCGGGTCAGCTGGCGACTTTACGGGTAACATGTCACCTGCGGCGGCATCATGGTTCCATTTTTAGGGTTCCGTAGCCAAATGGCATAAAACGGAACCCTTATAGTTTCGCCATGTCCGTCTGTCTGTCTGTCTGTCTGTCTGTCTGTCTGTCTGTCTGTCTGTCTGTCTGTCTGTCTGTCCGAGGCTTTGCTCCGTGGTCGTTAGTGCTAGAAAGCTGAAATTTGGCATGCATATATAAATCAATAAAGCCGACAAAGTCGTACAATAAAATCTAAAAATTTAATTTTTTTTAGGGTACCTCCCCTACACGTAAAGTGGGGGTGAAATTTTTTTTTCGCTTCAACCCTAGAGTGTGGGGTATCGTTGGAAAGGTCTTTCAAAACTAATAGGGGTTTTCAAGAAACATTTTTTGATAAAGTGAATATATTCGGAGATAATCGCTCCGAAAGAAAAAAAATATGTGTCCCCCCCCCTCTAACTTTTGAACCATAGGTCCAAAAAATATGAAAAAAATCGTGGAAGTAGAGCTTAAGAAAGACATTAAATGAAAACTATAGCGGACATGATCAGTTTAGCTGTTTTTGAGTTGTCGCAAAAAGTTTTCCCTTCATAGTAAAAAGACTTACTTTAATTAGGTACTGATTATGCAAATTTGCCTATTTGTTTAACTCGGGTGAAAGGTACCGTTTCATCCCTTGGTTAACAATTTACTATACTTTAAGCTCCAGTTTAGCTTATTGTGACGGAAGAGTAACTACGGAACCCTACACTGAGCGTGGCCCGACATGCTCTTGGCCGGTTTTTTATTATCACTTGTCATTATGCCCGTCACTTTCGCACTTACATACTTGTTAGAACGGGACAGGCATGGTGACAAATGATAAAGAGCCGACCATCTTAGCCATACTGTAATGTTAAGACTCTTTACCGATGCCAGTCTCTATCACAATCTTATCATATTACGATTGTAATATTTAACAGGTTATGATTAGATCTGGATTCTCCTCCACGGGAGAGGCATTGAGTGTGGTCAGTAAAAATATCCAAGAGAATGTTTTTCGGAAATAAAACATTTTATTTATTCATTATCAATATGTTCTGTCAGAAGTGAGAATTATGGTTGAGAAACCATAACCTGTTATTACAATCAGACTAGACCTCCTAGTCTCGGGGCAAACTTAGTTAACCTTTAAAGACTTGGATTAATTAAAATATCTTTAAGTCTTGTCAATATCAAACTACACTTCTTTTAAAAAATATGGCTTCAGTCCAGTGGGACTATTTCGCCAGTATCAAGATATTTGAAGCTTTGTACGGTTAATACATGACAGTGTATTGTGATTTTATTATCATCATCTTTTATAATTCGCCAGTATCAAGATATTATGAGCTCAACGACATAAATTTTACGCTTAGTACAAGACAATGTACGGTGATTAATCAACACTTGTAAAGCGATAGCTGGACTTTACAAGTAGCACGTGGACTACCGGCTGTTGACTCCAGAATGGAATTTGAACGCGTTTCAAGATTAATTCTTCATTCACTGCACACTACCACATTAGTTTATTGTATAATAAGCTATTGATATTACACTTTAAACAATATTCTTGAGCAAAAAACAAAGTACGAGTAATAGACACGAGGCGCAACCATCAAAATGGCGATCGAACTGGAAGTCGTCAAAGTCACAATAGTAAATTACGATACAAGTGCGAAAAATAGCAAATTCGAAACGAGTTGCGAATTACCTATTCGCACATGTATCGTACAACGTTTTACAGTACATATGGCCCTTTAAATGTTGGACATAGTAACGTAATAATGCTAAATTTCGCACTAGTGCGGTAAAGTAGCACCATATGTACTGTAAAATAAATAATAGTAGTAGCGTACAGAAATGACACGACCTACAAAAACGAAGTTTGACAGTGATTCGGCTATTTAGGGTTGCCAAGTTTAAGTATGATTATTAAATTATCTGTGGGTCACTACTTAAGTTTTGCCAACCCTAATAATTGTTGCAACTTGCAACGCTGAGCCGAACGGAACCGAGAGCGCCCGATAGGTCCAGTGTTATCCCACCGTCAATATCATCATATTGTTATTTCTGATTGGGCGTAGTTTGCAAAAATATTGGTCTATTGGAACCAAAAATGGCGACTTAACGTATTTTTAATTCGATTTTTTTTCCTATCACTCTTCGTTTTACGTTCAAATTATTTAAAACATAGCTTAAGCCCTTCAGGGCGGCCGGAGGACGTCTGTTGAAATTAATAGGCGCCATATTTTTTAACCCGCACCTGTGCTCAACAGCCAGTAGGCAGGGTAATTAGAAAATTGAAAAATTTCAAATTCAAGTCTACGTCAGGTTTTTCGGTATCGATTCTTTCACGTGCAAATTCGCTTTAAATTTCTTATGAGAAAAGACGCACTGAAAAAATCTTACTAGGTACATAGATTGATAAAATCTTCAGTGTATGTAAAACTAAACATTTGGAGCTTATTAGCATTATGAAATATGTACGTGATTTGTAATAAATACACTGATGTTAATAGAACGTGTGGCATTGTCTTCTTGTCTTTTAACTCTAACTCTTTTTACTTTGACAAATATATATTTTTTAATTTCTTCTTCTTTTAGTAATGCTCTTTGTTGATTTAATATTTGAATTATTTTTTATCGTAGCTTTATTCAGCAGTATTATTAAAGCTCGTTCCCTTAATTTCCACTCACTGAATACTCTTCCGCCATTCCGAGAAATGGTGCGCGAAACCAGAATCGTCATGAGCCATTTTGTTTTATTGTTATTCGCGTGGGCGCACTTTCTTTCTGAACTTTGATGCCCTAGTACTCCCAGTCCAATAGAAATATGACTAATACGAGTAACAAGAACACTCCTAGTATAAATTGAGGTTTATTAAATTTATAGTTAGTTTTTTAGCATTACAAAAAGGTAAACAATGTTGACATATCTCCACTTTTCATTTTTCCACTTTGGAAGTGTCTCTCGCGCAAACTATTCAGTTTAGAAAAAATGATATTAGAAACCTCAATATCATTTTTGAAGACCTATCCATAGTATGGGTTTGATGAAAAAAAATTTGAGTTTCAGTTCTAAGTATGGGGAACCCCCAAAATTTATTGTTTTTTGTTCTATTTTTGTGTGAAAATCTTAATGCGGTCCACGGAATACATCTACTTACCAAGTTTCAACAGTATAGTTCTTATAGTTTCGGAAAAAAGTGGCTGTGACATAAACGGACAGACAGACGGACATGACGAATCCATAAGGGTTCCGTTTTTTGCCAATTGGCTACGGAACCCTAAAAACTATTGTTTTAAGCTCATTTAGATTAACATCAAAAGTTGCCAAACGAGAAAGAAGTCATAAACCTATTTCGCTTTCCCTATAAGTAACTAAATGAAGACATGTTTTCCATTTCAACGTCATGTCGCTTAGCTCGAATCAATCGAGCGAACACAATAATAAACAAGAAGGAACGCTCGTCTCTCTAATCTTTCCCAGCTCGCCCGTATAGATAGACTGTCTTTATTAAATTTTTACACTGAGAGAGAAATGAAATTCGCAGGCTAAGCTCCGGCGTTCGGGCGGGACGTGTCAAACCATAGTTACTGCATTCACAAAACCGACTCGCCTAATATAAGTTGAACTAACCATCCGTTACAACTGCGTAATCCGTGATTATACTTACACTGGTTCGTCTGATGTGCACGTCGAAAGATATGTATACGATTTTGCACTTTATTCCTTTGTAATAAGGCGGAAAGTGTGTACATTTGTTTGACGTCTCACAGCTTGCGAGCGGGTGCTATAGGGTGAGTTGAGTGGGACCAAAGGTGGCTAGCGGGCCGGTTGCGGTGGACGGTAGCTTACGACCGCGCTCTAGTGGGCGCTAACGATCTTGATACTTAGCCATGAAAAAAGTCGACGCTTTAGAGTTCACACGATAAAATAACATTTTTTTTAAAACATGATTGAGTGATTTAAGTTTCTCGTGATAGAAATATAAGAGTGTAGTGGCAAATTTGGAGTAGGTGTATTAGCTGTTTTAGTATTCATTTCCCTGCAGTATTGCATTGGTTGGTTAAGGCATGTATGAAATGGAGTATATATCATAAAAATAAATATACAAATAAACTAACCCAGTAATCCCACCTGGTTCCATTTGAAAATTATTTTGACATACGAGATCATTTTTAATCTGTTTTGTAAATCCAGATTTATGCCAAATCATGGTTAATTTTCCACGGATTCAATATTTTGTAAATACATACATTTATTATCATAAACAGAAATAATGAGTAAATAACGATCATTTAAATCATGTACTTAGTTGTTTATTATTTAAAGCTCATGTAACATAGGTTTATTTAAATCACCCTTTCAATTATCAACGCTCATAAGCCATAGTGCATGTTAGCTGAACAAAGGGCTTAGCGGGCTTGCCGCTGTTATTCAGGGCTTATAAAATTCATGTACACTGACGCCTCTTTATAATTGTCGATGTGCGGTCGGTGGCCGCGATAAGGGATTAAGCCCCTGCCCCCCTCGAGACTGCCTCCCCCTGGCCTGTCGTCGCTTGGCTTTTTTCTCGCGCTTGCACTTTGCCACAGAAATTGGAGCGAAGTGTATATTGAATTATGAAATAGGATATGACTGAGCCCGGGTGGAGTGGATATTCCAGTTTCGTGACGGGCCCGCTCGTTATTTGTTCGTCTAGCTTTTTTGCGATAGTTTTGACGTGCGCGGTGCTCGAAGAAAAAATACTAACTATGTTGCTAGTTGTAATGTCGTGATTATATATTCTTTTTGCGTAGGATATCGTATATACTTATACTATACCAAACAACTCTTTATTTCTAGACGCATAATAGAGTCAGACCAAGACTAGTCAACGATGCTGCTAGTGCAACGATTTTGATACCGCACGTAGTGCAAGTGTTATTTTAAATGTCCAACTTCTATGAAATTGTGACGCATAAATAACACTTGGATTGCGTGTGCAATCAACATCATTGCAGACTTATCTTGGTCTAACCCTATTTTTGCCAGTATTTTGTTTAATAAGATATAGGTAAATCCTTTTTATTTTTACTTACTCTTGTTCAAAACAAAATTACAATTTACATTAATTAAGGGATTTGTATTGGTGAGTCTCACTTTTAACTTATAATTATGAAAACTATATGGTTTTTCACTCTAAAGAAAACATCTTCTTTCATCAGTTACATACATTTTAGAACACGGACAAAGTTAGTCGTTGGAATCCTCTTCACTTGTCTTCTCTAGTTAGGGCCCCCGTCGGGTTCGTGACGCGGATTATCTTTTTCGGCTTATGTATTTCACGCCTTTCGGGACTCGCATTTGCTACCTTCCGTTATTTAATTCAGTTGAGGTTTTTATTTTGTGAAAATGTAACAAAAATAATGTCACGCATATCACTGCATTGACTCAACTTTTCAATAAACGGTTTGTTGTTTAGAAAACATGATACCTTCGGAATAAAATAATATTCAAATTTTCTATCACTTAATTATATGAGGTAAAAAGTAGGTAAAGGTTTCCCCGTTACTTAGTTACCGTTCTGACAACTCTAAGGGTATGAAATTAAATAGTGATTTGTTAACCAAGAGATGAAAGGCGTCCATTTCTGTCGAGGTAATTTGGTGCTCGAACGAAGTGAGACCGCCAATTGTCCTAGACTTGATGGTGCCTTTCATCCGAGTGAAACACTCTACTTTTCATTTTTAATACGAGGAAATTAAAATACATGTGCATTTAAAAAACAGGGCTATGTATAAACTACAGTAGTATTTACAATTGAGGTACAAATAACGTTATTTATGGAATGGGGAGTTCATTATCAGAATGGAAATTGTACAAGAAATCCTTTTTAAATCATAATTTTAATTGCTTAACGTAACAAAAAAGAAAAAACGTACTTCTGCAATTTTTTTTAGAACAACAACCACCCAATTTCAGAGCATGAGAAATGAAAAATCATTTATTTCCGTGCCTGCATTTTATCCTTTATGAACACAAAATACGCATTCATTTAATTCAAATTTTAAAATACCTACACACGAATTGTTTCACAGCCACTATTAACTTCACTAGAGATATTGACACTGATGTAGCTTTGTTCAAATAAAACCCGGCTTTTTGATGAAGCAATAAACATAATATCAGTAGTAGCTAGCTGCAGCCATACGAATTCAATTCTGTATTCGACGCCCACTCTTCAATAAAATAGCGACTACTCAATCAGCCCACAGTTTATTACGGGAGGTCTAGTTGGTTTTGGCCTGATTCCTGTCCAATTGCAAATACTACTAGTCTTTAAATGACTAAAATATAAATTTGACTGCTGTTTATTTTTTATTATTTTTTATATTGTATTTAAAATCAAATAATTGTAACTTATCAAAAATGCAAAGGCAGAATTATACAGTTTATTTTATTTTGTTTGGTAAGGACATTTATTTGTGAATGCAGAGAGGAGACAAAAGAGCGTATCCCCCATAGCGTAGCTCCCATCTTAAAGGCCGGCAACGCACTTACAACCCCTCTGGTGTTGCAGGTGTCCATGGGTGGCGGTAATCGCTTACCATCAGGTGATCCGTCTGCTCGTTCCTCCTCTACCATAAAAAAAATCAACAATGTGGCACCGAAGTTTAGGGATAATACATGACTGTACCGTATGCCGCTTTAAATTCATCTTAGATTCCATTGAGAGACTCGCACACCTCCAACTTCAGTATGAATAACTTGCAGTTCATATTGCCACGTCGAGTTTCGAGCAATAAATGCCGACTTGCAGAGACTGTTTAATACTAGTTACGAAGCGTCGTATTTGAGATGAAATAATTCTCCGATAACTGAGGACCTCATTTTTACGGAATATATATAAAAAAAAATAATAATATTATAAATAAATGACTATTTATATTATTATATATAAATAAATGCGATTTGCGATACAACGAGGTAATACCGTCAGCATCCTTGGTACAATGCCTCAAGGGCCTATTTTGGATTTGAGTTAGTAATAGTAATCCTCTGTATCCATTTTGTATGTATATTTTTATTGTAAATAAAATCTATATAACCATATAATCCATACATAAAATTACAGATGAATTTTGATAATGAACTAAATGTAGAATTGAAGGGATTACTCAAATGTTATCTTACTTGAAATGAAATGGTTTATCTTAAGGTTCCTCGTGCCGTATGCGTCAAAGTCGCAGAAAGGAATTGTTCTCTATCGCTATTAGCAGAACATGTTTTGCTCGTGATATGTTTATTAAACGTGCGTGCACACTTTTTAATGGATGTGTAATACTAATAAATTTTGATATTTTTAATACCAGCATGATATCTTTGAAGAAAATATTCCAATGATTAGCAATACAATTCACCATTTTTCTAATCATTTAGATTTCATTAAATTTTACTGTGGGTTATAACATAATGTGTAAGTATTTTATTATTATTTATTTAAATTTTATTGCACAAAAGAAAACTTATCGTACAAAAGGCAGACTTAATGCCAAAAGGCATTCTATACCAGTGAACCTTAAGGTAAAGCAGAGAGATTGTTGTAATTAAATTTTATATTATATATAGCACATTTTCAATTTAAGGACACTGTAGATCTTATTTTTATTTTAAAGTATTTATGTAGACATTTTTGTATATATTCGTTTATTTCTCAATAAATAAATAATATTTTTTTAATACATGTAGCTATTTTAATGAAACGGACATTTAAATTTAAATCCTATTTGTTGTTCTCTATGTTAAGGTTGATAAGCAATATCTCATGGTATCTTAATATATATATATATACATAATGGTACAATAAATCATGGATAATATAACAAGTACGTATTTTAGTCAAACAAAACTAGATTTTACATACATGATTAAGACAAAGACGTTCTAGCAACATTCTAGATTTCGTTCTAGAAGAACGACACTTGAGGAAATAGATTCCGAAGTAGACAGAAATATTTCTGCTGATATGACCTTTCCCTAGCAACAGTTCTTTGAGTAGCTTTTGCTCTTTGAAAATTGTGGTTCGGACACATTTTGGTCATGCCCTTGATTGTATTCCTGACTGCGCGTTCCATTCCTGTGGGTGGCAGCCAAGCCCGTACGGAGCGGTGCTTCTGTGGTTATTTATTTTGTGTCGAAGTGCCCCCGTCGCGCATCACAAAAAGGGCCTAAAAGTAAATGAGAGTGCTAAATGTAGTGTCGTTTTAGACGGGAGTGTGTGGTAGTGGTGGGCGCGGGCTTCGCGATGGAGCCGTAACAACAAAGCGGCGCCGGACAGAAACCAGTCCGGCAAATTAAATATGTAGGAGGCGAGCGCCCGTATCCGCGCCGCCGCTAGGGTTGCCGGCCGGACTTGTATTATTCAATGACATGTAATATTTTATATTCTAAAATGAAAAGCTTTGGACGGGATATCAAAAGACTCATGTTTGCATACTGGAGAGACTGGAGTTATTATTTATTTAAACTTTATTGCACGATATAAAATTGTACAAATAGCGGACTTAATGCCTTAAGGCATTCTCTACCAGTCAACCATTGAGTCAAACAGAAACATGTAGTTATTCATCGTATCGTTAACTTGTAACTTATATTTTTTGTTGTTTAGTTTAGTAGCACGTTTTGTTTTCTTTATAGTTCCAACTTGATGTACCTACTGCGCCATTTTTTTACGAAAAATATTATTGTATAAATAGAATGGGTTCAAATCCTGGTAAGGGCATTTATTTGTGTGATGAGCATGGATATTTGTTCCTGAGTCATGGGTGTTTAAGTATATGGTTATGTATTTAAGTATTTATAAATATTTATATATTATATATATCGTTGTTTAAGTACCCTCAACTCAAGCCTTATTGAGCTTACTGTGGGACTTCAATTTGTGTAATAATGTCCTATAGAATTAATTTTTTATTATTTATTAATGTGACTCTTTAATTTTAGTATTAATAGCTTCATAAAGCGAAAATCTTATATTTATTTCCTTCTGCATTATACCAAACTGTAAATATTAATGATGTTATTGGCATGATCGCCACCCCTGCCGTTAGCGCCCCGCCCGCGCCGCGCGCCAGACATTTTTTATGCAGCCCGCAAGCGGTCTCAACGAGCTTCCAGCCAACGCGTTATACTATACACTAACATACATAATTTATATACTTTTGGGACTAGCGTTGAGATCATTTACTTAACTATAACACATTTGTATTAATAAAAACGTATATGGGGCTTATTAAATATGTTAAAATGGGTGACTCACCTATTTTAAGTCGAAAACGCTCGACATATCAGCTTAAAATACGTGAGTGACCCGTTTTAACATATTTAATATGTATATATCTCATGGAAGTTTTGTTATTAAAACGTACATGGGGCTATCTACTTATAATAAAATATTTATAGGTGAAAAAAAATCATAGCCCTTGATTACCTCAGAGGCTACATTTGAAATAGCTACATCTTTTTGTTTACCATTCATCATTATCACAATAACTAAAATGTCTACATACCAAGTAAACTATAAAAAAACTAATATCGACCTACAATACCGAGTAAACTAGAAAAAACTAATATGGACCTACAAATTTCAGTATTTCATTTTCATATTTCATTTTGTAAGCCCTATTTACATTTCACAAAATATGTCTATCGATATTTAAGAATTTTTATTTATTTAAATTTTATAATATTGGCATACAACACAAGCCGCATTTATTAGTATAGACAGAGACCGTGAATAATATACCTCGTTAATTAATATTTAAGCATGCTATGCACGTTGATACAATTCTTAATGACGCAACTCATTAACGCCAACATTCCTTTTTTAGGTAATCAACATTATTGATGGTAGCCTACGTTTGAATAGTTTTTTATCAAACCGTTGCGTTCCACAATTGATAGTCTTTTGTTTCTGTATTAAAATAAGTGCAACATGAAAAAATTAATGACTTACGATAGTTATACAACAAGTAATAAGTGTAAACAATTAAACTGAATAGCTGTTTTTTTTATAGAATCATCCTTCCTTTTATAGATCTTGTTAGACAATTAATTACATTAACATTATTCGTTAGTATTTTATACGTCAACATTCAGGGTGCTGATCCAAGCAGTTGCGTCGGGTGTGAGATGCAGCAGATCCTCTGGTGGCCCTGGTAGGTGGGTAATGTAAAAATCTGTTAAAAATAGATTGTGTATATCACCCAGGCCATAATAGCGTTAAACCCCGTGACGTCATGTTTTTCTAACTAAATGATACGAGTACTTATGTGAACCATATATTAACTCAAACTAAGAAATATTTTAAGCTAAATTCGCAAGGAGCTTACATACTTGGGCGCAGCTTTCAAAGTGAATAAGATGTAGCCGACCTCAAAAGCTCACACTGCAGTTTGCACGCCGGCCCGAGGCACCGGCTTACTGGTTAATGTCACAGCTTACCAAGTAAGAGAGGGGGATGTAGCGGTACCGATTTTTTTGTAAGATTTTGTATAGAACCGTTTTTGTCTGTGTACTTACTCTTATTCGCGTTTTCTTTAACAGAATCGTAGGCCTAATTTTGTATGAAAAATTTACCTTGGTGACATTTTTTCCTGTATCGCACGAATTTGAGTACAAGTTAAAATAAACGTTTCTTTTTTCATAAATTTCATTTTTGGTATAGGCTTTTATTGCTGACTGTACTTTTCTTTCCACAGGCAGCCAATGCTCAACGAGACAATTCTAATAACCCCAAACACAGTTAGTTTGCGTTGTTTTATCACAGAGTTCCCATGGCTACCTCCTGTCTCCGTCATCAGATCAGCTCTATGTCATCATAATACTACATTGTATGCAAAATTTTGGGAAATGGGTCAAATTTAGCTTCCAAGATTTGACCCACACATACATACATACAAACAGAGTAAGTTAAATAAAAAAAATGAAAAATGAAAATATTTATTTCAAACACCACATACCACCACCACCAATAAAATAGTTCTGAGGTAAAAACTTGTTTCACATGTAATGTGAAATTGTCATTATGTACTATGAAATACAGTTTGCAAATATGTACCTAGTTTATTTAGGAAACAGCTATTGTAAACCATAAACGGAAGAGCGGGGTTTCCTGACACAGATGTATATATTCATCTACTAGGAAACTCCAGCCATTATATTATAATTGTAATCTATTTGTTACCCAAATAAACATTTTCATTTTTCATTTCATTTTCAATCCAAATGTCAGTATAACACTATGGGAAAAAGACGTTTGAGATAAATATGTGTGTTCAGTTCCACACTGCCAAGTTGGAAGGACTATACCAAGATTAAAATTATTATTGTTAGTGGCTATTTACTGCTATCTTTACATATTCGTCCCATGATGCCTTGTTGTCGTAAACGAATTACATAATTTGTGCTAACAATAATACAATACAATAAGTAATTACTTTACTGTGCAAAAACAGGTTCACATACAATTTACAAAAATTTAGGTACTAAGGTGAACTTATCCCTATGAGGGATCTCTTCCAGCTAACTTTTGAGCAGATGAGTAGAAAACTCTTATTATATAGTTATAGACAAACTTACGGAAAGTACAGTAATATTAAAGCTAAAGATACAAAGAAAATTTGATTTTCAGTTTAAAACAAGTTTCTTTCAACATTCATTTACTACTATCGAGACGAATCGATTCTAACAATCCCTAAGTCAATGAAGTTGCTTTGCTTTCTTACCTAATTCCGATTACCATCTTTGACACCTGTCTTGAAATGATCTACTAATTTTTAAAACAACTTTCTTGTGTAAAGTAATTAGTTGCTTACAAGTTACAACCATACGATCATTGCTAGTTAAATGAAAGCTTGTAAAATCAGATTCGGAATATATAAATGAAACAGCAAAATAAAATAATACAAGTATCTAGTCGGCACGGGCGGCGGCAGCCATTAAAGCGGGTCGGTGACAAGGTGACGCTCGCCGCGGGGCGATAGCGCCCGCGTCCTGTCGTGATGCTCGCTCGATACGTCTATATACCGCCGACAATGGCAGAACGGGTTAAGCGACGCGGCGCGGCGTGTTGAGAATGTTGAGATTTTGAAAATGTTGAAATGGTTATTATTATCTTTAGTTTCGATATACAAACGATTAAGTCTAGGTATCTATTTTGTTTTGAAATTGCTACTACACGCAACACTATCCTAATGAACACTTTTAAATAAAGTGACATAAAATAATACTTATAAAACATTAAAAAGCCTGTGCTAAAAATACCTATTAAAAGTAGGCTATATTTTAGTACCTCACCAGGCAACTATGACTATTATTATTGCAAAGGCAAATATTACGTGCAAATATTATGTACCAGGAATATAAAAACTATATAAGTAGCGAAATATATGCATTTAGAGATGTGTAGTGTTCGTATATTGCTATAAGTGGCATAGGTAGTTGCTAACACATATTCAAAGCGTCTATATCCTTTCGCAATGCTCATGACATGAACCCAAAATATTCTCTAGTCTTTATGGGGTTTAGATATGTACTTAGGTACTGCAGCTGTTCACTTGCGATCATTAAAATGGAAATTATCAAAACATGGTCCTTCATTAAATCTACTTAAGTGATATTTATTTGATATTTACCTCTATTAAACTATATATTTTATGTACTCCATGTATGGTGTCCTCGGTTCCATCCGTATTACTCGTAAAAAACAAAACCTAAACTCTTTATTCGATTAATCGTCACTTAGACCATTTCGCCGCCATACGTACTGTGCATGTGTAGGTATACGCGTTGGTAGCTTCACGTGTGGCTGGGCCCGCACATGTGCTAGATGTAGCTACGTATAGCGAGCTCTGCGGTGGATTTACGGGCGATCGTTCAGGGATTTGTAGTGTAGGTTTTTAGTGATGTGTGACGGAGCGGAATTTTGGCACTGGATTATTTCCTTATAAGTGTGTGTTTTTATTGTAAATGCCAATAACGTGTTATTAGTTGATATAACCTTATAATCTATTTTCCTAAGGATATTTTACATATGTAAGCAAATAATTATTTTAACTCTACAAGCAACCAAAAGACGGCATTGCGAGTGTTCATTATGAACTTAGCATAACCCACGTCTAATCAGCTTGACGAACTTTTGTGTTTGAAATGTCGTAAGATTCTTTTTAACTATACAGAGGTCATGCGCGTTGAAGGGTCTGCCATCTTGTGGCTTGAATCGGAAACATAAACTATACATTCACTGCGACATTGACACTTCACGCCAAAGCAAATGTTGTCCTCTACGTTTTCTTGTGCATTGTAGGTTCTGCCCATCTTGTGGGCTACATTGAAAGCTTAACAAACAGGGGGCTCCTGTGCTGCCTCTTACAGTTCATGTACGCTCCCTATTGAAGTTACATGGGCTCATAGCGTTATTCATTAATTTATATCAAGCTTTTTGACATTAATGTATTTAGAAGGCGACAAAATTACAGAAGTTTGTTAAGTTTACTCGTTACAGATAGACGTACATAAAAGCTAAAACATATTTCGGCAACATAGTTTTCTGATGTGTTTCCGCCAGTTTATGCTTCAGTCCCACTTAACGGCTGAAATACCACACCCTTCGCCCAGAAGTCCGCGCTCGCGATGGTATCCAGCAACCAAATGTGCACGGAATGGAGAGATTGCCACAGGAACACCGTCAACTTGCAACAGTCTTTCTTGCGGACATATTTCACCACATCCACACACATTTAATAAACCCATTCAACAGATCAAATTTTAGCTGTTTTAATCATTAAACTCAAGATCCAGATATTGAGTTTATCATTACTTTTACAATTACAAGTAAAGTACTACTACATAAACCCCATAAACGTCCTTTACTACCTTAAAGCGAGTTAGTCAATATTCTAAATTCGTGCCGCGCGATGATGGTCTCGCTTTACGACTGCGAGTCGGGAAAATGAAACCATTGCGATTCGTCGTCACGTCCTCCCAATATTTTTATTACGACCTAAACATTTAGAAGCTCTGGCAAGTGTGATATCTGCTGATATCACAGAATAAGTAATGTGCGTGTAATTCGTATAGGTACGCAAAGTTTACGGTAAGTCAAAGTTATCCTTGATTGACACATAAAATGTAGGCCTATGAACAGGCTAAACATGCAAGTGGATACCTGAAATCTGTATATAGATACGATAAGTTATACATAAACCTTTGTTTTAAATTAGTATTTACAACTTATAATTAAGAAAAGGAGAAATATTACATCAAAAATATGTAAAGAAAAACTTTATCAATATAACAAAATACAAAAGTACTAGCCAATGTATACCATTAGTGCTAAATAGAACAAGCTAATATAAAGTATTTATTTATTGGAATATCGAAATACAAAGAAATAACACTGAAATCAAAAACTTATAAATAAACAATTTGCCCTAAATTCCGGTCGCTAGGTAGGGTGCCCAGAAGATTGGCCGGCCGCATTGCCCCGCTGGATAGTAATACTGATCCACTGAGCAAAGTATTGACTAGCTCTGATCACCAGAAGCCTCTACGGAAGGAAGACAAAGAAGGCGCTTTGATAACTCCTCACACAGGTGACGCGCGCCAGGCCCCCACGCCCCAACATACTCCATTACACAAAGGTACACTTTTCAGTCACACTTGTGTATTTTTGTAAAAAAATAATATCTGTATTAATAATAAAAATAAGATTATCAAGCATCAAGATGGCTCGCGCGCTATACTTGGCAGTTCCGCTCGCACGCGACGGGCCGATCCCGTGTCACGCCCGCGTCGACACGACACACGCCGCCGCCGCCCGCGGATCAGCGCCTGTTGATTTATGCTGCCCTGGTCGTTTTAATGAAAGTGCAAGAGGTTTGGATGACGCGTTGTGATGACCATGATGATATACTTCAATCTGGTTATGGTTCTCTGTTACTGATAATGTTAATCGATGACGATGTTTGGTTAACCAACCAACCGCCATGATTATTTTTACAAGCTTTTATTTACTTGGAGACAGGATGTGGCCATGGGAACTCTGTGATAAAACAACGCAAACGAATAATGTTTGGGGTTTTTAGAATTGTCTCGATGAGTATTAGTTGCCTGTGGAAATAAAGGCACAGTCAGCGATAAAAGCTTGAACCAAAAATGAAATGATTGCCAAAAAAATATTTTGAATCAGGTTATGTTCTGTTTAGATTTTTGGGTTGCGATGAAGGTGATCAAGTTTAAGGTCCTACTACTCGTACTTAATCTTCATTATTCTTTCAAAAACCCAATATTTTATTCATTATAAAAACACAATATAAATTAAAACTAAAATATTACTAAATTAAATCTAAAATAAAACTAAAATAAATCTAAAAATGGCCCCTGCGGCATAGTACCGAAGACGCTGGCAGCATTTCCTGGCTGGATCGTTAGACTGATGCGTTGAGCGAGGAAGCTGCCAGCTCTTTGATCTCCTGTGGCGTCTCTGAGTCTCTTAGACAGATCTTTGAAGAGACTCAGAGCGCCAGTATTACCCCTGTATTTTCCTACCAATACCCCTGTATTTTCCTACCTAAAATTAATATGTATAAATATGTATGTATCTACTGTGAATTAAATAACGCTATTAACGCTCCCAACTTTGTTTTTCCTGGATCAACGCCGAACTTCAGCAAAGTAATATATCGATTTCTTCAGTAAGTACCTATTATTTCCACACATATTCGTGGCGCCTTAACGCAAACGTCAATTATTGACGCCTCACATGACCATTCGTTTCCCTCGACTGCCCCTCTCTGCACACACTCCATCCATCACCCGTGGCCCCCTCTGCTCAGGCTTCACAAATCATATCGCTGGCTATGTCGAGATATCATACTGGAGTATGGCTGGAAAGAGGTAGAAGTAGCTGATCAGGATCGCGACCAATGGAGAATTCTTCTGCGAGCCCAATGTCTCTAATGAGAGATAACAGGAATGCAT
Organism: Cydia pomonella; assembly: GCF_033807575.1. NCBI lineage: Eukaryota > Metazoa > Arthropoda > Insecta > Lepidoptera > Tortricidae > Cydia > Cydia pomonella. The sequence continues at coordinate 12,693,893 of NC_084724.1, read as the reverse complement.
CATTATCAACATGGAAGAGTAATTTCAGTTCATAATATTTATTTATTTAATTTTATTGATTCAAAAAGTTTACATAGTATTGCAGCGTACTAATACACTGAAATTTATAATAGACAGTATTTATACAAACTAGGTACATGATATAGTCTAGAAAGGAAAAACAGAACAAGTGTAAGAAAGAAGATAATACAAGACAGAAGATTCTCGCTTATCCATCGTCTCATTCGTCTCACAGAACTTCATACATTCTTTACACAGATCCATCCAACTACTTGCAAATACATCACATTCCGGTGCTGATGCGGGGAGCGCGTTAATATATTGTAGAGCGTAGACAAGTGGTGATTTACCATAGTGCGTGTTTTAGGCACTGCTAATACCGCGAACCACGTTCGACGTGTTGCCTCTCTGTCGCACTTGTAAATTCGTACGTAAGTATGACAGAGAGGCAGCACGTCGAACGTAGTTCGCGGTAGGCCTTCTGGTGAGTGTCAAACTCGTGGTGCCTTACTTTCCAGTCAAGTGTAAACATATGGGTGTACACATCTTACTCAAAAATATGTCCCATAGCATCTTATTCCAGTGTAATAAGAGTGTAGTACCGTAGTACCATATTTATGAGACGATTCTTTCGATACATATTTTTGCACTTGACTGTCCTTTGCTTGCTACTATATTGCTAGTTTCGATGGTTGGTTATACCGAACATAAAACGTATTTTGATTTGTTACCCAATGTATTGTTGAATTGTAAAAATTCGAATCGAATGTTGCGAAATGTTAGCCAATTTCAGATCGGTGTATGTAAATAATCCAAGTTGTAGGTAGTATATATGAATTGGATTTGAATTTGAATGCCACAAGGGTATAGCTTAACTGATAGTAAGAGGCTGCCGTAGTCTATAGACGCTTGCGAGTCCAGAGGTGTGTAAAGTTTTTGAAGCCATGTTAAAATGTTACAATTATAACGTAATTTATTTATCCATTTATTATTGCTGGGTTCAATGTACAGCGAGCTGAACAATTGTATGGGAAATTACATATTATGAACGATTTCATATAAGTATACACCGTGTTTTTTTATTTCCGTTAATTTCAAGGGTGCATTCCTGATCCTGAGCTTAAATTAAGTAACTTACTCAAAGACACCGGTATTCTAGTTTATTCCATTTCAGAGATAATCAATACATTATTTTTATCTTATAAGGCTCTTACGAGCGTGTACACTTGCCTTAGGGCCTGTTTTACATATTGATTAATGTTTAGTACGGGTTAATACAATTGCTATTAAACGTGAGTACTATCTCGGACGATCGATGTTCGAAATGACATTGACATGACAGTTTTCAATTGTTTGCTTTAGTTCAATGTAATGCCCGTACAACAACAACGCTATATACGCAATTTAATTACTTTAAAAAAATATATAATTATAAAAATATTTTTTTTTTGTAAAATTAACTATGTCATGTAGTTTCCTTAAGCGTACTTACCAATATCCCCAGTTAACGGAATTCAATAAAAACAAGGTGTATAACAATTTTGCGGCTGCTACCTACGTAACAGCAAATTACTATTCGACCTGTTTTATTCAGAAATGCGAACAATAGAGACACTCATCTCGGAAATAAGCACAAAAAATATACAACTAAATGAAAAATAAAATATACTTCCCGTGGTAGTACAGTGAATCACAGAAGATAACGGTGTCATTAGGCAAAACCCTGATTTCTTTCTAGGGCAGGAAAATTACGCAGAGCCGCGGGACCGGCGAACGTGCTTAAGTATGTATCTGGCAGATGATCGCGCCGAGGTTAGCTCTCTGGAGGGAAAACAGATACTGTGGAAATTTGGAATTGATCGTGTAGGCTGATGCTACATACTTTTTATACTACGTCGGTGGCTAACAAGCATACGGACCGCCTGACAGTAAGCAGTCTCCGTAGCCTAATATGTACGCCTGCAACTTCAGAGGAGTTCCATGCGCGATGCCGATCCTAACACTCCGCACCCTCTGGCAACCTTACTTACCGGCAGGAATATAACACTATGAGTAGGGTCTAGTCTTATTTGGCTTTTTGCGATTTTTTGTAAGTCAGTGTTAGGGCAATTACTTTCTATCCATAACACTTACTTAATAAATACTCATACAAAAGCTACTTAGATAGGTGCGCAATAGTGCACATGTTTAACAATACATCAGTTGCTTAAAGGTTATCTGGAAGAGATCCCTTAAGGGGATAAGTTCGCCATTGTACACATTTACTGTATTCTCTCTGTGTTATGTTCTTGTTTTGTGCAATAAAGTGTTTTACTACTACTACTACATGTGATAATCCATGTGTGTAGTCAAGAACTTTGATTTTATAGATTTTTCAAACAATAATGCACCCGTTATCAAGGAGTTTATAAGGAAGCAGTAAAAGACAATGTAAATAACTATCAGTGTTCGTTCTACCTTTTTAAAATCATAAACGAATACATTTTCGGCTATACACATACGAAATGTTAAACACGACAGTCTACGAAACGTCACAAATAAAATCGCCGCAACAACCGCACCATAATTCGGTTACGTACGTACAAGTTGTATAATCCATCCGTACTAATGCCATCAAGTAGCCGCTTCTTCCCTTCGCTTCCCAAACATAAAAAAAAAAAATTCATGATCTCCAAGCACTTAAGTTCCTACAGGTATCTAAGTCAAAGTAATACTGGTTTGTCGAAGTTAACGGGAATACGGTGCCTGTAATCTCACGATGTCCCCTCGACGTCCGTAATTTTTCCCGCCACTTGACGCGACGCGGGAAATCCTTCGGGGGAAAGTTATACTGACGTATACTTACGTAGCTTGTGGGTTGGTATGTTTGTATTTTGGTATGCTGCTTGTAAATTTTAAATGCGGGATAGAATGTACTTGTACTTGTTTAATGTTAATATTTGTTCTGTATTTCAATTAGGGTGCGTGTAGTTGTATTTGATGCTAATCAATGCCATGACCAGAGACTAATGTTTTAAGCTAAAACGAAATCTAAAGGTTAACACTACAGCCCAGAAAAATGGAAATAAATTTTTGGCGAAAAATACATTTTTGGTATAAGCTTTTATCGCTGACTGTACTTTCCTTTCCACAGGTAAACAACTCCAACCAAACAGAATTAGTTATTTTTTCACACAGTTCCTATGGCCACCTCCTGTATCCATCAGATCAGCTCCATGTCATCATAATATTGCATTTTCATTCGATTTACATATATATATATGTATGCAATATTTCAGCTCAGTCGGAAATCGGGAAGTGGGCCAAAAGCTTCCTAGATATGACCAACACTAACAAATTACAACAAACAGTAGGGCTAAGATGGTCGGCTCTTTATCATTTGTCACCATGCCTGTCACGTTCTAACAAGGATCTAAGCGCGAAAGTGACGGGCATAGTGACAAGTGATAAAAATGGAACCATGCTGCTACCGCAGGGCAAGTTAAATAAAAGCTTGTAATTTACTCTAGTTTCTCTTGGAAGAGTATTAGGAACATAGAAGTAGATAAAGCGAAATAATGTCCTTTTTGCCTCGACGGTTCCACGTATTAATCGTACATAGAGCATCCGCGTCTGTCTATTCTCACCAGATTTCCGCCTGAGCCAACGTTTGCCGATAACGCCCATGACATAGTGCTGACCTACTATGCAATAAATTAGCTAAAACATAAGACTAGTTTTGTTTCTGCCAGCATTACTTTAAATCTAAGTAATACATTTCTTTGTAAGTTTATTGATGTAATTAAATTAATGTTCAAAAAACTGGTTGCGCGATAACGGCAGGATTACTAACGCTGGCTGGCAGAATTCAGTTATTGCTCTATATTTTTTTCATACCATGTCGGTTGCAGACAAGCATACGGCCCGTCTGATGGTAAGCAGTCACCGTAGCCTGCAACTACAGAGGTCTTATATGCGCGTTGCCGACCCTATACATATATTGTATATTGTGTTATTTTCTATTTAATGGTCGAATGAAGACTTCTTGTACCAAACTATAATTGCATACTTTTTCTCCTGACTCAACTATAATATAACTTCATTACAAAACTCTTTAGAGAACTATAGTGAATTTAAGCATCACGTCTCGCCGCGGTTAAGAGGGCAAAACCAAATGATAGAACAGAAGACATCAACGCGCTTCTTTTTAATGAATAAGAATTTCGTTGATATCTTTTGTAACTGAAATACTTACCTTTTGTTTAATTCTTTAGGTTGTTTCACAGATTTTCATTTATTTTACTCATAGGATAAATATTGTTCTCAATAGTGATATAATCAAGCTTTTCTACCTCGTACCTTACTTAGGCTACTCAGCAAGCTTCGTAAACACGGTATTCGTCTGAAAAGCTCTCCATTATATCACGATTGTATAAAATAAATACTATTATCACGTTTAAATACTCGTAAGTTACAATAACAGACCGTCAGGACCGATAACATGATCATATATATAACATCATACAACATTCGTTCCTTGTCGCATCACGTTTGTTAGTAAGTTACCCACGACTGATTTTTGTCAGACATGAAAGCGATTAAACCAGCTCGTCAGGCAACGCGCAATTTTCCTCAACGAGCACCTAGCGTGCCCGCTTTCCGCTGCCGTTCCCACTCAGCACTGCCTTAACTTAATGGCCCCGCCGCCGCGCCCCTAACGCCTCGCTCATTACGCCTCCCGACTCTGGCCCCCTGGTGCCTGCTGATTGATTGATTCCTTCGCGCCGTAACGATAAGTGCTCAGTTTAGCCTGTTATCAAGTCTGGGGGTATACGGGTGACATGACGGCTGAAGATTTTAGACGTTTTGTAATTTACTTGCTCTTACACGGCTACTATTATCCCTCGTTGCTGCTGACAATGTTTAATGGAACCAGCAGCACATAGCCTATAAGAGTATCCCACTGCTGGGCAAAGGCCTCCCCTCTTTACCGCTTAGTCCTATCGAATGCACACCACTGTCACCGCTTTACAAATGTATCAAGGCCCCGTCATCTCTGTTTTCGTTTTCCTCTGCCCCGAGATCCATCCTGTGGGACCCAGTCTGTGGCTAGTTTCGTCCAGCTCTCCGGGTGTATTCGGCAGACGTGCCCTGCCCAGTCAGGCTTCAGCTTGGTGGCATTCATGCCTACATCCACAATGCCGGTTTCGGAACGCAGTTCGGTGTTTCTACGAACACCTAGTATGCTGCGTTCCTTTGCTCCTACTCGATTAACCAACCTAAAAAAATTGTTTACTTAGTATTACTTAAGCAAAAATTAACACAAAAGGGACACATAACTAGACTAGAGGGGAATTGGGAACTATGTACTGTAAAAAGGAAATGCGGCTAGGTTGTGGTGGAGAATATAAACGCAGACGTAGATTTTTGATATTATATATTTTTTCTTTTATTATGGTTGCCGCCTTCCGAATACCCATCTGCAGATCTTTATTCATCTGGCAGGGCGATAGTTCTGAATTCTAATCTATAACTGTTACCAGTATCTTCAAAAAGAGTGTGAAGGTTTCCAACCTTCACATACCTTCAGTACCTAAAGTTTTCCTTGTTACGAATTACCTTATGCGATATCTTCACAATTTTCATCCTGTTCCCAAACTTCCTAAGTGGTTAAGTTAACCAAACCTTCTTAGCAACAATTTATGATAGCGATAAAATGTTGCTAAAATGTTTGCTAAGAAGGTTAGCTAAACCGAAGATTACCTGATTTATTGATGAATAAATAATCAGAAAATATAATTATTAGAAAAGTATTTTTAATGCCTTTTATCTATATTATTCATTCAACCGTAGTCACTCAGTCTATCTATCTGTTACCTCTTCTCGCTTAACAGCTAACCCAAAACCGATTATATGATATTGTCTCTGGGAAGGACATAGGAATATGACAGTTTTAACACGAAAATAATATTCTACGCAGACAAAAGCGCAAGTTAGTAAGAAATGATTGTCATACCTAAGCATATATTTAGCTAGTTTATTCATTCATAGACGAGTGCATAGTGAATGCATCTATCTGTGCTTGTGGCATAATAAAGGCGTACTAACGAAGTTTATGATTTCGTTGCATTAAACTTTTACCTCCGACCGTATAATGTCTATTCCAGTTCGCTATTTACGGCCATTTTGATGTGACCACCGTTTTATGGTGCTGAATGGTGGAAACCTGCTTTATGGGCGACGGAGATAGGGCTTGGCTACCGGTAGCTATATAAAATACGGTTCGTAGCTTTAAATGCGGTTTTTGTGAAAAAAAGGTTCAGCTTTTCATAAAGTAAGAGCCTGTGAAAAGTAAAATCACATTTAATGTAGCATGAAAGATGTCTTGAGGTGTATTCAAATTTATTGAGTGAGTGCTCAGCCTTCATATTTTTCTGCGAATGCGACAAAATGATATTGGAACATGCATGTGACTGTATGTAGAGATGTACATAGATTTATAAGCTTTCGTTTTCCATCGTTAACAAAGATCCCCAGAAAACCTGAATCCCACCGTATATTTTACAATTTCGCTCACGAAATCCTTATATACAAGGTAATGCGCTAATAAGACGGCAACATCAAGCGGCGCGACAAGCCCAACACAATTTGCGCCCGACGCGTGCACTAAATTACTCGTCGTCAGCCTGCAGCCTGGCCGCCTATCCATCCACAAAGCACATCCAATTCATCTCTGACCCCTTATCTACCATTACTTGACCTTAGACTTCGTAATAGCTACGCGTCATCTGATACCAAGTGTATACTGGTCTTTTCGCCCAAGCGTTCAGAGAGCGGTCTCGAATGCTTGTGAAGTAAGCAGCTGGTGACACGGCCCACGCGCGCCACGCCATAATTACTGACCGCTAGCTGTAATTTATGATCGCCTGGTACCGCGCCGCCCGGTAAATATGGTCGCTTTGCCTTTTTTTCCACGTCGCGGCGGGTTGAAAAGGAAAAGAGGAAATGGGTTTAATAGCTTTATTTTTCCATATTACGATTTTCATTTCAGACGTTTTTTTATAATTTGCGCTCCTCGTTTGTGAGACACTTTATAATGTTATGAAAAAAATTAGGTGCATTGTATTATAAAACGTCGATATCGATATTCACGGCCCGATTCGAAGAATCATTAAGACACGTTTAAGGTCTTGGAAAGATCTTTAAAAGATCGATAACTAAACGACATGTCAAAATTTACGTTTATTGCTATTCCGCTGTGATTCCAATAACAATCCCAATAATATTTCTAACGTCAAAGTGACATCGGTTGCCCGGGTCGAGCTGCTTCTGTCAATTATAGGAAATACAAACGATATCTAAATAAATGAAAAATTATCTAAACCCGAACTTATCGTTATCGTATCTCATTCTTCGAATTGGGCCGTCACGTTGTTGGGCAGTTAGTTCCTTGCCTTCAAAGTCACTTGAATACACTTTAAGTTCACGCGAAAATGAATAAAATTATCTCCATTTTGCTTGTTTGTATCACGTAGCTACAGAGATGGCGATGCAGCCATCAAGTATGCCAGGAATTAAATAAAACGGTGCGAGTTCTCGCGGGATAAATAGAGTAAATAAAAGTGGAGTCGGAGGCGCTTCCGCTCGGCGGCGTCCCGGACGCATTGTTCTTGCGGCGCCGACAAGGAGTGCTATATTTATAATATACAGTATATCTATACATTACTATACTACAAACATAATCCTCTGGGCGGTACCCTTGGGGTGGGTATGGGTAGTAGATAACTGGGATGTGCTTTTGGCCGATAAACTCACAAGCGTGCATTATGCTACCATGCTTATGATTGACTTTGAGGTAATTTAATGTTTATGCTATGTAAATTAACTTCTACAATAATATATGTATGTATAATTATATATTCCATTTATTTATTTCTCATCTCAGGTTAAGCATTTCATAATATGAATATAAAAAAATACAAAATATCATACAAAAACAACACACAGCGGGGTAGGGCCCAAGCTGCCAGTGGTTAGGGCCACAGAGAGAGAAACCGCCGGACTATCTGCGCCGTGTCCAAGATCACCGCCTGCGTAATAATAATTATATATTATTGTTATTAGATATAATCAGATGCGTTGTGGAGTCTTATTCCACAATAATTTTGTTAAAATGTCTTTGGAAATATACGTATAGTAGGTATTGAAGCGTATAGAAGTTATTAAATTCCAAATAATTTTAATTATTTCCTTTAATTTACCAGTACATACATTTTACGTTTGACGACGGTAAACACAGTATTCAGTGTAAAATTCGGCGCGAACTACTCACCGATCCGCGCCGGGGCCGGGAACAAGTACGTCATTAGCGCGCTGCCGGAGGGGGCACTTGTAACGCGACGCCGCGCGACGCCCGATTTATAGGCTGTGTAACGAGATAGCCAGCCGTATACTAGCTAGTACACGGTGCTCTGTAGCTACGAGTATATGTAGCTTCGGCATTATGTATATCCAGTGTACTGAAAGCGCGAATTGAGTACGTACTCGTAGATGGCGAACATTATTGTCATCAACCAGCCTTTTGCTTGCTATCTGTACTGCTGTGGCTAAAAGTGATAATGATAATATTTATGTAGCACTCTGAAAGAGCGAAATAACGATCTTCTTGACGAAAAACAATTTATTTGGTTTGTGTTTCCTATTTCCAGATATAACATGTAGTGGATGTTTGCTGCCCCTCAATTTATTACAGGTGCCTTCAGTTGATTTTGATAAACTGAAGTCTTGAAAGTTAATTTTTACGGTGGACTTGGTAAGTTTTTAGTATGCGGTGCGAGGATAGCATTAAAATAAAGTACAATGGCGGGCGTCATTGTGGGTGTTATCTGACAATATAAAGTTATTCGCGGCCGGCGGCCCATCCGGTCGGGTGGCTCGGCAGGTATCTCAAGTGACAGGAGAATGTATGTATACGGCTCTATATATCTATATAACTTATATTCATCACATGTGCTGTTACTCAAGACTTTGTTATCATATCTGTGGGCTAACATACACTAACATTGTATGCAATAATCTTTGCGAGGAGTCAAACGCAAGCAGGCAAATTGCATTACTGCAATTTGATTAGCTTTAGAAGAAACCACCATATTCTCTACATACCGATTGACTTTTCAGAGGGCAATCTCAAATTTGACTCATAATGTATGATGCATTAATAAACTAATAAACACTAATGCACTGGATTAACACTTGACAGATTGTCACCAGCTTAAAATTATGCCTACACCTGAAAACAGAAAGAGCATTATCCATTGACCTACTAACAGTAATCAAATTAACACATGTCAACACATTTACAGCGTGACATATGCTGACACTTTTGTCGTGTCTCACTATTGTATGCTGAGCTCTACTCCTCTCATAATAAGAGTGGCAGCAATATAGGACACATGTTCAGAATGCTTACCGTCCCAAACTCTTACCTTGTTATTTACCATAGACTTAAAAGCAACCTTACTGTGTTTGAAATATAGTACATATGACATTACAAAGTGGTACGGAGATATTGAGTTGAGAAGGAAGTAATTGATATCTAGAAGGTGTCTGCTGTTGTGAAGTGAACCTTATTGTCAGCAGTGAGAGTTGGTAGTTAAGTGAAAGCCGTGTGTCTGCGTAGCTCCGACCCGGGGGTAAACAGAAGTCTCAAAAGCGCCCGCTCCGTCGCTCGAACACATGTGAGCGCGTGCAGGGTTGCCTTGCCATAGGCATTTCTTTTTGTATACTACTAGTGACCTATTTTGCAAAAACTGGGATAATTTGACAGTCACACGCTCGTTAATACAATCAACGTCATTTGACTCTATATCGCTTTCTTCTCACTTACTAATGTATTTGATTATGTAGTCGAAAACAGAAATCATATTTACGAATTTAAGATACATATAACAGGTAAAATAATAATTATATGTTGTTTTATTTTGTTGTCTATCATGAAGGATTAACAAGGAAACCATGTCCTATCTTGTTAATACCACACCTGCCATTTTTGTTTATAAAAAGGAAAATGTGATATTAGTTGAGTGCCAGCCCTGCGTGGTATAATATCGGCTGTGTAGCGCCGACGGAATCACCTGGCCTCGCAATTTTACGAGCAGCGCTGTGTCGGTGGCCGCCTCTACCTTTCATAGGGGAGGGATGTGGTTTTACTAGTCGATAACGTCATTTTATCGATGTAGTTACTTACTTTTATTGTGTAAACTGTTGCAGTGTCAAGTGACTAATAAACAAGCTCGATTTCGTAATTACGTCTATAAAGCCTCCTACTTATTGAAAGTTTGTTTGGTCGGAAGATGATTTGGGCTATGTCTTCCGGTCTGAGCAAAAAATTGGTCAATTCGTTTTGAAGCTACGATACACACAAAAATAATAAAACCATACACACCCACCCAACCAATATGCGTTTACATACTTATTTCGAGCGCTACCTTAAATTTAATCCTAATATGTTATACAGAAATCTAGTTTATGGCAATGACAATTTATACAATATTAAAACAACAGAGACAATATACATACATACATATATGTATGTATGTATACATATATGTATGTATGTATATTGTTCTTGTATCGTAGGAACTCACGCAAATATTTAAATAAATAAATATTATAGGCCATTATTACACCAATTGACTAAGGCCCACAGTAAGCTCAATAAGGCTTGTGTGGGATCATCGGTTACTACCTACTAGGCCAGACAGGCCGTCAAAACAAATAATACGGATTTCCATTTAACATCGTCACATACATAAAAACAAACTAAAAAATCTATCGATAATCATGTCACTTTTCCCATCCCTACCGCTCTCGAGTACACATTCAAGTCCCCGTCCCGAGCGAGGCGATGGAATTAAATCGCACGCACGACACTTCCGCCCCCACGCCGCGCCGCCGCCGCCGCCCGGCCCGTCAACCCGCCGTGCCCCCGCTCTTTAGCTCCGGGCGCCGGCTACAGGGCTGCCGGCGTGCTGCAATTTATGTCTTACATTTTATTTTCCTTGTTCAAAAGCTCCTATTCTCTTATTTTGTCAGCTGCGTTAAATGTTTAACGTTTTATTTCCTCTATTTACTGTATTATTTTTCGTAGTTTTAGAAATAGATTTTTTATTTCCAAATTACGGAGCTTTTTGCCATCGTCTGCTTCTATGTGAAGAAAGAAGGCAACCAAGGCAAATCGATATGAGGCAAAATAAAGTAAAATCTGTAAGATAATAAAGGTTCAACCTAACATTTAACCGCAGCGCAGACACGAGAATTAATTTTGTATTAAGCAGAAATGCCTCCAAGCGATACCATGATGCTTTGAAAAAAAAAAACGTAATCGCGGGTACGAGTCTCGCCCGAAGCAGTGATTTTTTCCACTATTCCTTCATATTTAAGCATCGTAAATATACGTTTGTAAATAGTTATTGTGTTAAGTATATTTTTTTGGATATTGGTAGCATCTAGTTTTTTTTTTAGTTCTAGTTCTAGGTTTAGTTCTAGTCTTATAATTAGTTTTAGTTTTACCAGGCTTCACTGAAAACCAGCGTCCCGTAGTGTGTCGTAAGACTAACTTCGGGACATCAAGCTGAGTGAAGACCTTTTAGCGCAATTTTCTGTGAGTACAATTAAATATTAATCTAAATTTTGTAACTTTTTGTGCTAATAAATATTTCTTATTCTTTATTCTTATTCTTAGTAATAGTAGGTTGTAAAGGGTCGGCAACGCGCATGTAACGCCTCTGGAGTTGCAGGCGTCCATAGGCCGCGGTGACTGCTTACCATCAGGCGGGCCGTATGCTTGTTTGCCACCGTCGTGGTATAAAAAAAAATTGTACCTAGTATATTGATTTCATTTTGGCGTGGGCAACTTTTGCAAGTGGCTTTGCCAGTATCCAAAAAAAGTTCTCAGACAGAAATGATGAAGTACCTATGTTGAAGTTGGCAACCCTGTAAGTGAGTGATGCGGCGAGTCGGTGACACATGTGCCGCGGCTCGTGCGGCAAATACATCTTCGTGAACCGGAGCTGCGGGGATTCCAGCCGTGGGGTCACATATACGGCAGTTTATATTCCCGAGTTTTTGCCGCGATAACACTACTTATTTATGTTTTTGGATAGACAGAACAAAAATCACAGCAGCTGCTTGTGATGTCATAAAAATTCTTCTTTAGTCCAAGTTAGCTCTTTGGAAAGTAAGAATAGATGTGCATCAATTTCTGCCTTATATTTTAGTATAATTTATATTCACAAGCTAAATGCTTTCGCGCTGATTCTATAGTCTATACCAAAAGCTTACAAAATAGATATCTTTGGCGTTGTTCATAAACGCCTGTCAAGTCTAATAAGCCTTTGATAATCGTTTGTGATAGTAATACCTAGACTTCTGCATTTGTTAGAAAGGGACAAATTTCATTTTTTTGCTTTCTAACAAACACTTAAAAATAAATTTATGTGGCTCCAGCAAATAAACTAAATAGAGCAAAAGCGAGTTTTGTATGAAAAACTTAAAGTCGCTGTATTTTTTTATCTGAAGTTATTCATACATTTTTTTTCATACAAAACTCGCCTTTGCTCTATTCCGTTTGTTTGCTGGAGCTGGAGCTATATAAACTAATTACAGGCATAGATATACCTCATGTCATTGTATGTGTAAAGTTTCATTACAATCCAACATGTAGTTTTAAAATGAGTACGAAACTCCGTTTGTATGGGAAGGTGAAATTTGGCTGAGCTTTTTTATACCACGTCGGTGGCAAACAAGCATACGGCCCGCCTGGTTGCTTGCTGCGGACTCTTAAGTAACAGACAACAAATTGAAAATACCATCGATGACGCTACTCATTTCATCATCTTGGCGGTATAGACGGTTGTATGTAGGAAATGATGGAATAACATTCAGTTAATTATAACATACATAATTAAAACAACATAAGCCCGCGGGAATCCACCCCTACGAACTAAGATCCTCATAGTCTCACACGTAACACGTAAGACCGGTGTAAGCAGTGTACTCGAAACTTGCCGTGGAAAGTTTCAAGTCTCCCAACTCGTACCCGTTGTACAATCTGGCTATTTTGAATTTGAGGGATCTGCACTTTCGTGCGGGTGTTGTAGTAATGAGTAGCGTTGATAAAACTTCCAATTGAGATTCCAGTTGAACATTACAAAACGGCACGTTTTTTTCAAGATTCTTTCGAAATAACAATGTAAATTTCAGATACAATACTTCCGAAAAAAATTGATAAAGCCGAAAAAAACAATTGTTTGTTAAACTTCTGTATTTTTCGATTATGTACTTAATTAGGAATTTAAACAGGAAGGTTAAGGTTGAACGACTATGTGTTAGTTTCTGGCATTTTATTAACTTTGACACTGTCATCACTCATCAGTGGCATTGTGTATGACGTATTTTTTTTCCGAATAAAACAACAATTTTTTTCTGGAATATTACTAAATGTCGTTTTATTACATTTAGTAATATTCCAGAAAAAAACGTTTGTTTTTTTCCGGAATTTTCATCCCTAGTACTGAGAAAGTTGGAAGTTGAAATATCGCAGATTACGAGTAATATATTATGTTATATATCGGACAGGAATTACCACAGTATTTATTTATTCAGTCTTTTTTGCAAAAAGCAGGCAGACTTAATGCCAAAAGACATTATCTACCAGTCAACTTTAAGGAAAAGTAGAAAGCTTATTAGAGTATTGATATTCATTGATAGTTATTGACTTATGGTGATCACTTTACTATTGTATTTCGACATACTCATAATTAATACACAAGCAACAAATGCTTTTGAATTACTATTAATATTTACTACCAACTTACTACCATTTTTGCTACTATTTTTTTTTCTTGCCATTGAAAAAAATTACCTAGACTCAAAGATAGCATCCAATATATAATACAAGCTTGTTATGAATTATTGTAAAACATTACTTAAAATATTTATCTCAAAGTGCACGGTTCTGAGAAATATTTATCAGTATTTAACGCTTCGAAACGAAAATCAAACACATATTTGTAGCAACTCAACTTGTGTACCTACTCTACACATCTCGGTAACTAGCGCGTACTTTTAGCGAGGTGCACAGTCGAGTAGCTGTAGTTGAATTATGAAGTTAAGTATACGATCGCTTCAGGGGTTAAGGCAGACGTTGCCTTTGCGCTTTGCTTATTAAGGAAGCTAAGGTGCCTTTTAAGCTCCTGTTTATTCGTTTGTGTAATATTATACGGAATTTTCGATACAAAGTGTACGTACTTGGACAAAATGGACAATCCTCCTCTATTTCAGATTCTCTTTGGTACTAGGGGGCCTAGCTAAGATGGCAATTGTTGATAGAAAATGCCAATCAAATGGAATGGAAACAGTCACGTGGTAATCACCACTGTTACATCTCGATACATGATTTCATTTGGTTTGGCGTTTATATGGCTAGGCCCCCCGTTTTCATCAGTATCAAACGTATTTATGACTGTAGGTACGAGTATAGCAACTATACTCGTTTAAATTAAAATGTATGTGACGCATCTTTAGTATGTATTTTAATAAATCAATAAATAAATATTATAGGACATTATTACACAAATTGACTAAGTCCCACAGTAAGCACAATAAGGCTTGTGTTGAGGGTACTTAAATAACGATACATATAATATATAAATATTTATAAATACTTAAATACATAGAAAACACCCATGACTCAGGAACAAGTATCTATACTCATCACACGAATAAATGCCCTTACCAGGATTTGAACCCGAGACCATCGGCTTCATAGGCCAGACCGGTCGTCAACACAATTCAAACAATGTAAAGAATTCTGCTGAAAGTGTACGATTTTGTGTATAAATGCTTGTTAAAAACCCTTGTTTTCTTAAAACTTATTTTTAATTTCACAAAACGTATTAAAGTAGTATACTAACTAATAGAAAATTAAATAGAATTTAAACTTTAAATAGATTCCTTCTATTTCAAGTTTAAATTATAGTAAAATGTCATCGTCTAAAACGGATATCAACTTGTTTCAAAGTATGCTACCTGCATTATTAACTGCTACATTACTTATAATGTATCAGACAACTCACCAGGGCCCAGTGGGAAGGGAAATAGATGGAAATACACGCAACGTACGGGCCGGCGGAAGATTCGCTAACGCAATTACGTACGGCCGACCGTCTAACTTACTCAATAGTATCGATATCGATATATTAAACAACGCGCTGCACTATATTTATTTATTTATTTATTTAAACTTTATTGCACACATAAAGAAAAATGTACAAATGGCGAACTTAATGCCAAAAGGCATTCTCTACCAGTCAACCATTGGGTCAAACAGAGACATTTGTGTATGTTGGTGCAGGAAAAAATAATAACAAATAATAAGGAAAAAATTAAACGTGAAGTCAAATAATATCAAAAATATATAAATAGTTAAATACTACTACTTATATAATGTATAAAAGATAGACTAATACATATAATTATGTACATATACATGATGGTGAACCTTATTTAAGTTCTTCTGACAGAAGATGCTTGCGAAGTAGTCGTTTGAAAACGGGTTTGCTTGGGGCTTGTCGAATAAAGAGAGGGAGGGAATTCCAGAGACGGATTGCCTCAACGGCGAAAGAGTTAGACATAAAACCAGTACGGTGAGAAGGAATCGAGAGTTTGAGAGAACGTGAGGAACGGAGTTCACATCCTGGACGGGGGGTGATGAAAGTGAATTTACGTTTAAGATAACCAGGGGAGGAAGGCTCGAACAAAATGGAGAATAAAATACTCAGGATTCTAAGGGACCTACGACGACGGATGGAGAGCCAATTTAGCTGACGGCGATAAAAAGAAACATGGTCGTATTTGCGAAGTCCGAAAATGAAACGTATGCCATTATTCATAAGACGGTCTAGCTTATTGAGGTACTCCTGAGAGATATTAGTCGTGCACGCGTCCGCATAGTCAATAACTGGCAAAATTAGAGTCTGCACAAGTAATTTCTTAGTACCTACTGGGAGAAAATTCTTAAATTTATAGAGATAACGCAATGTTCCTGAAACTTTCCGACTTATTTCAGAGACTTGGTCATTCCAGGTAAGGCTAGAATCTAATACAAGGCCGAGATCTTTCACTTGTTTAGTAACTGGAATAACAGTGCCATCAAACAAAATCGGCGCGACAGAAACCGCACCAAGCTTTACTTGTTGATGATGGCTACCCAGAATAATAGCCTGACATTTTGCCGGATTGACACTGATGCCAAAGCTATTGGACCATTCAGCTATGTGAACTAGATCGTCATTGATGAGGGAAACAGCAGAATTTACGTTTTCCACAGAAGCATGGGCGTAAAGTTGCAAATCATCTGCATATAAATGGTAAGAGCTGCGGATTTTGGAGGTGATTTGGTCAATAAAGATTGAGAATAAAAGAGGAGAAAGGATCCCACCTTGTGGTACTCCCGTGTTCAGGTCACACCAAGCAGATAAGCATCCACTGGCTTTAACAGCCTGAACGCGGTCAGAAAGGTAAGACGCGAACCACTCAGTCGCTTTTGATGAGACCCTCAGATGTGTAAGAGTCGCAACAAGTAGGTCATGATCAACCGCATTAAAAGCGTTGGAGAAATCGATAAGCACCAACACCGTTACTCTGGAATTCTCCATGCCATTTCTGACATCTTCAACAACATTGAGAAGTGCGGTGGTGGTGCTGTGCCCTGATCTAAATCCCGATTGAAACGAAGAAAGCAGGTTGTTACCGTGTATAAATTTGGAAATCTGTTTATGAGCTGCTGCCTCAAGAATTTTCGAGAGAAAAGGAAGAATGGAGATGGGCCGAAAATGATTTAGAGAACTAGGGTTAGATAATTTAGGAAGTGGGATAACAAAGGCCTTACGCCAACATGAAGGAAAGACCCCAGTGAGCAACGAAGTATTTACAATATAGGTGACGATGGGCAATATGCTGTCGAGGATAAGGGTGATCATGACTCTACTCACATTGTCGTGTCCAACAGCTTTCGACCTAATTGACATGACTATCTTTCGGACCTCATCATCCGTAACTGGGGCAAAAGAAAAAGGATCAACATTGGGAGTAGGTAGAGACGCGATATAACATAGGGTTTTAAACTTTATTATGGAATTAAGAACAGGAGTTTGAGAGAAATGCGAATTTAAGTGGTCAAGAGAAAAAGGAAGCGAGTCGATATCGGCCTTGGTTTTACCAATCCCGAGTGATCGGAGAAATTTCCACGTGTCCGCGGGAGAAGATGTCGTGATGTTGTCGTGTATGTAACGTCGTTTCGCTGCTCTTACCATTTGATTGCAGCGATTTCTGGCTACTTTAAAAAGCCGCCAGTTATCCTCGCACCGATCTCGCTTGTAAGCACGGAAAGCCCTGTCTCTCTTCATCATCGCCATACGCACGCCTTTTGAAATCCATGGCGCTGGTGGCCTCTTTAGCCGAACTGGTCGAACCGGAGCATGAGCATCAAACAGCTTCAGAAGGACAGAATTGAAATGAGAGATTTTATCATCAACTGTTGGTGCCTGCAGCGTGCCCGTCCAATCGGCTCTAGTGGCATCTTCCTTTAATTTATTTACATCAATGCGCGCAAAGCCACGTAAGTGAACGACTATTGGTTCCGGTTTAGGGGGCTTAATTTTGTATGACACATAAATCAGGTCATGTCGCGAAAAGCCAGGCGCAGACAATTGTCCGGCTTTCAAAACGTGCTGAGGCGACGATGTAAGGATCACGTCTAACCAGGAGTCTGAGGAGTCGTTATTGTGGTGCGTCGCGTCTAAAGGCAATAAGTGAAAGTCAGATGAAACAATAACGGATCTCAGCTTGCGCGATCTGGAATTATCTCTCAGCAGGTCTGTATTAAAATCTCCCATAACTAAATGATGGGTGCATTCAGTACCAATATCCGACAGAAGCACCTCGAGAGATGAAAAATAATCAATTGTTGGTGGGCAGTATACAGTACCTAACATAATTTAGATATATCTATGATGGTGTAGAGAAATGTTACTTGTTATTATTTCATATCTTTAATATAAACGAATTCTTTCGAAATGAAGTAAATAAAATTATATCTGGAATTCTGGAGGCTTGTTAACTAATGCAGAGTAAATTGCTTTAAGTACAACGGAATTCAACTGTAATTCTACATTCTCGGCATGAAATTCAAAAGGTTGTCTTTTTCTTCTAATTGCCGTAAAATCCCCCAGCTATAGCCCAGTTATACAACTATAGTAAACACATAATGAAGTATTAATACCAATATTGTGTTTGGTGGGTCCTGAGCTTTTCTTCCTTTATGAAAATATGTTGCGTCACAACTGCGACATTCAAATAATATTCACACGAGAACACGAGCAAGATATACGAGTAGGTTTTGGACCATAGTTTTTGAATATGGTGGGTCTCCGACATAGCTTAAATTGTCCGAAATCGGATGTCGGAAGGCGCCTATTAGCAAAAAGCTGCAGGAGAGTACCATGTGGCATCAAGTCCACCTTTTTTGCGTTAAATATCTTTTTTTTTGACATAATGATTTCTTACATGAATAAAACAGACAGAAAAACACATGATGTCTTATATTTTACTTCCATCCGTCAGCTGATGCCGGATCGGGCAATGTGAAAACTCTCTAAGAAAGCGGATATAAAAGCAGGCTGTACGTATATAAGTACTATAACACTTCAACAACTTACAGGCTCTTAGCCGAAACATCCCAAGCATCCTCGCTCAAACTTGTCAGAGTCAGCCACGTATCGATCACGTCACATCTCTAAGCCGCTTGTTTACGCCTGTTCCTGCTATCGCCGGCCTCCCCCGGGGCCGCTTTATGCCCCTTGTTGCCCGCATCTTCTTGGCTATGCGAGCCTGGTAGCCGTTGTTAATTGCGGTCGTTTGAGGCGTGATGACGCCTTGGTTTTGTCGACATTTCTGAGCGTTTGAAGAAGGGACGGTGCTACAACAAAATTACTGGGTTTTAAAATATGCTAGCTTATTTTTGACGGACTTGTGGAATTGACAATAAGTCAAAGCTTAATATAGGACGCGTTATTTTGTGAGTATTACAGAAGATTCAGTTCAAAATGCTATTTATATGTACGTCATAAACTATGGTAGGTTTATTAGAAAAAATAGAACATTCCCACAAGTCGCGATCCCGAAAAGTAGGCCATATTCTTGTCTGTTACCTTTCGTGATTTTTCTCACTTGATGGTCTCATAGGAAGATCAGCGCTGGAAGCCACCAGCAACATGCTGAGATGAAGCCATTTCGTGGCACTTTATACTTCCTTTGTTTTTGTTATATCATGTAATTTAATGTGTCTTGTTTGTGTCTACGAATAAAAATTATTCTATTCTATTCTATTCTATATTACCGACACTGATCCCGTTAACAGATAGCTAGGTAGACGCGCTTGACTATGCCTCCTGTTTCTGAATTTTCTGATAACCTACTCATATGTGACATTTCTTAATCATGACAACGAATGGATTCACATTTCTTTCAATAATCCCAGTTGTAATTTTAACTCCAGCTTTCTAGTGCGGCAATGTCTGTTAGCAATTTCCCGAGTAACGAAGGCGGTTCTGCAAAAAAGCGTAGGATCCGCAAACAAGATGAAAGGCTCTCGGCAAACAGGACGGATCGCCGGGGGTCGCGTCAAGTGGCGAACGGGTTAAATGGTTACTTTGCTGCCCGTTTTATACGCAGAAAAATAGCTAATCTGAAGTAAAATGGTATACCTACATGGCTGCACGTAGCTGAAACCGATCTCTGTTTTTGACTTACCTACCTGCAATAATATCTTGTACAATAAAGCACGCAAAAATATCAAACACAATATTATCTGTAAAAACTTGTCAAAAAACAGTTTAAGGCCCAGTATGTATAAGTTAATCTATGGTTTATGAAAGGTGCTACACTCTGGCGGCAGAACAATGAGCAATGCTGAGCCGAACAGGCGGCTGATTTTCGAATTTCGAGCGCTCGATTTCGTGTGGCTCCCTTTAATACTATCTTCACTACTAAGCATTTAAATTCTACTAATAAAATTGAAAAAGAGTGGTCAATACCACTATAACCCAAAGGTTGTCTGGAAGAGATCGCTTCTTAGCGATAAGAACGCTGTTGTTACCTAACTTTTACGTGTTTTTTCATTTCCTGTCTATTTTTAACTGTATGGTGCACAATAAAGACTTACTTACTTACTTACTTATTTCCAATTTCAATCGCTCATGTCTCAAAAATTATTATTGACATAATATTATTATTTTAATCGTTTATCGCTTTGTCAGAACCTATAGATTTTGTGAAATGACAATAGTACCAAAAATTCGCACGTTGTACTACTTAGCTTATAATAATATAAAATAATTGTGCCATATAACTTAATAATTTTTCAAAACACTGTGATATTTCTAAGGCCATTTTGATCTTAACATTTTACCGCAGTAGTCTGGTACCATGGTAGGTACCTATATAATATAAGACATACAATATCCAGCTCATTTTGCCTCAGTCTAATAAATAAGACTCCAGGTATTACCCAGTTTCTTGGTACCTTTCGGTTATGTTTTTCTGATATACCCTCATGTCAGCCGTGCAAAGTTCGATACTCGATTTTGGCAGAATTGTGCTTAACTGCGCGGTAGCCACAGACAAAAGAGTGAAGTGAAGTGATAAATAAGACAAAACTTCGTGTGACTTTCTACCAGCGGCGACATGAGCACACTCGATGAAAAATTCTAAGTGGTTAAAAGGTTAACATTAACTATCGAACTATCTTGTAAGGATTTAGAAATTACCTATTAAAATGAATACTGGGTACTTCGAGGCCAAGCGCCCACTGATCATGTGGTTATATCAATTCAGTGTTTATTTATACTCAGTCACGTACAGATCCAAATTCAAAACCTACCTTTTACTAAAAAAAGGTTTTGATTTATTGGACCGAACGGTAGCAGCAGACAATGGCAGGCGGTGCTCCGCCCGAATGTCGAATGGGCCATTCCCCATGCTCGCTCCTACACCGATATTTATTTGGTTATTTGTGGAAATATATGGTAAAGCGCTTTGAATCTGGCAAATGTAAGATATAGGGTGAAATTAAAGTTTAAATCTAGATTTTTAACGGATTTTGTAACAAACCAAACCCATAACTATTATAGCTATGCTATATGCCAAAAACTCCTTTTTATGCCGATAATGCCTTACATAATTTTAGAAAAGAGCTGATACTCTCCAAAATGCTGGCTGGATTTCTATCAAACATAGCTAAGAACCACCGCACGGAAACTTGATTTCACGTAAAAAAACCGCATAGAAATCGGTCTATCCATTGGAGAGCTACGATGCCACAGACAGACAAACAGACATTGGCGTCAAATATATAATTACCCCTCTTTTTGCGTGGGGGGTTAAAAAATTTTGTGAAGCAATAACTTTTCTTTTTATTCCTTCATGATAAGTACTAACCAAAATAAGAATAAGCTCTGGAATTGACACCAAAACTCCCTAATCACGTCATTAGTACCTATTATTATGTAACATATATATATATATATATATATATATATATATAGTAACATGAATATTCAAATATAATGAATAAATTATTAAATAATTTTTTTAAAGATACCATTTAATTAACTTGGCGAAGGACAATATCGGTACGACTTCCGGCTGTCAGAAGAACTGGACGGGAAGTTGCGGGCGGTTTCTTCCCACTTCCGGTGCTCGCGGGGGACTTGTTTAAGTAGAGTAGAAGGTTTATTTTATGTACGAATTATTGAAGTTACAATTCGTACTCACCAAGCCGAGTTGGATCGGCTGCATTCATTTCGTGCAGAGCATCTGGTAGAGCACCCGGGTGCGGGTCCATCCACCATGAGTCCTTTGACACCTTGACAGAGGATCTAAGCAGCGTCTGTACACGAGGGACGTGTCTCCTGACTACAAACCAATGTGGGACCAGCATTTGCGACCGCATTTGTGACGGCTGAATGTGGCCATGTCGACAGCAACTTCTGGAGGATTGTGCCTCTGCTCGTTCTCGGGCTACATCTTGGAACGCGTTGTCGTGGGTTAAGCGGCCGCTTGCTACCCCTCTACCTATCGTGATCTGACGCCAGCTTCTCCCTAGGTTCTATTAAACTGCTATAATCTATAGTCACATTCACGCGCTGGTAAGGATATATCCGCCAACCGTAGAGTGACATTCGACGGCATATCACGGCAAACAACCTAGAGCGAAACCAAAATAGCGGAGCATATAGCTATCTGAAGCGAAGAAAGGCTCTGTAATTTAATTCTACTGTGAAATCTTAGTAATTAGAAGTTACACTAACAAAGACCTTCTGACACATAGGTATATTTTATATGAAAATCTTGACGTTTCAGTACAAATCTCGCGACAGTTGTTATGAATTTACATACATACATACATTTTTCATTCCTACCAAAAGACTGCTCAAGACATCATTAAAGTGCACCCCTAGTTAACTGTAGCTCGCTTCACTCGCTCGACTACAATTACAGTACGGACCACTGGAAATGTATGGGTCACAGACAAATAGCCTTACGTCTGAATGGGACTTATATAACTATATTCCGTACGGCGCGATTTGGTCGATATTGGCGGCAACAGGTGGCCGCGAGACGCCGGCGGAGAACTTCTGATTTACGGCGTTGAAATATTTAAGTACGTTCGTCGTCGTTTGTGACTTTTGATGAAGTATATTCGGTGATTTTCTTCCGTGCTGACATCGTACATGTAACTATTCTGAATTAATATTTTATAATAATTAATAACCCTAAATTTTAAAACTGCTAGTAAAAATTACAGCAAGATCCTTAAGTAAGGTAGAAGTACTAGTGCTCGACGCTGCACTAGTACTCGACATGGGCACTTTATGTCAAAGTGACAAGGATTAAGTTCGAATACAGAAAAATCTTCGTTGTTCAAATTTAACCTATATTTCCATGAAATAAAGTGCCCATGTCGGTGACTAGTGCAGCGTCGAGCACTAGTACTTCTACCTTATGATAAGTTAAAACTGGCAACATAATAATCTGCATTACTTGTTCAAATGTTGGTGTAGTGTTTCTTTATTTAATGTGACAAAAGAAACTATCGTTTCGTTGCCATTATGGAAGGTAGAGGTAAGGAATGAAGTCTCCATAGGCACAACTGTTGAAAAAGTGTCCAGCTGTCAGCTATAAATAATAGTTCCAACACTGTCCAGAGTAGCGCTAGAGTAGCTAAGAACCTAGATGTTATTGACGGTGTAAAGTGCGCTTAGTTTTGATTTTTTTTTTCAAATATTCTAGGTCTTGTAGTGATAGACACTTTTTGGTACATGGAGATTTCATTCCTTACCTCTACCTTCCATAGTTGCCATGTTTCCAAAAAAATACAACAGCCAAGTACCTACATATCTAGCTTACATAATTGAAAGATTTTTTCACCGTTGTGATAGGTCAACTATTCTTAAGGGATAATCCTAGTACATATTTAATTTCCAGTGTATAACTATTCATGATAACTTAGGGTGGGTCATAATTGACTACCCAATCCCAAATTAAACATTAGTTCTCTAACTAAACCAAAGACTCCACAAATAATTAAGACTGGAGTTTCACGAGCAATATTTTGCACAATTTATTTTTACTCGGAAAGTCGAGGCGCCTCGGAGCGGCGGCAATGGCGCCTGAGAATGACGGCGATCACAGACATACATCGAAATGGAGGTCACATTAGGTAACGTGTACTGTGCGTTCGAACCTGGACTTATCGATGAGTTTCTGGTCTTACTATGCAGCAGAAATCTTCAACACCATTCTAATTCAACTAACTAATAAGTCTAGGTCGAACTAAGCAGATATGGTAAAGTTAGATTTAAAGTCTTATCTACTTTGATAGTTTTATCACGAACCAATATCTCGATTGAAACAGTGACCTCATTCCAAAAATATGAAAATAATTCGCGTCCCGAAATTTGAAAGCATAAATTATGTTGCCATTAAAAAGCAAGACGCCTTTACTTGGCTCTCTAAATAAGAAGAAATGTCTAACGTGGGCAAAGAAACAGACATTGGACGTTAGGAAATTCCGTAATCGGTTCATATTGAATTTATTTCTATCTTTGGCCTGGGGTGTACTACTACAGACATATCTCTGCGTGCCTGAATGGCGAGGGAATGACGGCGGCGTTTCGCTAATTGGCGGGAAGGCGCAATAGCGGCGCGGCGTGGCGAGGTTCGGCACGGGCATGGGCGAGAGAGGGCGCGGGCACTGTTCGACGATAATAAAATTATTGCTGACTTTGGGAGGAGTTCCACGCGACGTTTATAATTGACGATAGGTAGGTAACATCGAATTGGGCACTATTTTAGAAGAGTAGACAGAAACTTTTACCTTTATTACTGGTGCGTGACAGTGAGGTCATTCAAACTTATATTTTTTTTTTATTATTCGCCCGTGCGTCTCCATATTGGCGCGAGCCTGTACCTACAATACATGTACGGAACCTAAGAGTTAAATGCATCTGCATATGGTAACTAAATGTCATCGTTTATATATCAAACCATTCGAATTGGCCTCCAGGTAATTTTTTCGATGCCTGTTATCCTTTATTCTTTCCAACTACTGGATGGAATACTTCCCAGAATCTCTAGATCGTTATTAGCAGTTAGGTTTATACACCGTGTTTTTATTGAATTGCGTTAACTCCGGGGTTTCGGTAAGTACGTTTAAGGAAACTAAATGGTACAGTTAATTTTCAAAAAAAAAATTTTTTTTTGTTTTTTTTTTACAATTTTTATATTTATAAAAAGTAACTAAATGTTGCATATAGCGTTGTTGTAACATGGGCATTACATTTAACTCAACCAAACAATTGAAAACTGTGATATATCAATGTCATTTCTAACATCGATCGTCCGAGATAGTACGTACGTTTAGTAGCAAATGTATGTACTCGCACTAAACACTAATCAATAAGTAAACAGGCCCTAAGGCAAGTGTACACGCTCGTAAGGGCCTTATAATATAAAAAATTATGATTGATTATCTCCGAAATGGAGTTAATTAGAATATCGGTGTCTTTGAGAAAATTACTTAATTTAAGCTCAGGAATGCACCCTCGAAATTAACGCAAATCAAAAAAAACACGGTGTATACAATTTTATTCGTTAGATAGTGCGCTATATTGCCAAGGTAGATTAGGTTTTCAACCCTAGCAAATTGAAAGAGACGTCAATGATCAGATTTATTTGATAAATTTCACAACAGTGATCCGTTTTCATTAAACTTTATATTCTGTATCGGCAGCTCTAAGAATGCCTGTATCTGCGCGTTCTCTAATCGCCGACCATTACTCGGTGATCGGTCCGTCGACCAATGGCTTTAAGGACCTTTCTGCCACTCCGGCCATCGGTTCTACGAACAATCTCGCTGAGACGAGCTCACAGATGATTATAAACTACTTTGTGAGCAGCAGGCCATTAGGGGCATCGATAACCGACCCACGCTGAGCAGAGATGATAGATGCTTAGATGCAAAAGCGTTTGAAACCAGACGGACGACTGGGCGAAACTTTCAAGATTATTCAGATGAGAATGCTGTCGATGTAGTGACATTATCTAGTACAAAAAAATACATAAATAATTATATGTTTCATTGTAAAATTGATGACTTAAATATGATTATCATCTGCAAGTTTTTGACGACATTGCAAACGTCGTAGCTATTTCTAAACTACGCGCCACCAACAAATGCACCAGTCTTTTCACCAGTACACTTTAGAATTGCAAAACCGGAACGTTATAACCTAGCCTCGGTGAGTCGGTAATCTCGGTAGCCCTATAGTTTGCGAGTCGGTGTCGGTCGGCAATCATGGGACATTAGTTGCAGATACCGGCCCGGGCCGATCTGCCGCGTCTCGGGTGACGACGCCATTCTGAGAATTGCGAATAGATTATGCAAAGGAGCCGCTATGTCCCTGAAATTATTAGATTAGTCTGTAAGGCAGGCATGTGTGGATCTTTCTTTGCAAGGGACCTAGTCATTAGCCAATCGTTTCTAGAAAACTACGGAACCCTTTGTTCTCCGTCTGCCTTAAACGGATTGTGCCTATGTCGCGTTATGCCTAAACTTCAATCCTTAAGGGCATAAAGACTATCTAGCTTGCTGGCCATTTCGCTGTTTGTCTATATAGTGGACCGCCTGTTTAGAGCTGTCTGATTCTCTAAGTGACATACTCGCGTTTTGCCTAAACTTCAATTTTCATGGGCGATAGGTCATTTCGTTGTTCTTCTATACAGTGCACTGCCTGTTTCGAGCATATACCTAAGTCAGTCATAATACCGCTGTTGTCCTAATGCGTGTTAGTCGTAATGCGATGTAGCTTAACAGCCATTATTCAAAAGCTGTAATGGCATGTTGATAATTAGGAACTTAACGTTTTATGTCATGTGCGATTTGGACTTGAGAGCTACATAGGCACAATCCGTTTTAGGTAGACGGAGAACAAAGGATTATTTTGATAATAATTGAAATTTCAACTAATCTATTATTTGCACAGTCAGCAACTACAATTGTTGTACAATTTTCTACGACATCTTCCGTATCCACTATCACAAGTTCTCACCATGTTTTCTTTTCTTTACCAACGTTACAGCGTGCAACCCTTGCTTAGTTCATTGCTAATGCTAGGTTCTCCGCACTAGCGGGAAGTGTTTTTGCTCAGCGGAGAGCAGTAGCGGTGCAATTTATAGCCTGGTAGCAGCTAGGGTCTGGGATTATCCAAGCTAGCACACTCAAGTACCGTGTTTCGTCGCAATTCGTTTGATTATTTTAGTTCACTTTGTTACTTTAACGGAACAATTTTCAGGTATAGCTTGAGCCCTGCGTTGGTTTATCATACGATCTACGCCACAGCTGTTCTGAATAAGTTTAGTAACATTGAGCAAAAACTCCTAATTACCTACATCCTATAATGCCATATAGGGAGGTATTCGTTCATACTTGGTGCTCATTATGCTCGACCTTCTCTTATCTTGCAGAATACCGCAGCTGAATTAGAATTGTATGCGTAAAAGTCTTGGTGGTGAGTAATTTAGTGCTTGCCAGAGTTATCAAAGGAAGCTTCTGTCGGTGGAGAAAGACATTAGAGGGCCTACTGCGAAACACGAACATCGACATGTTGTTAAAGCCCTCTGTCCTTACAGCAATCGTTGAGATGTGCCAAAGAAATAAAAATACCAACACCAAATTACCTCGTCGGATAAAAAAACATAGCCTGCTTTGCTCTCAGTTTGAAACACCTTTGCACTAGGCAATCATGAAATGCTAAGCGACCGCTTCCACGCCGAGCCCGTAATTACGCGGTCCCGGACAGTCCAGCTAATTACCTCCTCGCGACGCTGGCCGCCTGGTGTCCGACTAATTGCTGTCCACGTTATTTATGAGCCTAATTAGTTAAGCACAGTGTGTTAGTACTTAGCACTAATATCTCAGCGGAAAAAATATGATGAGGAGTGTAAGAGAAACTCTCGAGAGACTAATCTGCCAGAAGAGACGGTAGTTCATCATCATTTGATTCATAATTACCTAGGTATATATTACTTGTATACCGAATTCAAGCTCTAGATCAACCTTTTCAGTCATAATTTTAACATTTTAAAACCCCCGAAATAGTACTTTATACGATCGTAATATAATAGACAGCTTTCCAGTCGAGTATCTTGTTTAGGCCACGTAGCTTGCTGAGTGGCCTAAGCCAGGTACGAGACTGAAAATATTGATATCACTATTTTATACAATTCTTTATCTATGAGTCAACTAAAATAATCATTGTGTTACTATATATCCTAAATAAAAACGAAATTAGGTAAATGTCTCAGTAGATAAAAGGATAGGTAAAACAAAAGACATCAACGAGCTTTTTTTACTAAAAAAAAAATCATTTCCTTTGCCTTGGTTTTGTATACTTGATCGCCATGAGATGCGATTGGTCAAATTCATTATAGTTCACTAAAGTGTGTTGTAATAAAGTCATTATAGTTGAGTAGGGAATAACAGTTTGGTTTACGAAGTCGTAATTCCACGAGTAGATAAAGATAATAGCAGTCCTATTTAGTGATTTAAAATCTGTCTATAAGTTACCATAGTAATTTGTAAGTGTATCAAATCCTTTAAGCATTTAGTTCGGTATTAGGTGCTAGTCATATGCCTTACAAAGTTACGGGAAACGGTCGAAGTTCAGAGCCTTTTTAGGATGTTGTTGGACCCATGTCCAACCCATAATGAGGGCCCAAAAACTGCTAGGAGACAGTGGCGCAGGCCATCTACTTCAGCGTAATGACGTCATCAAAATCGCTTCCACCTCAAACAATGCATTACACATACTTATTAAATATGCTGAATTTAGTTGATACACTGTGTTTCAAAAATATACTACAATTTAAGAGCTATCAAGGTTAGGAAAGATTGCAAAATTATCTAAAATACGGTTATTTGGGTTTTACAATACAAGAATACAACCAAACCAAAAGTCGAACGTAAAATTAATATAAAAGAAAAAAAAACAGCTTAATGCTGCTTACTAACTATTACGTTCCATAGCGTAGCGTAGTCATCTCTTTCTATCACTCTGCCATATTAGTGCGACAAGGTTACGCTATACGAACTGTGCGACAGAGACAGTTGCGTTATAGCATAGAGAAATAAGAAGTAATAGAGTGCTCACTCCATACATCAGTTTTGGTAATCTCGTCTCGTAAAATCATTGAGCATTAGACTTTTTGTTTGCCGCGATATCTATTGTCGAGTAGCAGTACTGAGAGTTGTGCCAGCTCTACTCGAGCCCCCCGGCATTATAAGAGATGATGGCAAGAGACCGGATGGAATGACACTAATTCCGTGGAAGTTGGGACGGGTGCTGGTGTGGGACGCCACCTGTGTAGACACCCTAGCCCCGTCTCATCTCCACGGCTCTTCTGCTAAGGCTGGCGCGGCGGCAGAGGCGGCCGAAAAATTAAAAACGACTAAATATAGGGGTCTCGGCACCGAATATAATTTCGTACCATTTGGCGTCGAGACCCTTGGTCCTTGGGGTCCGAGCGCCTTTAACCTTTTTAAGGAACTTTCTAAAAGGATTAGAGAGGTCACCGGTGACCGCAGAGCTGGCAGCTTCCTCGCTCAAAGAATTAGTCTTGCGATACAGCGAGGAAATGCTGCTAGCATCTACGGCACCATGCCGCAGGGGGATAGTTTTATTTTATTTTAAGTCTAGTTCTATTTATTTTTAGATCTAGGTTTTAAGTTTTGTAGTTTAGTTTTTAGTATATTTACCAAATAAATTTAATGATGCAGAAATAATAAATCTGTGGCCCTAGTGAAAAAGGGTACAAGTCTCTGGCAGTTTAGGTGTATATGGGCATAAGTGTTATGTGGAACTTACACCCCTTTACACCTGCGCTGCCAGAGACTTGTACCCTTTTTCACTAGGGCCACAGAAATATTTTTTTTGTAGTTTTATAAGATGTAGTGAATTGACGTTTTCCCCTAGACTTGCGGACAAATTTAAAGAATTAAAGAATCACAATTATTTTCCAGTGGCGCTAGTGAGCACGTTGATGGGCCTTTAAGGTTGTGTAAATTGGTTGAAATATAACGATGTTGTCGGAAAACATCACGCTGGCTAGGAGCGTTAATAGAAAATGCTGCCTAATCCGTTTGATCTATAACAACACAATGTATGGTGGGGTTGTCTCTCTTTCATGGGTCTACGAAAAAGTCCGCGATGTTGAATGTCTATCTTTTAAGGATAACTTACTATACCCATTCTTAACTTCTAGAAAAATATCACTTTATATGTGGCATTTACAAAGCTATTTACACGAATACAGTATGAATAATGATCAAATTAAATACGTTAGTTATATTAAGCATTTCATACAGATTACAATGGTACCTTACACCATACAATTTACATTAATATTTCACGAGTAATCGTAAATTAAAGTTTCATTTCGAGCCATATAACTTGTAGGTACGTAATGTTAAAGACGCTATCCACAGTTAGTTTTAATTTTTACCACTTTATGCGCTGGGATCGCTTTACTTACCCCCACCATGCACTTGCACGGTCCCATAGATAATGATGTCGCCACCTATCGGCGAGTAGCGGAACAAGATGTTACTTGCACAGTTGGGGAAGTGTAATAAAGGAAGAATAGATGCCGCTAGTATCTATAACTTGATACATTAACTTGTATAACATTCTATCAATTCTATTATTATTTTAATATATCAACTTATTACAAATTCTAATAAATGTAATTTAGTACTATATGTAATTATATAAAAATGGAATGTAATATTCTCTACATTGACACGGTCCAGGGAATTCTTTTTGATTTTACCTTCCTATTTAAATTAAACGAATAATTTTCTGTCATTAATTATTTCAGCTTTAATTTTAAATATCATTGCTTTGTATTGTTTCAGAACGCGCCGAACCAGGAGCCAGTGTATAGAAAAGTCGCGATAGTAGAAAACTTCTTCGATATCATCTACACCGTGCATGTGGAGCTTGAAGGTCGACCAGGCAAGCATGCTGGCCAGAAACGTACATACAGAACTGTAAGTCACTTCTTTTTATCATTAACTATGACCTCGGTCTCTTTAAAGCAAGAGTGAATAGGCTACTACTGAATCGGTGAGCTCCATCTTAGGCCCTGTCTTCACTTTCCATCAGGTGTGACTAGAGCCAATCGCCGATTAGTTTTTAATAATAATATAATTTCAATCAAAGCATAAAAGCTAAGACCAGGGTGTAAAATGTCTGATGGTGAAACTATTTGTTGTAAGCGCCATCTGTGTGACAGTGCAGTAACTAGAACGGAAGTTCACAACATGTTTACGTTTGCTTTATAGAATTCAACGTTGTGAAGTTATGAGTGGTGGTGTTCATAGATGGCGCTACGTAAGCAGATGGATGTAAAAATATTTCCGTTAATTTATCGTATCGTAATGCATTTGATGTACTTAATTCATACACATATAAGTCAGCATACTCTTAGACACTTTCCTGGATATAACTTAAATATAAATGGCTTAACTGTCGTAATACAATGGAATCTATTAACTTTTGTCTAAATACAGGTATACAATTTTTCTAATATGCTAAGCCCGTAACCTACCTACGGATAAAAATATTTGGCAAAAGCACAGTTAGTTTATCTAAGTCTATATAAATACCTACATTACCTACATGCGGATGCAAATTACACTTACCTATACCTGCTTCAAATAAAAAGTATACTAAGCAGACAGATTTCAAACCTTTTACGACGTTTCAACATATCATACAACCTATTTTCTTCTTGATTTAACTAAATGTTACAAACTCATTTCCTTACTATTACATGTGGTCACCCAGCACGCAGAACAACCCTAAAAGCCCAGTTTGAACAAGTAGATACTTTATTCAGCGAGAATAGGGTATATATTTGAATGAGTTTCTCATCGGTGCATGGGATTGATATGCGTAGCGTGACGGAGTACATCTTCTACTCAAAAACTGGGCAGATAATCAGTATCTCCCGAGTGGGGACAATTGATTGTGGACGCTTCCGGCACTGTCCGGTTTCTTTGTAAACAACACCCCCTTCTAAACAATGTTACGCACTGACAATAGACCGCACTGGTACTTATATATCAATTTATTCCAATTTCTCTGGTATATAGGAGTATAATTAAAAGTACATAACAGAGGACTGAGGCGTCATATATTCAGCCGATCTTTTCTCTTGTTGATAAGCTTTGTGATTCAAGATGCGTAAACTCTTAGAGTACGCGTGGTGAGAGCGAATAGTCTTAGGTAAGTACCTACTCTAACTAGTACGTAAGTAATTGATGTGTCCTAGTAATCGTGAATGTTTTCGCCCGCAGATAACGGAGACGTACGCGTTCCTACCCCGGGAGGCAGTCACGCGCTTCCTCACCGGATGCGCTGAATGCGCACGGCGCCCGCGCAGCGCCTCCCCACCACCCCTCCCCACTCCCTCTCCCTCCCCCACACGGCACCCCACATACCTACCCTTCCTACCTCACTGCCCCACCGATTACACCAGAAACTGGGAATCAGAAATAGACGCGGCACACTCCAACTACCCCTACGAACCCAAATTCGACTACACCGAACTCCAGCCTCTTAAAAAAGTAGAAAGCCCAAAAGCGACAGACTCTGAAGACCAGGAACCTACGTATATAGAGTTGACATCAAAGAAAGTCAACGGTTTTGACTCAAATCCCTTATTCAGCAGAAGTTCGCCCGTCGAACCGCCGTTTAGAGAAGAAGAACCCGTCAGAACCGACCCGGAGATCGACAAAGATGAGAACAGCCTGATCGACGTAGAAGATGTCAAAAGTGACAGCCCTGTCCCTAGTGTCATTCCGAAAGACGAAGATTGTGACAAAGATAAAGAAATCGTAAGAGTTAAAGAAGAAAAGACTGATGATAAGAAACAGAAGAAGTATAATCCGTTGGACGTCGCTAACTTAACGTCTAAAGACCCTCCAAAGTCGGCATCTCCGCCTAGAAAGAAGTTGTTGCCTTCGAGTTTAGAGTATTCCAATTCGTTCGGACGGTTTCCAAAGCCGTGGCGGCCAGACGGAGGGGTATACTTCGGCGGGGAGGAGGTGGATTACAGCGTGCCCATAACGACAGCGTATCTCAAGCATATGCGGAGTATGGCGTATCAAGAACGACTGGACATGGAAAATAAGGTAAGTTTTGCATGATCATATGACTAGCCTTTAGGTGTTTATGTCTCATATCGATTAAAGTATATCATTACTGTGGGACTATAAGTTCGTTCGCGTTAAGAATGCAGTAAAATCATCATTCTCCGCCGGCCTAGCGATGCTGGTAACAGTCGTAAACTTTCAAATCGTTCCTAATTAGAAAGTATGCCTTCAACTGGTCACTGAGAATATGATTTCTAATCAGGAAAAATTTGGTTCGTTAAGGGCACGCCTAGACCGGCGGACAATGGACATTTTACTGCATTCCTAATACGTACGAACTCGATTTATAATATTTATTTAATTAGGATAATAGAAACTGCACGTCGTGTCTTCAGAAAGGTGAGCTAAGCATTTTTTCATCGTCGGTTGGTCACTCTATGCGAGCTGAATATTTATGAAGGATACTGAACTACGGGACGCACCAATCGTAAAAGAATGACTAGACCTTGATAAACACCTTGTTTATACTTATAAGGAAAACCCGGTTCAATAATTAAACAACTAAATTATATCTGATGGGCAATAAGTCTCGCAGTTGCTAGGCTTAGTGCAATCTTTAGCGATAAATGATAAAAAAATCTTGCAAATATTGTTATACATCGATCTAACTATGTTTTAAGTGAATACTTATAAACATATGCTTGACGCCAATGTCTGTCTGTGGCATCGTAGCTCTCAAACGGAAGAACCAATTTCGATACGTTTTTATTTACGTGAAAGCGAGTTTCCTTGCGGTAGCTATGTTTAATAAAAATCGATCCAGTAGAGTTTCTTTCCCGAAATGATGTAAGGTATTTTTGGTATAAAATGTTTTTTTTTTTGCTATAATGCGTAGGGTTTTTTTTAAATTTAATTGTTATTGTCAATGATTTCACCCGTATTGCATGCGCCAATGGTTTTGTCGAAACATTCCACAGACAACTAATATTAGTAATTTAGTTATAGTAAGTGAATTAATGACTATCTATTCGCTGACGCCGAAACTTTGCTGTAAAACGTATTGATGTGTAAAATCCCGTTTCATGATAGGGCAGGGTAACCCACCCTGGGTTACACGAGCAGACCTTTTTCTCTAAACAAATATAAATTTTGCGGGTTCGACCGCATTTAACCCTAGCTTAAACTTCTGCCAACTAAGGCGGCATAAAACTGCGGTGGTCGGTAGTCAGGCCCGCAAGCGCGCCTTTGTGGGAGCAATCCACCCTTTGTACCCGAGGGTTATGATTTCGAAACTCTATTCGATCTGATACGGAGTTGTGTGTTAGTTTCAGATTCAACTTTTTGCATAGGCTCACCCATTTTATGGTGGATCAGCAAATTATGAATTTTAACTTTAATGAAGCTCTGAATCTCGACTCGGAAGTTCGTTCTGGCGGTGTAAGTTGACACACAGAATTTGGTTTTAATTTTTAACCGACCTGTCTGGCCGAGTGGGTAGTGACCCTGCCTATGAAGCCGATGGTCCTGTGTTCAAATTCTGGTAAGGGCGTTTATTCGTGTGATGAACACGGATTTTTGTTCCTGAGTCATGTTTTTTATGTATTTAAGTACATATTTATCAATATTTACATATTATATATATCGTTGTCTAAGTACCCTCAACACAAGCCTTATTGAGGTTACTGTGGGATGTCCTATAGTAAACACCCCTATAATGGAACAGGCACCAGTAATGGAATGGTATAGACAAATCCTGTAAAACAAGTATTTACCATCAATTTTTAATCGTTTAATTTTTCATCATATTTGTTATTTTGAAAATGAATGGCGCCATACATTCCATGACTGGAGCAAAAAACACAATACAATACAATACAAATTGGTTAATGATATGAAAACCAATTGCAGTAGCTTTCATTAAATACATAGAAAACATAAAGGACGAAATTGGACATTCAACTTTTAAAGCTTAATGCGTCAGAAATTTTACAGGTGTCGGTGAAATATCAAAAACACTCCAAATTTTCTCTTAAATGTTCCATGATAGGTGCCGTTAACATATAAGTAATATTTATATTTATTTATTAATTATTAACTTCTTACGTAACGAAGGGGTAAATTGAAGTAAACTGAAATAAATGCCACATACGAAAGAAAAAGTGACTAAGGCTTTCAGTGCCCAAGGCTGGAATCGAACCAACGTCCTCTGCAATCGCGACAGATGCCTAAAACCACTCGGCCACCTGATTCACTTTCACTGGGTCATAGTATTGAAACAAAGGGGTGTTATAAAATGTATAACTGTAACGACTGTATTTTTTGTGATCTGATAATTTGAAGAACATTGTATAACTAGAATTTGCACAATTTGCAGCACAATCTAGCATTACTTCAGGAGCTAAACATTTCCTTACTGCAATTTGGGGATTTTTTTGGTTTTTGCTAATATTATAAGTAGAATTTTTTATAAGTAAGTACTTAATACAATTTGTTTGC
Source organism: Cydia pomonella (assembly GCF_033807575.1). NCBI lineage: Eukaryota > Metazoa > Arthropoda > Insecta > Lepidoptera > Tortricidae > Cydia > Cydia pomonella. The sequence continues at coordinate 12,658,579 of NC_084724.1, read as the reverse complement.
CAAGTTAAATACAATTTCTCCTTTACCGTTCTCATTGTGTAATATAATAATTTTAGTCATTTTATTTATTTAACACAGTGCAAGCTTACAGTACTACACCAATTCGCTTACACACTAGAAAAATAGATGTCAGGAAAATAAAAACATACAAACAGATAACATGTCAAGAAAAATAAAATTTACATAGTATAGTATATATAATATGGTATTTAGGTCCCATTTACAATCAAAAGAGCATAAAAAGGTACGAAATAACCTAAAACGCTAACAGTTTTAACTGTTCTTATAATATTACGTTTGTACTTCGTAAGTAAGTACTTTCTTTCTTTGTTACCTGAGAAATGTTGGTGTTTAACGGCATATAGATCGTGTCATTCACCACGACACATGGCTTGACTCGTAATATCATGTTATTAAACGCCGAATTTGAAAAATCTGCCCGTCGTCGTGGATGGCACGAACTATAGTAGGTAGTATGTAGGCAAGGGGCACAGTGGTAGGTAAGTACGTATGGAAGTAGCTTAATTCATTAGCCCCCGGATGTGCCGCCCACAGCGCATCCCCATGCCATCGGGACTCCTTTCATCGGGGTCTATATTAAACTCTTATTTATGTAGGATTTGTTTCCATTATTACAAGTTATTTTTAACATTTCGAGGAAGGGTAGGTTCTCAATTCGCCTTAATGTTTTATCATGCCAAATAAAAGTATTTCGTAGTGAATATGATTATTTTTATAGGCTTGTAGGTACGTTCATGAGAATATGATACATAAATCGCACAGTTTTTTTTAAACTTCCACATATGTTACATAAGTATATACTTATATAAGTAGTATGAGTGTTTGTGTTTAATAGTCTCCATATTTAGCTCCTTGCACTACCTGTTGACTTTTGTATGAGTTCTAAATTTCCTGCTACGTAAAGGTTGTCTGGAAGAGATCGCTTTTTAGCGATAAGAGCGCCTGTTGTTACCTGGTTCTGTTTTCCTTTAAAATTCTTTTGTAGTTTTACATGTATGTAAAATGTATAATTGTTGGTGCAATAAAGAATATTTACTTACTTACTTATATACTTATGTTATTGGGATATTACCGGATTGATGATTAAAACGAATTGTACCAATATTTTAACTTTTACGAACATAATAACAACTAATTTACAATTAATATTCCAAGATGTCTTCACTATAAATTATCCGTACTCGAACTGGCCGCTTGTCTCTGTTTACCCACCTCTTTTTAAGAGTCAATTGACACTCTTTTATAAGCTAGTCATAAGTAAAAATAAGAATAGGTAAAACATAAGCATAAATAATGATCCTAACAATATGTATAAATATAATTGGTTTGTGACTCTCTAACAAATAATGTCACCTACAATACGCAGATACACCACAGTTTAGTGCATATAATACACATTAATCAAACACGTGTCATGATGTTATATTTTTATAGCCATATTTTTAAGCAAGGCTTTGTTTATCTTTAAATAACTAATTATGTTCAAGATACTCGATTACTTACATGGCTACTTTTAACAACTTTGCTTTAACAGGCAGACTCCATGTAGGTACACGTAACTTTTCATAAGTACATTTTGCATTAGTTAAACAATTTCCAACATATAAAGCCTGCCAGGCTGACATCGGAGCGGTACCTGGGCGACCCTGCTGCCCGAGGCGTCCTCTGCGACCCACGACTGATTCAGACGAATGTCCCACACAAAGGACCAGAGCGTCACGCCATAATCGGGCACCGCATCTTTTCTAACTCATTTTTCTCGCTCCGAGCGGTGGGGGCCCCCCTTTCATCAAGGGGGGCGTCACGGTATTAGACAAGACACAAAAACGGGGCCCGGTGGAGAAGGCGGCTACTGAGTTTCTGATGACGCTGTTTTTTGCCATTCGCTTTTAATGATCTTGAGCGTTAAATAATGGATGTGAAGCTGCGACAGGCGTGTTAACATAGCGATAAAGCGGTTAGGGGATCATTATGCGTTTCCAACGGCGATTTTGATAGTTATTACTTTTCAATCTTCATGCAATGTAGGTTTTATAATATATGTAGGTAGAAACTTAATACAAGTATAAATATCTTACGAATTAAGTAGAGTAGTTTGATATAAATTAATAAACAGTAAATTTCTTATTAAAAACCACTTTTCCCGAAAAACGTATACATTAGGCATGTATAAATTAAATATAATTATATATATATACTTTTGAAATCATGCAAAAGATGTAAAAAGATATATAACTGTCATGAAGTTTTGTAAGTACTGAGTGAATTAAATTACCTTTAACTTTTGTAACTTTCGTTTTGTTTAGAAACATGCTAAAACACATAAACACAGCTTATACTCAAAAGCGTAAACAAACCACTAATAGTTTACAAGTAATTTGCCAACTTGCACATTTCCCGCACACAAAATGAACCTGTTAAAATCCACAAAAGTTAGTACCGTCCTTTTGGTCCATCCGCCCTAAGGGTCAGCCGGCCCGTCCATAAGAGGGTACCGTCCCTCGGCCCCCGAAAGTGGCGCCCCCTTCGTCGCGACTTGTAAGATTGATTGGGGCTCCTTCAGTCCATTGCGGCCCCCCTTGTGGGATATTCGACCCTCCCCCCTTTTTTCTCGGGTACTGAGACAGGGATATAGAGAGGATGGATGGGCTTTTTGTCGGGGTTATTGAGATTTTCCAGCGCGTTTAAGATACTTGTTATTGTTAGGGATACTGTCCCTAAAATGTATACCGTATTAAATATTTATATATAAGTAGTTACACTATTGTCTTAGGTTTAGTACCTGTAAAAATAGTTGTAAGTGTGGAAAAAAAAAATCAAATCAAGGGATAATAAATAAACTTTTTTGATGTTGTTTTTGCGCTCCGTTCGACTATTTTAATGCTAAAAACTGTAAGTGTTTTTGTATTGATCTTACTTGAGAAGTATCGAAGGCTACGTGTTTTGTGCTCTGCTTATAAGATGCTTCTTTTAGTTGTTGTAAACCTAGTTAGCACACTTAAAATACTCATTAGTTTCAATCTATACTTGCAGATGCAAAATATTTAGAAGTTTTGATATACGATGCGTAGGTAATTAACGCATTGGATGTGTTTCTAGCACCCATAAAAATGGTCGAAGTTAGACGTCGGCTCGACTCATACGCACAATAAAATAAATAGAAACTATGACAAAGCCTTTTTTATAGGAAGCGCAATGTGTGGTCCGTGGAATGTCGACTAGAGCTCATACTTTACTCTGACATCTCGATCTTAAAGTGACCTAACTACTCTAAAACTTAGTATACCTAGGCTCTTTCTTATCTATCTCACTAGCATTTTACATATAAGGCAAAATAATTAGAAGTGTTATAAAAACTTGGGAATCGCTAATGGGTAAACCTTATTTGTCGTACACAGTAGCCGTTGGTCCTGACTAATCTACGCTAGAGAATATGCTACCAAGAGATCCAACTTAAGCCGAAGGCTTATAATTATTATGAAGCTACTATTTTACTACATAAATTGAAACAAATAGTAATAAAATGGAAGTTAACCAAAAGAGTTCGTTGGTTTGATGAAATAAATATAAAAATCATAAACATTTTCATGATGTTGTGATAATGTTTAATTTGCCTCATTTGCCTCAATCCCACCTACTAATATTATTCTCGTGCATCTTATTTGGCAGGTACACGAATACACGTTAGTATATGTCATGTAAATAAGTCATTCGCACCTGAGATACAAGTTTCTAACAACATAGCTATACACAGAACACCTAAGCATAGCTTATTAGCTATATCATCGACCGATCAGTCGGTACCTAACTTACTGGTATGATGGTATAACAGATTAGTTAATAGTTATCAACCCCTCTAATGTCTTCTAGGATTGCGACTCTGGTCTATAAAAGTAAATTAAGTCACTAATAGTAGATAAAAATCAATTTCAAATATTTTTCTAAGTCTAATCGTAAAGTGGTAACACTTAATCTTAAATATCACCTTTATATATACTTTATAGGTATAAAAATAGTTCTCCCCTATGTTATTCATTTTTTTCAGCGATGATAACTACTGTACTATATAAACACACAATTTTGTATTAATACACTACGTTAGTTCACCAATGTACTAATAAATACATAGGATACATAATAATTATATGACCGAAGCATAAGCGAAGGCCTCCGTTTCAGCTTGGGCAAAAATACTTTCGTATGTATATTAATTTTTCAACAGATTCTCGTGAAACTTGGTGAGCGGGCTTGATAATTATATAGACATATTTTGGGGTCTCAGCTTTTTAAAAAGGTGGTGACGTGACGTTTTACGAGGTCTACAGCTTTTAGAGCCACTATTTTAAAAATACCGTCTATTAGTCACTTAATATTATATATAATTTGACGACCGCTCTGGCCTAGTGGGTAGTGACCCTGCCTATGAAGCTGATGGTCCCGGGTTAACCTTTTGACCGCCGTAGTCTGATATATCAGACAATCAATACCCAGCTCGTGTCGCTGCAGTCTGATAAATAAGACATTTTTTTCATGTTTTTCTCAAGACATTCTTTACTTTAATAAAGTTTACTTTGGTTCTTTGCATAAGTAAGTCGCAGTAATTGTTAATTAAGTAACAGTGAGACTGATCTGTTGATTTTATTATATTTTCTAGTTGAAAATAAACTTTAATTATACCATTAGATTATGTATGATTTTACCCCAAGTCTCGTAGCCAAAGTCTTATTTAAAAGACACCAGTGATGTGACGATGATTGGTATTGAAATATCTACGTCGACTTTCTCATTCGATGTTTAGATTTACGACGTAAGATTTATGCATGCGACTGACCTTACTTAGCTAACCTATTTTATCACTTCGATATGTTCTTATAAAATTATGACGTAAGTTGTCTATTATTCTACAATGTCGTCCGCTGAAGAATTAATTAGAATTTTAGAAGGAGCGGACGAAAATGAAGACGAAAACGACATGCCATGATGGCCTCGCAGTAAATGATCGAGTACCTAATCCTTGTCATTGTGATCCCGATCCAAGCAGTTCCACTTTACCATTTACTCTTTGGACATTTTGATTCCATGGATGTTTTGACCCTTGGACATTTTGACACTTGGACATATTGAGTCCTTGGACGTTTTCAAAGTTGAACTTAGAAATAAATATATTTGAATTGTACTAGTGCCTACCTTCCAGGGTTTCGTGAAGTCGGTTTTTTTCATCGATGATAGATATTTGAATCGATAAATAAGGCGAGACTCTGTTATCGTGGTTCATCGGTAATCCCTACTAAGTTATTATATTCCGCAATAATAATCAATACAGACTACGCCGTCGTCTTAAAAATGAGACCGCATGTGACGTCAAAGATATAACTTAGAAAATTTTAGTGGTGTAGAGTACTCGATATTTCAAAGTTATGTTAGGTCAACAAAATATATAAGAAGGTACTGTTTAGTAGTTTTAAAACTTTGAAAACTATAATAATATTGAGTTTACAATATTTATTTAACAAAGAATTGTGTTACTGTGTAAAATTTTATGATTTATTATGCCAAACAACGTTGAAATTTTCAGATTCGATACGTTTCTAATGTGATCAATCCTCTCCCTACTAGTGTCAACTTATCAACGAAAATACAATGAAGCCTTCGCCAATGTCTGAAATAGTAGACCGCTCATGACGTCACAGATACGAAATAAAAAATAATAGTGATGTAGCAAAGTCCATCAATAAATTTGCATAGCTGGTAAAATTCACAGATTCAATCCATTAATAAAGGGACGAAACCATAAAAAAGACATTGGTAAACGTGATTTAATTATTATAATATTTTTTTTTAATGATAAGGTTGTAAAAAATGAAGTTAATCACTGTAAACTATAAACAATAAAATATTTTATCGTAAGTTATGTGGCAAGCACTACACAGTTTGTTATTACTTAGTATAGGCGGCGACACGGGCACGTCCGATGACATCCTAAGCGGCGTTCAAAAGGTTAAAATCCTGGTAAGGGTATATTATTTGTGTGATGAGCATGAATATTTGTTCCTAAGTCATGGGTGGTTTCTATGTATTTAAGTATTTATATATTATATATATCGTTGTCTAAGTACCCACAACACAAGCCTTTTTGAGCTTACTGTGGGACTTAGTATTGACTAATAATGTCATTAGTATTGACTAATATTTATTTATTTATTTATTTATATGGCCGCTTCTGCTGGCTCTTCCAGCGCTCTCCACCATTGTTAATAACACAACAGGCTATTTTAGCCAGCACTTGGCGTGTGGCCGCTTTGATCCAGCAGATTACTCGCTATGTTATTGCAGGCGAGGAATGTTTGCCCATTGAATATTTGCCGAACTTTGAGAATTCGTTTGGGGTGCTCAGAAAGTCGGTATCGTGTGAACTATTTTTGCTAGATGGATTTATACTGAGTTTGGAATGTACGACTGTAAAAGTTAAGACTAGGTACTGCAGATATGAAAATTATATATTTTACTGTTAATTTGATGCATATATGAGTACGAGTTAATCCAATGAAATACGTGTTAAAATCCACCAAGCCGTTTGAGGAGAAGAGTGTACCAAATAAATATAAGTATATTTATATAGTCAACTATATATGCACATACACGAAGAAAATTACTCTTTCTCACCACCAAAACATTCTGCTATATTTAAAATTAAAACTTTCACGTAAAAGAAGCTGCATCGAAATCGGCCCATCCGTTGAAGAGCTACGATGCCACAGACAGACAGACATACCGACAGACATTGACGTTAAGCATATGACACCCCTTTTTGTGCGTCGGGGGATAAAAATTACTTTATTATGCACAAAATTGAGATTTAGCATAGTGTTCGAATTACGTTATTTTTAAATTGAATTGAATAATTATGTACTTAAGTTTAACTTTCACGCCTTTCTCGTTTCAAATTTCAAAACAAATTATCTCCTCAAGATAGCAATCAAACACAATTCAGTTATTCATAGAAATAGGAACTCCCCTTCGAAAAGCAATTTGCTGTACGCACTTACGTATTAAACTGTAACTTACACAAAGTCTTTAGCTGTTACCGTTCGATTCAATTCAAGACTTTATTACCTTGAAACTAGGCCTTGTTTTCATATTTTATCTAAAGAATGCGAGTTTTTAAAGGTTATTTTCCCGATATGCATCACATCCGACCTTGAGCCGTGACATAATTAAGTTTAGGCGATCGATCAGCCGATATTAACCAGAGGGTCGTTCGGACCCCTGCTGCGATCCGCGCGGTTAGCATGCACACGAAACTAAATTTCGCAAACGATTTTAGAATTTATTCAAACGTCGAAAGATTCAATTTTCTATAAGCGATTAGTATTTGAATTTGTTTTAATTTTATCGTATTTATTTGAACACGTGTCTAACTGACGGTCAAAGGGAGCTGTCAATGCTGTCATTCGGATTGCGCCGAAGTAGGTCAACAAATAACGGTAGCAGGGTAGCGTTAACAAGACTTTGGGGCCGGGAAACTGTTTTTTGCGGCATTGCGTGTAGACACCTCGTGCTGCCGAGTTACTAGGCGCTAAAACTAGGAGTGGAGGTGGGCGGCCGCTCCCTCGCTCCTAGTACCTACATGTGTGGTGAATTTACTGCGGCGCCCTGCAGGCGGCGAGCTCGCGACTAATTCCGTTAAAATTCTCCGCTGCTTGTATGCTAGCCTGGTAGCGACGGTAAGTAGGGTAAATGACAACGGGGTGGGCGCCACCCCCGGCGCAAGGGTTTTAACTGGCATTTATTTGCGACTGGCTCGGCGCCCCGACTTGGCACGGCACTGTGCTTATCCTTAAATTCGACACGCTTGATGAATTGTTTGGTGAACGCTCCGGTATCGAAGAGAAAAACTAAGGATTCTTGAAGATGGTGCCAAGAATGCGCGGAAATCATTCATTCATACCGAAATGCTGATGTGACTTAAAATAATGTCTATAGGCATACAAGGAAGGGGTGCAAACGTTCATGGGATAAGTAAAAAGCTACTAGCGGTCAATTAAATGCAGTTTCTTTGCTTATTGCAGCAAGGAAGGGGTGATCTTTTTGAGAGCAACTGAATTTCTTAACGTCCAAGGTGCTGACAGATTTTCATGTTAAATTAACATGGTCTAAAATATATAGGTATCGGCGTTCAAAGTTAAGTTAAAAAGTCATGGCCTGTTTCACAATGTCCAAGTAAAGGTCTGAATAAGCTACTTGCCACTTTTTTTTTAAATAAGTCATCGTTGGCGTTTCATAATCTTCAAATAAGATAGATAAAATGCCCAGTTTTGCAGGATGCTTTATCTGGCAGTTAATTTATTTCTTAATTAGCTATCCAATACTTGGACTTTGTGAAACAGGCCCTAAAAAACGTACCTATTTAGAGTAGTAGTAAACTCTTTATTTTACTCGTACAAAAACACATAATAAAAGGAACTTACAATTAGGAAAAGCTAAGTACAAAGGCTATTAGGCTATTTATATGTTTGTCTTACCTAACATTTTGGAATTTCTTCTATTTTTACTTTTCAGCCATTTCTCTCGCTTAACTTTTTTGTATATTTTCACGTAGCTATTTTTCCCGAACCGTCACATAAGTTCAGCGAAATTACCAGAGGTCGCGAGACACGCACGTTCGTGCCGCTTTATCGTTAGCGGGCTCATGTCATTTTCAAAATGAAATGATGCTATATTATCTTTCTGTTGCAACCGCAGTTCTATTTGAAAATTATTGCACCAATTTGGGGTGGAATCACAGCATCGTGCCGCATTTTATATATGAGACATCGCTCGCTATTATGAAGATGCGTATAGCTAAAAGCATGCGTACGCATCTTCATACTAACGAGGGAATTCTCATATGTGACATGCGGCTCGATGCTGTTAAATTTTTTTTAATACTACGTCGGTGGCAAACAAGCATACGGCCCGCCTGATGGTAAGCAGTCTCCGTAGCCTATGGACGCCTGTAACTCCAGATGAGTAACCCTAACACTCCGCACACTCGTTGAGCTCTGGCAACCTTACTCACCGACAGGAACACAACACTATGAGTTAGGGCCTAGTGTTATTTGGCTGCGGTTTTCTGTAAGGTGGAGGTACTTCCCCAGTAAATTTGGGCTCTGCTCTAGATCTGGAATGACATCCGCTGTGCTGTGCCCTACCCATGAAGGTATTACGCTACCACACAAAGCGATATGACATTCACAATGCCCGTACCTCTCTTTTGAAGGTATTTTAAGGACATGCCCTGGTCCATTGTGGGTTTATTGCACGCTTAGGCTTTACCGGGAAAAGCTTTTAGCTGATTAAGATAATTAAAAACATATTGGTTTGATGAGCCGTCCTTCGATATGACATAAGTATTCACACTTAAACTACAGAATATGTGATCAAGCTCTCCAGCAGCCAGGTCGGGTTCAGGGCGTTAGGGGCATGACACACTGCGTCCGATTCGTATGTCGCTCCGAAATTTGAGCGTTGTAGCGCGTATTATAGTGTCGTCGGACGCAGTGTGTCATGCCCCTTAGCCGCATAAGCGCAAGATGCCGATTCGAATCCGGTCTCCGCAACTGCGAAACTTGGTTCTTACATTATCTTTAGGGTATACACGACATCTAATAATAATAATAAGAAAAAAATGGAATAAAGGAAATAATAATTCAGCCTAAATACGTCCCACTGCTGGGCACAGGCCTCCTCTCATGTGCGAGAGGGCTCGGGCTATAGTCCCCACGCTACCCCAATGCAGATTGGGGACTTCACATACACCTTTGAATTTCTTCGCAGATGTATGCAGGTTTCCTCACTATGTTTCCTTAACCGAAAAGCTAGTAGTAAATATCAAATGATATTTCGTACATAAGTTCCGAAAACCGTACGAGCCAGGATTTGAGCCCGCGACCGCCACCACCGCTTTTACATCACATCATACGACATCTATTTTAGTTTATAATTCATATATGTATAATAGGGTGACTACTTAAAAAAAACACATATCAACATATTTAATAAAATAATTTAATTTGTTCCCTATATTGATATAAGATACTCTACTTCTTAGATAGCGTCTGACAAATGAACTCGAGACCCCCTTCGGTATCTCGGTAACCTACGGCTTGGGATCCCTCCAATAAGATAAAGTGGGGTACCAATAAATAACATAGGAATGAATTTTCTAGCAAACGCAGCAAATCCGAAATTTCAATAGTTAGTTGATTTATCGATTAGGGCAGACAAAAATCAGGGAAGCGTGAGCGAGCGAGGAGTTTCGATAAATGTTTTAAAGGAGCGTAAATCATTACTGTAGCCGACCCGACTGGGTTTTATAGGCGCGGTGCTGCCTACAAGGCTGTACTCGCTCCTGGACGAGGCAAAATAACAATAAAATATTAACACAATTAGTGTTGTGTTCCTGCCGGTGAGTAAGGTTGCTTGAGCTCAACGAGGAGGGGGGGGGGGGGGGGGGGGGTCGGCAACACGCATGTAGCTCCTCTGGAGTGGCAGGCGTACATAGGCTTCGGAGACTGCTTACCATCAGGCGGGCCGTATACTTGTTTGCCACCGACGTAGTATAAAAAAAAACGCAAGTCAACATTAACAGTAACCCAATACCTATAGTTGCAACTTCCAATCTTAAATTTTAGCAACGGAGGCGTCAGAGGCTAATTACTATTAGTATTAGGCTTGTAGCCGGCTAACTAAAGCGGTAATAACTAAATGAAACCAGGTTCTTATAGTAAAAATATAACTGTAAAAATATGTAAGTACAATAAAATATCGTCACTGGCCTTAACGTTCCTGAATCTTCATCGAGCCAAACGATGAATCCTGGCAGCAGGTGCTACTGAGGGCTATGCGGTCCCACCAGGCGCAAGCAGATGAAAACTTCAGCAGCGATTGTCAAGAAATAAGTAGTCTTCAATTTAAAACGAGAAGAAAGGGCTGCCACAATCGGGCGTTCTTAAATTTCGGGTCGGAACCTAACCCAAGCCTCATTCTGTTACAAGAACCAGTGACGAACAGATAAGACTTGGATTAGGTTAAAACACAAGCAGAACTTAAACTATTATACATATATACAATCTTTACCTGCGTTAGGGGCAGTTCATTAAGTAAGAAATCTTTTTTAAATAACAATACAGCGTGTAAGCTTTAATAACTTTAGATAAATGTAATTTGAGTCGTGCGATTCGCCTTCAAATTGTCGAGAAAATTTCACCCAAAGAAAACAAAAGACGAGTGAAAAGGGCATATTTTTTAATACCGGCCAGTGCGCGCGGTGACTGCACCATGCAGGTTTGCCATTTACAGGCTTCCAAACTCAAAGAACGTTTACGTTAATCTTCTCGAATCCTGAGCGACCTCTCGCTCGAACCGTTTGGCGAGTTAAACGAAACGAGATGACATTTCCGCACGTGTATCAGTTATTTGATTTACAAAGGGGCAAAGTTGAAGTTTAACTCCTAGTTCTAATATTGATACGGTTAAATTAATTTCTGACTAGGTATCCTTATATATCCGGCACTACTTATATATTGAGTATTTCATTTAATCATTCATCAAACTTACTAACTTAGTTAGTTAGTTATGCTGGGCATTTAACAACAATGCCTTCAGGGCACTGTTGCGGTTGCCTCGCTGGTGCAGCGCGTCCGGGATGTTCGCGGATGCGCGCGTGGACGGGTTCCAGGCCATCATGCGCACGCGCTGCGCGGCCGCGCTGCGGCGCCTGCAGGCCGCCGCAACAGTCTCCTGGCAATTATAGCTGACAGGCTTGACAGTCAGCTTCTTGTGCACTGGACCAGGGTACACTCAGTGGTAGCTACATACACATAACTCTCATGAGTGTATGTAGTTATTACTAGTGTATGTGCCTGGCTCCAGTTTTAAACCCTAAAATATTGTAAGTTTAAACCCTAAAATATCGTAAGTTTAATTTATTTCAATAATAATTTAATATAATTTTTAGAGTAAAGTCGTACTAACACTGTATGGACCAAGGTCTGAAATAAATGATTTTTTATTTATTTTTTCCGCAAATATACAACCATTGTGTCTATTTTGCGTGAAAACGAGATAGCACTACTCTAGCCTCCAGCTCCTCCACGAAACCTAGCAGTGTCTTCAGGTTGCTAACTGCCTCATTTAGTGTGCACGGATCCCTAGACATTTGTTCCTGTATACTTTTACCTGTTTACAATTTAGGAGAATATGTTTCGCTATTTCCTCTGCACATGCAACAACTTACTTACTTACTTCCTGTGGCGCTACAACCCTTTGTGAGTCTTGGCCTCCTTTACAGTGATTTTTCTTGTTTCCACTTAGTTATTATTTTAGTCGCCCTTGAATCCGGCATTCTTTCTATGTGGTCCGCCCAACGCAAACGCTCATCAAACCTTCATTTTATATTTCAAAACCCGCCTCGTGGTCGCGTGAACCTTACTTAACATTCATTTTAATAAAGTAAATGAGTAGGCATCAAATTTCGGAAACCCACGCATAAAAGTAAAGTCGTAAAGGTGATAAAAATACCTCATCCAAACCTTACGAGCTCCTGAGCCGGGTACTTCGGCGCGGCGAACCCATCCTCGCCCGTGGGAGCCCTTGGTACTCAACCCCATATAATCTGCACTGACAGCGTCGCGGCCTACGCCCTATAGCGGCCTTTTATGCTACCCTGGTTATGTTGCTACTTATTATATCGTACATTTTGCCAGTTTGTAGATAATATAAGTTGCCATTTTGTGAAATGAAACATCAAAAATAAGATATTTGAAAATAGTAATTCAGAGCGTTAGATTAAAACACCTTATAATGTTCACTGTACGATCTATGCTATTCTAGTCATGTTGGTATTTTCCGTTGAGTGAGCAGTGTGTGAAAAAAACTTGTGGAATAAAAATACAATAGCAAACGAATGTTTTGTTGCCTAACCTTGTGACCTATGTGTCATTTCGATTTAATAAGAGACGGCCCGATTTTAACAATGCTTATAAGACCTCACAGATTTACGATACCGATCTGTCTATGTAAAAGTGACATTTTTTCACCCAAAAACGTCATTTTTGTCACTGACAGATCGGTGTGGTATCGCTGTGACATCTTATTTTAAGCAATGTTCAATTCGGGCCGACGGACACATTCGAGAATGTGACATATTTCTGGATTCTGCTCTGCATTCTATTTAATTCAGAAACCGAATTAACCTCACATCGAGGCCACTATCCAAAGGGTAGAAGGGATGAATTATAATAGTTTTATAAATGATAACATACCCTAATACAAATATTAGTAACTGTCTAACCGTAACGTGGGCCGGCAATCGGCGGTTCATGCCATAACAACCGCATGAGAACTTTGCGCACGGAATCTGTGGAACATAATTCAATTATGTTTTTTGGTATCGTTGTAGCGTAGTGGGAAGTTATGAGAACCGGCCCTTTTAAACCCTCAACGCAAAAAAGGGTTATTAGTTTAACGTGTGCATCTGTGTAGGTATATGTCTTTGGACTCATAGCTCCTAAATAAATAAACGGACTTGAATGTTTTTCTATAAAATATTTCTGATACAGTTTCGGAACTATCCTTGCTTGTAATCTATTATATCTAATTCTTGTATCTAATTACAATCCCATTTTTTCACTCTAAAGAGACGCTACAAAGTGTATGCCAAATTAAATCTAAACCTAACCAGCTGTATTTAAATAAATAAATAAATATTATAGGACATTATTACACAAATTGACTGTCCCACAGTAAACTCAATAAGACTTGTGTTGTAGGTACCTAGACAACGATATATATAATTATATTATATTTATAAATACTTAAATACATAGAAACACCCATGACTCAGAAACAAATATCCGTGTTCATCACACTAATATATGCTCTTACCAGGATTTGAACCCGGGACCATCAGCTTCATAGGCAGGGTCACTACCCACTAGGCCAGGCCGGACCGGTCGGTTTCGTCGCGGACTTTAATGTTGGTAGATTATTTAAAACATCTTTTTGAAACTATTTTACTAATTTAACAGTAAAAAACTAATTGTTGATTAGAACTAATTTTTTTTTACATCAACTATTCGGATGAGCTTTTTCTTCCCTGATTGAAGGGATCAAAGTGGCTCTTTTCTTTCCTGATAGTGGCGACCAAACTGGTACTTTTCTGTTCTAGGACACTATTGTTTTACTTTTTTGAATAGTATTTTTTAGCTTATATAATATGCTGAAACATAATTATTTCATCCTTGATGATGTTGAAAGCAGTATGTGTCACATGGTAGCAAAATTATTTCTACCTTGGGCGTTAACACTTTAATCCCTCACTACGCTCAGGATTCTATTTTGAAACTCCTCGTTACGCTCGGGATTTAATTATAAAATCCTTCGCTTCGTTAACGACTTAATGTACATTATAGGTACCTACGCCCATGCCGTAAATATGTCATTTTGCTCACTTGTGACACAATCTACTATTTTCATAAAGCGCAATCGGATAGTTCTTAGGCGGCTGATTGAACCAACAATATACTAATGGAGGTTTTCTAATCAATCAGATTTGTTTGTTTCATCATAATTATTAATTAGTTCCCACTAATATACCACTGTAGAACAGAGCTGACATATACATTGGTAGTACATTAGACATAGTTTGCCCGGGGCACACAAGTACCTATCGCAACGCAGCGACCATTCAAAGGTTTTCCCTGTCCGCTCCCTTGGTTTGATAGACGTGGCTGCGAAACTTTTTCTAGGGTCCCATGCCCCCCCACGCAGGGGGAGGGTTTACTATTAAATAATCATTTCGGACCCGCGTAGGTGCGCCGCTATTTACTCCTGCGAATTAGTGCTGACGCTTTATGTTATCCTGGTATGTTTTTATTGATGGTCATTGTTTTATTGTGTTGGGGAATTAATAGTTAGTACCTGGGCGACCGAGCTTTGCTCGGTTATAACTATTTATTGTAATATGGTGGTGTATAGGTGATAATCTTAACTACATTTTTTTTACTAAATTAAACTTGTCTATAACAATAAAAAAAAAAAAAGAAAACAAAAGTTAGTCACCGGGCGAGATTCGAACCCGTAACACTCGTTTAGCAGTCCGCGTCTTAACCCGCTGGACTAGACGGACAGTGGCCGGCAATACGAAATTAGCGACCATATTCTGCGTCGAAAGAAAAACGCATGAAAACTCGAAAACACGCGTTTTCCCAAACATAAGACTAATCTAGATAGATTGTATATCCCCAAAAACCCCCATATACCAAATTTCAGCGAAATCGTTAGAGCTGTTTCCGAGATCACAGAAATATATATATATATATATATACAAGAATTGCTCGTTTAAAGGTATAAGATTTACGATACAAGTGCAAAAATAGGAAATTCGCAACGAGTGGTGATAAATTAAAACACAACCGAAGGGAGTGCTTTAAATCGACACGAGTTGCGAATTACCTATTAGCACGTGTATCGTACAACGTACATACCTATGGCCCTTTAAATTTTCGACATAGTCACGTAATGTGCTATCTATCGCACTAGTGAAGTAAAGTAGCACCATATGTATTATAACCGTATATTTCGACACTCACAAGGCAATCAAAATGTATAGGGTACTTTCCGTTGACCTACAACTATGAAATTGGCAAGTAATATCGTCTTACTTGTAGTGTAAGACGATATTACTTGCCAATTTCATCAATACTAGGAAAAATAAAATTTAAATATATAAAATAAGTTAAATTTGTACGCATTTGTCCGGTTTTATTTTATATCACAAATTAGAACTTGTCTACTAAACTTGTACCGTATAAGGCCAAAAATAAACTTACATCAAATGCCTCATAGATAATACACCCTGTACGTCATGTATGAGTGTCCGCTGTGCGTTGTCATAGATAGATGGATATTGAAAGAATGTCCCTGTTTGGTCACGAGGCCAGGCGCCGCCGAGTGGCGAGCGTCCTTTCTTTGCCCGGTGGGAGAGGGTGGATGCAATGCCTTTTATCAAATAAATATTATAGGACATTATTACACAAATTGACTAACTCCCACAGTAAGCTCAATAAGGCTTGTGTTGAGGGTACTTAGACAACGATATATATAATAATATATAAATACTTAAACACATAGAAAACACCCATGACTCAGGAATAAATATCCATGCTCATCACACGAATGAATGCCCTTACCAGGATTTGAACCCGGGACCATCGGCTTCATAGGCAGGGTCACTACCCACGAGGCCAGACCGGTCGTTAAAAATGAATCTAACGATATTATTGATAATAATATTTCTTGGATGCAATTGCGTAAAGATGTTTGATCTATACGTAGAATATTAATTTATGTTATTATATTGTCTTTGTAGGTATATTTATTAATGTTTAATAACTGAAGAGCTATAAATAAATTAATAAATAAAAATATTTGGAGACAATCTTATGTAGATCGATCTAGTCCCAACCTAAGCAAAGCTTGCACTATGAGTACTAAGCGACGATATACATAAGCTATGTTTATATAAAAAAAAAAAAAAAAAATTTCGTGAAAAAAAAAACACGTATACAATTTTTACAAGTGTTGAGCCCTCCTAGTAGGTATGAAGACACCTGTGTCAGGAGAACTCGCTCTTATATGTATACTTACCCTTCTATGTTTGTTCGGGCCTTTGCCGACTATCTATCTCAATCTATCAATTATCTCGAGCGGGCTTAATTACTGAAACGAAAATATTTTAATATATATGTAAACAATGTATATAAAGATTAGTATTTCATATATATCTTTGAGATTGCATTATAATTTCGGATTTCCCTAATCTAAACGTGTAAAATAAATGGAATAGGAGTAAGTTCCCTGCCTTGCCACCTTATTTTTCTTCTCATTATCAATCAGCTAATAAACGCTGCCTTATACAATATTTCTCGCGAATCCAATCGCTGCCACACAGAGGTACCTATCGACTCATAAGCGCGAGGGCTACAGGGTTTCGTGCCCCTCCCCCCACACCCAGGGGGCTGGCCCGGAGGGGGGTACCTCTTAATTATTGTCACACATGAATTATTTTGATATTGACGCGTCTCGAGTCCTCTCGTTACGTTCGTCCCTTTGGGTTTCTTTTGCTGTCTTCTGAATTTTTATACTGAGGCTTCGCTAGCTTTTCTATTTTTCGCTCGACAAGGATTTTAATAGTTTTCTATTTATAGATGAAATGTATTTTCTGAGACGTGATCTTTAACAAATAGTACAAAATGCTAAAGAAGAAGACAAAATAAACGTGCCGTCATAAGTTATTTTGGAATGACATCTATAGCACTTATTTTTGTGATGTGACGTAATTAGCAAATAGAGTTGTCTAAATTATGACTGGAATATTTCTTGACAAAATATTCAATATAAAAAATAGTACTTCAGTGTCTAATTTATTATTTTGTATAAAACTTGTCCTTTCATTGCTTTTATCATTAAAAATCACAATCACTGAATTTTAAAATGTTTAATTTGGGCTTGAAATGTTAAAGTGCCCATGTCATCTGTAAAAATTCAACTCGCAGTGTCCGATAACATTATCGTAGCTCTCATTCTTGTCAAGTAATTTATTACAACGAGCTACAGTGTGCGATTTTTAACTCTATTAGTACACGCTAAAGTTCATTTTACTTTTTATATGGCTTAAAGAGATCGGAAAAGTGAATGGTGGAAAAATTAATGTGTGGAAAATAACGAAGTGACACAATTGGTGTTATAACATGATCAATTGGTTATAATACATGTATAGACGTTGTGATTAGACACCAGGGACATACCTAACATTAATAAACCATGCATTTTTCTGGGCTGTTCGTATTTATATAATATTTTACATTTATTTACCATTCTACAGCTTGAGTAAAAAAATGCTTATAAAATATTTTTTTAGTATTTGCCCAATTATTTTTATTCTATAGCGTTTGCAGCTGGAATTCATTATGCATAATGAAACCAGATTTGACCAATATGAAACAATGTGTGCAAGACTGTTTAGATTTGGTTGTTAACCTTATAAGAAGAATGTGCGAAAGCAGCCACGGGTGTCGCTGCGCGCACACTACAAAGTGTATAGTTTGGGCGTAAATAGGTCGGCGGGAGCGGTCGCTGCCACCGGGCAGCGGGCAGCGGCAGTAATCCGCTAACCTGATAGTGTACCAACTTTAATTTTCCAAATTCACCTGCCGTTTATGTAATTCGCCCCCATACATGCCCCCCTGGGGGTCTAATGTAAGGAGGGGGCACAGAGGCGACGCTCACGAAAAGGAAAGGGTGGCTACGAGCAATTTTTTCTGATTTTCCCCTCCGCCCTTTTTTCCCCGATAATACCCTAATGGTCGCTCGCTTCCTTTTCGGCGGATTTTTTGCCCGGCGAAGATCGAGACGTATTTTTTACTCGCTCGTAATTTCCTCGTTTCCCGCTGAAATGAAAAATAAACGGGCGACGATTCTTTTATTGACACGTGATTCGGTTGACGCGGTCCATCCGCGCCCCTTGTCCTCTCATAAAAACAGCCACATTTACGAGTAAGATCCCTGAAAGTTAATGTTTAGAGCTTGCAATTTGCAATCAACATGAAATTAATAATCTGTTCCGCCGGCGTATACAAACATTACAAACACGCATTACTTTTATTTTGCCTCCGATAAATTTCGAAACCCGTACCGCCCTGCATAATGCATGCAGCGAAAAAGTAGGGAAAATGGAGAAAAATCGGGGAATCTCGCCCCCACGGCGGGAATCCTTGGGCACCACCTACCAGGGGCGCAGGGGCCGCAGGAGGTTAGGACGTCCGCTGCTAAGATTAATACGGTACAGTTCGCCCGCCCGACGCCGCAGCTTTCATTAAAAATACTAGGGACCCTGATGGGTTATCCGGCGTCGGCGGTATCTTGTACAAAGCTATATAAAGGCTATATATAGCCAGTATATAGCATGCAATGACTCACTAATAGAACTTTTTAAGACGGTTCATTCTTTATCGGATCCATTAGGCTGCTACGTCGTAGCAAGTGCTACGAATGTCACGACATTGCCGAAAATGGTAAATCTAAAATGTATGTACCTAGTGAGTAAAATTTTTTGAACATTTTTTTTTTTCTTTTCTGATATAATTTACAAGAGTCAAAAGCTAGATTTAGATATTTCAAAATAGGTAAATGTGTCTAAAATATTTAGCACTAGGAGTAACCTTGACCCTTTAATCGGTTGCACGAGTAGAAGCGCCTTAACAGAAATGGAAACGGATCACTTTATATAGAAAACTGCATCCAAAGTGGTCTGTTTTCGTGATTCGTTTATATGTTATTAGTCGCTATGAATAAAGCAATCGTTAGCCTTATACTATAGTCATTATTTTAACATTATTTAAAAAAAATGTTTAAAATGGTTGTCTATACACTTAATGCCAATTAATGGGCGTTATACTTTACCGTGAACCCATAATTGTTAGTATCCACCTTTTAAACGAATTTCAGTGATGGCAAACAATTTTCACGTCGTTGTCTATACTATAATTATTCACCTATTACTTTTTTGTAGCCGCACCGAGGCAACATAAGCGAAATAGCCATTCATAGTTAACACGAATGTCCAGCGCTTCGCCCGTCTTGCATGCGGCGGGGTTATTATTTCTAGCTCCGAACGCCCCCCTCGCGACTATGCTACCCTAGTACTTTGGTACTAAGCGCACTGTTTGTAGGCAAAAAGTTGACGTCCCCCTTCGCTTACGCTTTTAAACCTCAAGCGTCCAAGTGCGGGGAATATGAAATTTTCGAAATGATAAAGCCGGTAAATAATAACTGCTAGTACACCGGGCACGCCGGCCGTCTGCTGTACTAACTGCAAAAAAATTAGTCGTTTTGTGCAGTTTATTCTTAGATCGAGACCAAACCACCACTCAAAGAACTAAACGCAATTATGATATAAACTTCTTTAATAATTATATCCTCTTGATTTCTTTATATTCATTTACTTACTGCCCTATGGAAAAAGATAGGTATTAAAGCGACACGTAACTTAAGTGCAGATGTTTGTGGCACTGACTGTATGCAGCAGATGTAAAAACCGGTTGGGCAGGAACATAAACCTTGTGTATTAACAATTAATATCTAAAAAAATTAAAACAAACTTTGTACAACCGACTGGTAGTTTTATCCTTCTAAGATGGCCCGTTAATTGCATAATTTTGTTTATACGTTTGCAGTATAATATGAAACGTAAGTTAAAGGAAACAACACTATCATTTTAGACTTTAAAGTTTCTACATAAACATAATGATTACAGCTATGTACAGTTAAGTGTAAAAATATGGGTGTACACATCTTTCTCAAAAATATGTCCTATAGCATCTTATTCCAGTGTAATAAGAGCGTAGTACTATGTTTATGAGACGATTCTTTCGATACATATTTTTGCACTTGCCTGTATAGTTCATTTTTTTGCATTAGAAAAAGTTGAAATCTTGACATGTCTGTTTCTTGAACGCTTTTGAGAAATGTAAAAGATCGTATATGATTTATAATGGTTACATATTTGCCGTGACTTATTTTTAAACGTGTTTTTCAATAAAAAGACATCAAAAAAATCAAAATCACTTACCTTTTTTTCTAATGCAAAAGAAAACGGACTATAGCTATATTTTGTCACTATATACTTAGGTAATAAAGAAAAAGTATAAATTTTCTTGAGCGCAGACTTTTCTGCAGCGAGTACCTGGCCAGCGGGGTTCGTGTGTCTGCTTTCACATTTCCCACTCGCAACGTAAGGCGGCCCCCACCGCCCGCTGCGCCCCTGGTGCTACCCCCGCTTTTTATTCTAGCTGCCGTCGAAATAATCAATTTGCGCCTTAATTAATTAAGAAAAAAGTTAAGTTTCATGAAGAACATTCTGGCTATTTCTAAGCTAATCACTATTAATATTATAAATGCAACAGTAACTCGGTCTGTCTGTCTGTTAACTCTTCACGCTTATACCGCTGAAGGCTCGGGGCCTTCCCATCATATGTCCCATAATTTTCCTTCATATGTATACATATGGTAGTTTATATCAATCATTATCATCATTCCACGTAGACGAAGTCGCGCATAGAAGCTTGTGTCAATAACATATTTTACGTATGCATAAACATAAATGTTTATAAATTTTCTTAAGTTTTGAAATGTTCTGAGACGAATGAAGCGTTATTTTTATGGCAATTTCTTCATCGTCTGTATTTACAGAACAAATATCACCCTATTTCATAACAATCCGTTTCGGCAGAGAGTTGGGTAAATACAAGTTGAATGACGAAGTGAGCAGCCGAGCACTTGTTCAGATTCATTTACATAACAATCTTTTTGGCTTCCGAGTAATTGTCTGAATTGTAAGGGAGTGGAATTAGTCTTGACCAACTTGACCGATGAAATGTAGTGTTTCGGTCAAGATCTTGTTACAAGTAAAAGGTATTGTGTAATAGGTAAATTGAACTTACTGAAATGGTGTATATTTAGAATGTGTGTTGTCCGTTGTAACTGTTGTAAGTATTACATAGTAGTTCTATAGATGTATAAAGTGTGAAATTCTTGAAAATTCATTGTCTTATAAAGTGCGAGATACTATATAGGTACATACTCGTAGAGAGTACATACTCGTTTTATTTAACCGTCTGAAAAATACGTGTGCAAAAACATTTTTAAAACATTCATAGACAACTGAGCTAGAAAAGTATTTTTTTTTTCAAAGCAGTGCCTGCCTGTCGCTGAGAAAATTAATTTGAAGGGGACGCAGAAATTAGCACCCCTGCCGCTCCCCTAGAGACTAGTCCCATAATAACTATTGGTTGATCATTGTAACAGACGAATAATTACTCTGAGACTCATTTTTGCATAACCAGCAAGTACAATAAAAATGGCTGCGGTGGCTAAGATAAAATGAACGCGGGAAAAGACATTCGGTATATAAAGGAAACGTTAGATTTAGAAGCCGTTTTATCCGCGCAGGATCGCGGACGGTCAGGCGGCAACAAACTTCTTTGTTTACGGCCCAAGGCTCCAGCTCCTAGGTATGTTGGGCCCCGAGGGTTGGCGGGCGCTCATATTGGACATTTTGTATAAGTGTAGACCGGAATGCCCGATCCCAAGGCAAATCCCTTTCGGCAGACCCTTTTCGGGAAAGGTCCAGCGGCCGTGCCGGGGCCCCGAATTTGCGGATTTTTAAGGTAAAATTTATAAGGGTGGGGGTAGCTAGGAGTCACGGCGGCTTAAGTATGAAACGCGGTCGGTGTTGTTATTATATTTTTAAATGTACTCGCCCGGGACTCAAGGGTTTCGCTATACGCAACACAGGGACATATTTACGATACGGCTTATTAACGACCTTTCTTAGCCTTTCTTTTTGTTATAAAAACAATATGACGACGCTTATATAATGGAAATATACGAGGAAAAATGTTATTGCCGAGAGATCATAGTGTCCTAATTGGTTTCAGCGTGCGAACACAATCCCTCACTCGCATTACGTTTCGCCAGGTTTCGCGGACGTTTATAAATAAGTTGGCGGGTGGGCATGTGGGCATCACGCGAGCCCCTACCTACGTATGCGGTCCCGGTACTTAGTGCGGACCCTCCGGACCCTCGTCGACCCGGGCTAACTAGATAACAGCGATATCGGGTGAAACGAAACTAAGGAAAAGTATTTGTAGCTGCTAGCGTGGAAACTAACCGGAATTAGGGAGGATGGGCGGCATTATAGTGCAAATTAACGTGCTTACTAAGCGGTGCTGGAGCGGTGCGGCAAGTCCTATTTAAAGCCCCGCTTTTGAAAGATACTCGTGTTTGAAACAAAGTTTGCTGAAGCTTATATAAATTATACTCATATGTACATCCCCGCGAAATATCAACGTTTCATCCTGATAGCGGATTGAAAAGAATTTCTACATCTAGCATAGTTTTGTACAAAATACTTGTAGAGTTTGCACTATAATGTGAATACAAAACCATTAATAGGAGTTATTCTTGATATAAATAAATATTATAGGACATTATTGCACAAATTGACTAAAATTCCACAGTAAGCTCAATAAGGCTTGTGTTGTGGGTACTTAGGCAACGATATATATAATATATAAAAATTTATAAATACTTAAATACGTAGAAAACAGCCAGGACTTAGGAACAAATATACCGGGATTTGAATCCGGAACCATCAGCTTCATAGCAGGGTCACTAGTTTCACTACCCACTAGGCTAGATCGGTCGTCAAATAGGATATAGGTAAATATAAAATATATACTAGCTGAGACGTAAAATTTAAATATGTAAAATGAGCTAAATCCAACCCTTTACTAATGAATGCATTTTTATTTCAGGTAAGCACAAACCACGATATCCCAGCTGTGGTAAGTTAAATCATGAAATTATACATTATGCGCGTTACGTTTAGTAGGGTTGGTACAAGTCATTAAATTTAGGCGTTTCATCAACGATAAACAGGACAGATAAATAATCGTGCCGATCGAAACTAACAAAATAAAATACATAAAATCGAATTGGAAAATGTTTAGAATGTGGCCATTCAAATAAAAAAAAAACATCGGGTTGCACTCCGGGAGTGCCGGCAGAAGTGAAAACTTGAATATTAACGTTGTACAATTTTGATATTTTGGAATGGTTAGGGAATAATCTTGCACGAATTGCTTTAATTATCAGTATAAAAGTACTATCATTTATGTGGTAAAATACAATATTCATTTATTGCGCTATCGTACACAAACATGACAATAAATATTACATTAACATTTTAACTACTGGCTTCAATGACATTTTAAACAGTTTTTCGATCAGGTCACGTGTCCGTCTTACGAATTTTCAATCTGACGAATCTGTAGGTCACGTGACCTGTCGCGAGTTTAACATTTTTTCCCCATCACAAAAAGTGCACAGCGCCGCTAAATAAGTTTTCACTTAAAAAATAAAGATATCGCATCAATTGTAAACTTGTTTTACGCTCGAACAGCTAGCTTTAACTTTCATGATCGCATACGCCTTATAAAACAAAGTCTCCCGCCGCGTCTGTCAGTCTGCATAATCGCGATAAACTCAAAAACTACTGAACAGATTTTCAAGCAGTTTTTACTTATAAATAGAGTGATACTTGAGAATCGTTTAAGTGTATAATTTATTAAGGTTTTGTGTAACCCATATAAATATAACACACAGAACTTAATACACAATATTTAACACATAATATTTTTTTCTAAGAGAAATTAGTTTTCAGACGTTAATTTGGCAGCTACAAGTTTTAAATGGCACATGTGTTTACAAATGTGTCTTGCTCCCCATCAATCTTAAAACTGCTTATTTTTTATTGTAAAAATGTGAGTATTAAAAATGATCATTATATTACATAAAATGCGTCACAATCAGCCAGCGTTTGGCGTATAATATCTTATATCTAATGGACATCGTTGTATATCCAATTCTTAAGTTTGCTTGTGTACGCGAATCTTCTCGTTATTTTCCCAAAGCTCCACATGAAAGGCGTATCGTCTGCGATCCTTTTCTTTCCACTGTCCTAGTGTTCTAAAAACTACGTGTGGTGCCGAGGGACGTGGCGTGTAGGGCTAGAAAAAGTTATAATAACATTAATGTACGTTCTTTTGACGTCGCCTCGTCGTTAGCGGCCCCCGTGCCCTGTATCTTGTCATAATCTGCGAGGGATGTCTGGAGTCGATAGTTTTATCGACTTATAACATTTGAGTGCAGTACAAAACCTATTGGATATTTTGCCTAAAGTTGAAAAGATAACCATTTTTCTTTATTGTCATTGTGTCTTTAATTTTAGTTTTTTGATTTTTTTCTTTTTTTCGCATTGTTTTTCTTGTGTACATTAGTGTAGCCTAAGGTTTAGCCCTTAGGCTATTAAGATACATGCTACTAACACATCTATGGATTATGTTGGTCCGAAATAAAAAAGCATTTTTTTTAGTTAAAGCATTATTACAATTTCAGTTGAGTTTACAATGATTCCTTTTCCGATATAATAACTAATAAGTTAAGAAAATTAATTGTTCCTAAATAGAAGAAAATTATAAGCAAATGAATGTTTCAGAATGTACAATTAATGTTTGCACATAATTGTAGCTCTCGTGCGACGTCTCTCAAGGGTTGACTGGAAGGGATCCCTTATTGGAAGTATTCTGTTCTAATGTATATTAATCTGTGTTATGTACAATAAAGTGTTTACATACATACGTCTATGCGTGAAGACACAAACCAATTTATGATTAAAGTACTAAATCATTATAGTAAAACTGAATTGACCCATCAGAAAGTGTACAAAAAGACTAGACAAGAACAAAGGAAACAGAATCAGTCTCAGACAACACGTGAACAAATTCGGTTAAACATAAAATCGTATCGTGAACAAATCCGTATCGACATGGTCCCATCCCACGGCCGCATCACTAATTACGCGCGCAGACGGCGCCGGGTCGCGCCAAGGGTACGGTCCTCTCGACTGAATTTTTTCCCCACCCCACCACCCACCTTCCGGCCCCTTTTCCTGTCCCTCCCGGACCCTTCTTAACATTTCCCGCAAGACGCCTCGGCCTATATGGACCCCTGGTACCTACGACCCGGGTTATATACTTTTTTGGGTCCGGACAGACCCTTTGAGGTATTTCCCACGAGTTGGGGACCTATATATTCCCTTTTCAGGTTGTGATCTTTGTGTCGGGTCGGTTTGTTTCTTTGTTATGTATAAATATAAAAGTTTAGGATTATGCGAGGATTGCGGTAATTTTGGAACGCTATTTTACTTTAGGTATTTAAAATATATCGTTTTATTATTTAACCCATTATTTTGACCCATTACTTATGTGAAAAAATTAACGTACAAAACTCAATGCCATATCATAATCATAAGGCATTCTATACCTATTTTATTCAACGTAACTTTGGCATCTTTATGATCTTTTATTTTTACTTTATATTTAGAAAACGTTCAGCTCCAGACAAGGCTTTCAGAAAAAAGTTACTTTGTATGTAAAACAGTAACTTGATTACCATATATATTATAAAACAATTAAAAAGGGTCAATTCCGAGATTACTACAAGTTAGGATCAATAACTAATGATTTATGGCGAAAATAATTTCAATAGATACCGTTTACGTGTAAAATCTAGTAAATAAACTAGTTTAATACTTAAATTGTTAGTTAATCTTTCATAGAGGTGACTTAGTCACGTGCAAAAACAAAACACACCAATCCCCTACCACAAGTCATTGACAGTGTCAAAACTGACATATACGTTAACATCTACGTAATTTACTTTTTAATACAGTTGCTCAAAAAGTGCTACTTTACGTAGCTGTTTAGCGTGCGGAAAGTTGGATTTCGCGAACTAGTGATTTTTACTTTGATGAGCGTTAATGTTAGTTTCATTTAAAAGTCGTAATCAACATAAAGACCTGCTGTTAATGTAGAAATAATAAATATAAGCATATTTCACTCTATTACTTACCTCTTCATCATTATAAGACGTTTATTTTTAATATTGAATATTGAAAAACCGTTCTTAATAAGTTGTCTGAATGGAACGGAATAGCTGCCGAAACGCCTGTCAAAGCAGAGGCGTTTTTTCTTACTGCAAGAATGTTTTAAGTTTCCAAAGGCAACATTCGATATTGTTTTCAATGTTTTCATACAATTTAAATATAAATAAAATAAATAAATAAATTTTAACAAAACAATTTAAATATACGATACACAAATAATGGACACACAGATACTTAGGTAATAATAGTACCTATAATATTTTATATTTACAATTGTTTCTGTCTTATAGAACATGCATAAAAAAAGTACTTGTTGTTTTTCTTATTTTTTCGCAACTATATTAAAAAACGTCGTTCGATACACGTGGCGGAAATGTCATTCTTCACTCGTCCCGAGTCTTTCCACTCGCCTACGGCTCGTGGCAAGATATCTCGGTACTCGTGAAGTAATGACATACTTTCCGCACTAGCATCGAAATGTATTATTTTAGCATCTCGCTCGTACTGATATATCAGGGCGAGCGAGATGTATAGAAAGTAAATTACGTAGACGTTAGCGTATATGTCAGTGTTGACACTGTCAGTGACTCGTGGTACGGGTAGTAATGAACACTCTTATGCCCGATAGCTTACAGCTCTGCAACTAAATATATAAAATACAGTAGATACGTTACTTTAATATTGTTGGGACCGGCGCGAGCCAAAAGTCCAACGTTGAGTTTTCCGCTGAGAGAGTCTGATAAGCCGAAGGCCGGTTTTCATGTAGGGTTGTACTGTCGGCAGCAATATTAGCGAATGATACAATGCACCAAAAATATCTGCCACTATGTAATAATACATACTTTTATGTATTATTACATTTGTCATAGTTTAAATTGTTCTATATATTTAAATATTATTATTTCACGGGCCTATAAATCTTGGTCTTTTGATAGGCTTGCGTGGAGAAATAGATCTAACACGTAGAAGCCCCTTGGAGAGCATTAATATCATGTTAAACATGTATATTATTATTATTATTATTATTATTGCGAGCTTATTGTGTCCCTTTGCTGGGCAAAAGTATCCCTCCTCTTCTTCCACATTTTGAGCTACGTATGACTGGCCAGTCTCTCAAAAAGGAGTCCAAGTTATCTCGCTATCGCCGACGAGGTCTGCCGTATCCCTGGTTTGACTCACAGGGCACCCACTCTTAGGTTATCTTGGCCCACCCCAGAAGTCATTCGGCATGCGGCAGACATAACCATAACCGGAATTTCTCCGACATATATTTAAATAAATAAATAGGGTATCTATATATTTAAATATATGTCACAGAAGTTCTGACATATATATCTTTTTACAAGCTTGCCCTGTTAGTATATATGGGTCAAAATTAACTTGGAAGCTAAATTTGACCAGCTTCTCAATTTCCGATTGAGCTGAAAATTTGCATATATATGTAAGTCGGGTGATAATGCAATATTATTGTACCAACGAGCTGATCTGATGGAGTCGGGAGGTGGCCATAGAAACTGTGATGAAACAACGCAACCTAGCGATAAAAGCTTGTACCAAAAATGAAGTTCTCGCCAAAAACTTATTAGATACTTCTGTACCCCTAGTGTAAATTTAGTCGACATCATAACGTGACGAACGCGTTTGCGTTAAGTCTCATTTTGTATAGGATTTTGAGTTTCCAAAACGTCCCGCTTGGCGCGCTCTTTCTAAATCCAATACAAAATGAGACTAAACGCAAACACGTACGTCACGTTTCAAAATCGAATTTATTTACACTAGGGGTACTGAAGTCTGATACGCTGCTTTTGATCCTATTGTTTGGGCAAAACGCAGTCACGTGTGCGCTTACATGCTTTTTTACATTAATTCACATATGTATTATATAGTGTACCTTGTTTGCATTTCTGAAACAGCCAATCCGTTTTTTACCTCTTGCTGGCTTTGGTGTTCTGTTGGATGGTTAACAAATACTTGCAACTCCAGGGGTGTCACAACTGTGCTGTTAACTATTTTTAGGATTCACTGTATCGACAGTGCCTTTACGGCCAAAGAGCCAAAAAAATGATTCTTAAGTTTACACGTAATTTTTGCTATCATAAAAAGTTTATACTGAGTATATTAGTAGGTTTTCATAAGTTGCACGCTGATTTTAATCTACGGATATAAGGCTCTTTTTAGCTCTTTTCAAGCGCGGAAAAAGTTTGCAGTTTTACAACTCGTTGGCTCCATGCATAGATTACGGTATCTATTTAAGTTGTGTTCGATACTGCTTCAGAACTAGTTCTCGTTGGAACTGGTTCTATTTGAGTGATGAAGTAATCTGTATGCCTTGAAATATCTAGAAAGCTTCAGTTAACTTTTTGAAGTATGCGCTTAAGTTGTACAATATATACAAACTTGTATTTTACATTGTACATAACAAAGGCTCTATTTACAGCATCCGCTTCAATGTATATTTAATTTTATGTTATTATTTTATTTCATTGTATTGTATGAGTTTAAAACTTGAAATAAATAATTGTTATTATTATTATATTGGATTTAATGCAACTTTTATAATGCATTTTTTCAATATTTAAGCATAAGAATGAGCACGTAAAAGTAGTAACTTACGATAGTTGATTTATGAAGATTATAACTGCAATATACTCGTACACATATTTTGCCGCAACACACATAGTTACTACATAAATAAAGTTATGATATAGAAACTACCAGTAAGTTATAATACCCAGCCATTTACTAAATTGACTAGGGTTTGCAAGGCGCTGTGTACCTGCGCCAGAAAGGAGGTACATAGCTAGCCTAGCCATAGCGGCGGGCTTCTGCACGTCCCTTAAGTGCCTCTGTCACGCGGCAAAAGGCGAACAAAACAAAGTAACGGAGCCTCTCGGCCCGCCTACACTCCTGGTAGAAATAGCCGTCGCCAGGAGGGGGCAAACTTTGATACTCCGAAACCAGCCACCCAGCCCTGCCACCCTGGTACCCAAGCCCACCCACTGCGGGCTTTGAGGACGTCTTTGAGCCAAACTTTAGCGGGGAAAACCCCAAAATTCAAGTTGGCACGGCCCGATTACGATGTTGGCAATATCTTTGAAATTTTCTGCTCTCTTGGCGGATCGGAGGGTGTTTGGATTTTGAGGCTTTACCTCAATAAAGAAGTTTGTGTAAGCGTTACTACAAAACTCTGCTGAGGGACTAATTAAAAGCGCTGTAATATTTCCTATGTAAAGAACTTTTTAGTTA
The DNA here is from genome assembly GCF_033807575.1 of Cydia pomonella. Taxonomy (NCBI): domain Eukaryota; kingdom Metazoa; phylum Arthropoda; class Insecta; order Lepidoptera; family Tortricidae; genus Cydia; species Cydia pomonella. Next base: position 12,628,704 of record NC_084724.1, on the reverse strand, counting down.
TTCTTTTGGAATCTACTTACATATTATGTATTAGAATAATGGAAAATGTCGCACAACAAAGTCGAATATAAATCATTATCGCTCAAATTTTGAAATCCTGAATATACAAACGCATAACTAGGTTGTTGAATGATAACATTGTTTTTTGTTAGAGTTCAATATGAAGAGTCACTTTTTAAGTCCTATGAAAATTCAAATCCAACTTTTGTAAATTTCACGGCCACACGTTGATGTCTTTTCTTTGACACCACTCTGAAGAAAACCTAGCATTTCATTGATTTTCGGCTTTTTAAACTTTCCATTTTAGTGAAATGCGAAGTACCAGGAGTATTTTCCTCCATTGATACCAGGCGCGCATAACTCGCGAGGAGGCTAACGCAGTGTTTTTTGCATTCAGCCGGAGGAAATGCCGAGTCGCACGTTATTCGTAATAAGTGAGTAGCATCATCGCGATGCAGACGTAATTGCATATCGTGAAACGATATTAATGGTACCCTAGAATAGTCGGTGAGACTAACTACATCTTAACGGTCAGGCGAGGACATTTGGTAACTAGGTGTCCTTATGCAGAGTGATTTTGTTATAAATATAAATAATAAATAGATAAATAAATAAATATTATAGGACATTATTACACAAATTGAGTAAGTCCCACAGTAAGCTCAATAAGGCTTGTGTTGAGGACACTTAGACAACGATATATATAATATATAAATATTTATAAATACTTAAATACATAGAAAACACCCATGACTCAGGAACAAATATCCATGCTCATCACACGAATAAATGCCCTTACCAGGATTTGAACCCGGGACCATCAGCTTCGTAAGCAGGGTCACTACCCACTAGGCCAAAGCGGTCGTCAAATGTGCGGTGTTATAAGTGCGGCTTCTTAGCCTCAGCAATGGTCCCATCCGGCAGAAAACACGAAACTTGGCAGACAATAATAAATAGAAGTAGAAACACGCCGAGGAGTTAATGTAAGCATACGTATACCGTATACTAACTGTTATCGCTGCAGAGTTAAATGACTAACCAACCCAAACACCGATTCTACTCGTATTTAGGAAAGTATGCAATCTATAAGTGGACTTTACTTCGAAATACCATGTTCTTGTAAGTTAACAACTGTCATGACTCAAGATAGAAAAGTCCGGGTCCGGGCCGAGGCGTATGACACTTCGTTTTCTATAGAAAGCGTCACAAATATTCGGTGAATGAATTAAGTTCTCAGATGTCGGTGTTACATTAAGGGGCTCCCCGCGGTTTTCATCGATTTTTGACTAGTTTTGAGTCGTTACTCCTTCATTTGCACTTTAGATAGAATTATAAGACAAACAGCTATCGGTTCTTCAATATTTTATCTCCATTCTTGTCTGCCGGATTTTGAAAGAAATGAATACTTATTTTTTTATATATTTTTTAAACATTGTCTAAAAAAACACTTTTTTCGTTACTAGATTGCTGTGAAGGATTTTACGTGTACGAAATCTACACATTTGGGTTCGTCTTTGACGTCTCTAAAAACTGGTCAGAGATTTTAATTTTAAACTAATTAGGTAACACAAAAGTTATGGCCAGTTAACCAGTTTTTTGGTCTAAAATTGTTCAACTTTGATGCCAAATATCTCAAAGATAGTGAACTTTGAAGTAAATATATTGCTTACAGCCGTTTCTGGTAATATGATAAGCTACAAAAAACGTTAGAAAACTAAGGGATTCAGATCGAAGGTCATTGGCGTTAGGGACCTCCTTAAGCAATAATATTTATGTAATAAACCGAATTTATAAATAGGACCGTATTCTATTCGTATTTCCACAAATATAATTAATTAAAAAATCAATCAGTTATTTTCTTCTTGTTATTCAAATTACTCTTTATCTAAATTTAACTCTCTTAGGTACTCTTCAATATTTTTTTTCTCAAAACGAAGCACAATAAATGGACAAGCGAAGAGAAAGGCGGTTGTTTTGTTTCCGCGCCCCGGGCCGCGGGCCGGTGAAACAAGGAGCCGTGTTCTCTGTCCACTGAAAAAAGGGCTGAAGAACTGAAAATCATTTGTTACGTTTGATTTTTCTAAGCTTTTTTCTGAGTAATATTTTTCGCCAGGCCTTTAATAAAAAAAAAATCCTTTAATTCAGACCAGGTGATCCATTTTTTTTTGTAAACTAGAATAACTTACACCCTTTGTTAGTACTGTTGACTACTTCCTTTTCTGTCTATCAAGTCTCAAGTCAATCAAGTACTTTTCAAAAACTCGCTAATTACGCTAAACCTTTTTTTTTTTTTTTACTACGTCGGTGGCAAACAAGCATACGGCCCGCCTGATGGTAAGCAGTCTCCGTAGCCTATGTACGCCTGCAACTACACTAACTTAATTTAACTAACTAAACTTAATTTGTTTATGTTTTTCCATCGAGATGTTCTTTTGGGTACATTTCTACTGCATCATCAGATCAGCTCCATGTTGTTGCGTATTATTGAATTGCCGTCGGAATTATGGAAGTTTGCCAAATTCCAATTCAATGAGACAACGAAAAGTGGTTCATGTTAAAGTTGCAAGCTTGAAATACGCATAAATGTACGGACTGAAGCTAATAAAAGTGTGTAAAGCCCGATGCAAGCTTTTTAGGGTTCCGTAGTCAACCAGAAACCCTTATAGTTTCGCCATGTCCGTCTGTCTGTCTGTCTGTCTGTCCGAGGCTTTGCTCCGTGGTCGTTAGTGCTAGAAAGCTGAAATTTGGCATGGATATATAAATCAATAAAGCCGACAAAGTCGTACAATAAAATCTAAAATTTTTATTTTTTTAGGGTACCTCCCCTACACGTAAAGGGAGGGGGCGAATTTTTTTTTTCGCTTCAACCCTAGAGTGTGGGGTAACGTTGGAAAGGTCTTTCAAAAGTAATATGGGTTTTCAAGAAACATTTTTTGATAAAGTGAATATATTCGGAGATAATCGCTCCGAAAGAAAAAAAAAATGTGCCCCCCCCCCCTCTAACTTTTGAACCATAGGTCCAAAAAATATGAAAAAAATCGTGGAAGTAGAGCTTAAGAAAGACATTAAATGAAAACTATAGCGGACATGATCAGTTTAGCTGTTTTTGAGTTATCGCAAAAAGTTTTCTATTCATAGTAAAAAGACTTACTTACTATTTACTATACTTTAAGCTCCAGTTTAGCTTATTGTGACGGAAGAGTAACTACGGAACCCTACACTGAGCGTGGCCCGACATGCTCTTGGCCGGTTTTTTCTAATATTTTTGTACACTGTCAAGAAATTATAGATTCTGATATAAATACCTACATATGAATTTACTCTGAACAGAATGGTTTTATTCCCAGATTTTTGCAGCATAATCCTAATGTTTCAGCTGCTGGCGTGAAAAAGGTAGTTATTCCACTTATGTATGTAGGTATATAATATTTGTCTTGTCAAGTGGTTTTATTGTCAATGTGACTTAAATTTGCTAAGAGGCAAATTCACTATATCATAAATATTTGTTTTAAAAACGTGTACAGTTCCCGACGAAAGACGTACTAACCTTACGGAGGCGGTGAGCGGGCACAGCAAGTTTATGTTTGTTTCTAGTGTTACAGTTATGGATATCACTGGCAAGCTAGAATTGAATTCAATTGTTATACCGATTGTGGCTTGTAACACGAGCAAAATATTGAACCGTAGGCTGTACTCCTCAAACTAACATTTGTTCAGCGACTCTTAAATATAACTTGTATTTTGATTATTAGCCTAAAGTTTATTTCACGACGCAATGTATTGCGAATCTGTTAAGTTTAAAGCGTGACAAGCATCGTCAATTACACTGATGACGGCGTATATAGAAAATAATATTTAATTTGTATGAAAAATAGAAAGTCTTAAGACTTCATAATATTTTAGTTTATGACTACTGGCTTGGCCTAGTGGGTCACTACCCTACCTATGAAGCCGATGGTCTCAGGTTCGAATCCTGGTAAGGGCATTTATTTGTGTGATATGTACAGATATTTGTTCCTGAGTTATGGTTGTTTTCTATGTATTTAAAGTATTTGTATATTATTATATATATCGTTGTCTAAGTACCCACAACACAAGCGTTCTTGAGCTTACCTACCGTGGGACTTTGTCTAACAACAAAGGTGTCCACGTTTGAGGAGTATAATCTATGTTTAAATTATTTGCTCGTGTACCGGCCACACCTGGAATATTACGGACTTTGTAACAAAAAATCAGCCCTAGTTAATTATTATATTCCAGCTTGTGATTCCAGAATTTGATCATTGTAGTACAAACGAATGGCTAACTGTAAAATTCATTTATCTTTTGTTTATCTAAATATTCAGGTATACGGTTTAGTTCGTTCATTATCTTTTCCTCTGCGTTTGTATATATGTATCGCATGTGTGTACCAGAGGCACTAATGCCGGCAGGACGTGCGATGCGATAAACTCTCCGTAAATAAGCAAAGTAATACTGGAAGAGGAATTACCGCCTGCCCGCTGCTGCCGGGTAAGGCAACCGGATATTTCTTTTAGCTGTCCAAAGAACCCCCCGGTCATAATGCCCTAGTGGGGGTCCAGGGGGGTTGATATAAAGATACAGGCCCCCCACTTATCCCGGGACCATGCCCGGTCCTTTTGCTTTTATAGGGGGTGTGTATAAAACCGAATCGCCCGGTTTTAGCTGCTCTAGACGGTTACGAGGCCGGCGGCGGTCGCATTATGCCGGAACGAGCGCTATATCTGATGCCCCGATACTTAGATACAATGTTAAAGCGATGGCTTTGCCTGTTTATTAGAGGGGGTCGGCGACTCAATTAAAAATGACGCTCTGACGTTATGGTAATAGCAGACGGCTTTGTCTCCCGCCGGTGACTTCTTGATATTCGGGAGGTTTTGTAAACCTGCAACTTTATATCATCATGGTGTTCGAAAGGCAGGGTTATGGCGTGCCTCACAATAACATTGGTCGGTTCGCAGAACGTTAAAAACAAGATATTAAACGAGTGCCGATAAGAATATAACAATATCTGGGAGACCGAGCTTTGCTCGGAAAACATATAAAAACTCAAAAATGCGCGTTTTCCCGGAGATAAGACCAAGATCGATTTTTCGCCCCCGTAAACCCATATAGCAAATTTCATCGAAATCGCTAAAGCCGCGTCCGAGATCCCCGAAATATATATGTATATACAAGAATTGCTCATTTAAAGGTACTTATAAGACAAATAATAGCATATGTCACTTCTTTAAACCGCATTTATTAAACGGCCTCCGAGCCTAATCGGTAGTGACCCCCAGCTACGAAGCGCAAGGTCCCAGGTTCGAATCCTGGTAAGGGCATTTATTTGTGTGCTTATCACAGATATTTATTCCGGAGTTATGGATGTTTTCTGTGTATTTAAATATTTATTAAATGCATATCACCGTCTACTACCCCCAACACAAGCCTTATTGGGCTCTCTGTGCAACTAGGTCGGTTTGGGCAAGATTGTCCTATAATATTAATTTAACTATTTATTATTAAACTGTTTTGTTTACAGCCCGTGTGCCAAAGAATTACATATAAACATTTACATCATTTCTCCTTTTCATCAAGTAAAAATCTGCTCATATTAAACGCGTCTAAATGAAAGTAGGTATATTTATAGGCGCAGGCTGTATTACGCTACGCTTTAAGCACAGAAAGTGGGCCGGATCTTGACCAAATGTTTTATACGTGTACACAATGGGTAGAAGGGATCCTTTATATACCGGCCCCCGAGTCAGTGATATTGCTCGATAGTTGCAATATTAATTCCTGCTTATTACCGACATGTGCTTGGAGATGGGACTGTACTTCATTTCGGTGTCTCGAGAGCGGGTGGCGTGAGGGTTATTCCTCTGTTGACTGGGATGACATACTTATATTATGCCCTTATTACAAATATGTACTATTAACGCATTTGACAATAATAAAACTATCGCTCAAGGCTATTTTATCACGAGTGAGGTGGAGCGATAGAAAACGTCTAGTGTATCTCACCAGTTGTTATAAACCAAAAATATTGAACTAATAGAATTAATTTTATCAAACAGCTATATATAAACTTACAGACATGCCTAATTAGCCATTTAAAAATCTCATTTCATACGAACGAGAAGTGAAAAAGAAAAGTTGTGTCACTAGTTAGTGACATCAGACGGTTTGCTACTCTGAGATGAGCCTGGGCCGGGCATTATGGGAGGTGGAGCAAGCGTGTCATAGTGTGGAAGCCTCGTTCTAAAAGGATTACAGTAGATGCGAAGGAAAAACCAGGCTGCTTGGAGGAGTTTTAGACTGGCGTATGCCCATCAGTAGGCTGAAGAAGACAAAGAAGTAACATTTTACTGAAGCACACTTTTAACCGCAATAATAAAGTACAAGCCGAAATGCGCAAATTTATCTGATACGGTCTTTATTTCATAACTATATATAATAGCATGAAATTCCACTTAACGCGCTTTGTCGTGTAAGGTTTATTGGTAGTGATTGTACTTACAGCATACAGGATACTGTGTTGTGTGATAACCTCGTCGAGTCCCAGAGGCAGGTAAAGGACAAATTCCAAAACATTATTTTAACTTTCACTAAACAAGACAGGGTTCCAAATTCAAAAACAAAACATCGCTTCTGGGATCCAGGAGGATAATATAACGTCGAAAACTTTCCCCAATGGAGACAGCTAAGTAGACACTCCATGTTTTTTCCAACTTGATCTATGTACTACTGACTGAAGCAAACCATATGGTTACAGCAGTTATACATTTATTTATTAACTTTATTGCACGATATAAAATTGTACAAATGGCGGACTTAATGCGTTAAGGGATTCTCTACCAGTCAACCATTGGGTCAAACAGAAACTTGTAGTTAGCGCAGAATTGTACACAACGAGAGGGAATATGAAATACAAATCAAGTTATTCTAAACAAAAAATAATAGCAATATTTTTTTTATACCACGTCGGTGGCAAACAAGCATACGGCCCGCCTGATGGCAAGCAGTCTGCGTAGCCTATGTACGCCTGCAACTCCAAAGGTGTTATACAATATATACATACATATATGCACAACTTACATACATATATATACATATGTTAGGTTGGCAGCTCCTTCGGTCGTGTTTTAATTTATCGCCAGTCGTTTCGAATTTCTTATTATTCGCACTTGTATCGTATTGTACTATTATTGATAACACAGCAAATCCAACGCCCTGAGTCTGGACCATCAGCCCTCATCCCACAGTGTAAGCACACTTAGTTATTAAAGTAAGGATATAGTTAGAATTCATGGGCCTCTGCGGGAACGCTCCAGGAGGCGGGTGGAAGCCGTATAAAAACGACAATTTCCTCTAAACGCCGCGCCGCACCCGCGCCCGCTACCGCGCCCGCGCCCGCGCCTGTCTCGCCGCGCCCTCCGGTGCTAATTAACTGCCACAACGGTTATGTCACCCTGGTACCCCTGTTTGTAAAGCAATGTTTTTTTAGAAAGTCTTAAAACATTTTGTTGGAAATTGCCGGATTCTAATGACATCATGTTTTTTTTTGATACGAAGCTTGTAAATTCTGACATATGCTAGATTTGTGAAAACCCAAAGGAACCCTGAAAACATTATGTAAGGAATTTACAATTGCAACGACGATACTAATAAAATATGACGATACAAGTAAATAGTATATATATGTATAGTAATAGTATATGTATATTAAGTTTTACTAAATACTTCCAATTATTATTTAAGTGAAAACTTCTTTAGCGGCGCTGTGCACTTTTTGTGATGAGGAAAAATGTTAAACTCGCGACAGGTCACGTGACCGACAGATTCGTTAGATTGAAAATTCGTAAGACGGACACGTGACCTGATCGAAAAACTGTTAAAATGTCATTGAATCCAGTCGTTGAAATTATGGATGGACATTGATTTTTTTGAGAGATAAACTTTTTAATGTTAAATAATTGTAGGTAAAAATTTTAATGTAATATAAATTGTTATGTTTGTTTAAGATAGCGCAAAAATTTAATATTGTATTTTACCACATAAATGACAGTACTGATAATTAAACCAATTCGTGCAAAATTATTCCCTAACCATTCCATAATATCAAAAATGCACAACGTTAATATTCAAGTTTTCACTTCTACCGGCACTCCCGGAGTGCAATCAGTTGTTTTTTTTACCTCAATAATTATTCAGCAGCAGCACGTAATTAATCATTAGTTAATATCAAATCAAAACTCAATAAGTTTTGCATTAGCGGAGTTCGTCTAAGCTAAGTTTGCATCAAGGGACAAGGGTCAAAAACTTGACCCTTTCGAAAATCGCAAGCCTCATCGCTAAGCTACCAAAAACGGACAGTTTCATATCAAAATTATGTCATTTTAATATTTACGCTTGCATTTCGTACGTACTTGTTCATACACTTATAGGCGCGAGGAGGACGCTTGGGCGAAAGATAACAAGTAGGTATCATTTTGACATAAAAATGTAAGTTTCATTCGGCTTCCCATGAATTTGATCTTTATTATGGATATTATCTGTCAGTATAACTATAACTAATCCAGATCAGTTTCATAAAGTACTATTGCATTAACCGATTTTTTATACTCCCGTACCTTTATTTGTTTTATATGACAAGGGTCGTGCACACATCTTTAAAACCCTACCTTATAATTGTCAAGACAAGTCTTTAGTCTATTCCCAAAAACGCATTTGTAAATACACGCGTATCTTTTTGGCACTTTTCGATACTTCGTGTAATGACCATTTAAAAAATATTTACAATGTTGCTAACCTTATTTTAAATGTCACCTCTGACAAATAAGTGAACCATAGACATGTTTTTTTTTATAACTTCATTCATTCATTTTCCCGCCCGTACCCTCCATTCGGTACCCCTAGTGTAAATAAATTCGATTTCGAAACGTGACGCACGCGTTTGCGTTTAGTCTCATTTTGTATTGGATTTCGAAAGAGCGCGCCAAGCGGGACGTTTTGGAAACTCAAAATCCTATACAAAATGAGACTTAACGCAAACGCGTTCGTCACGTTATGATGTCGATCAAATTTACACTAGGGGTATTGAATTGTGGTTGTCGAATACAAACTTAACTTTTGTGTTAAAAAACAGTGTCTTTTAAGTTAAAATGAATGAAGATAAAAACTTAGTGTCTACGCCTGAAGAAACATCAATGATGGCCCAAGAAGTCACTAAAAATTTGCTGCCTTCAAAATCGCGATATCTATACGAAAAATGAAATGATGACATGAAAAATATTTGTTAAATTTACAATTTTATTTCAAAGTAAGTGCTTGGTCGTAGAAAAAGTATTGTATGCAACGTTGTTTAACTGAGACATAAAACCTCTCTTAAACAACGGTTGCATAAAATACTGTTAATGTTGTTGTGTATGTGTGTTTCAAATAAAAGCACCATTCATTCATTATTTCATTCATTATTTCATTCATTCAATGAGAATTGGCCTCACCTCGTGTTACAGCATGGTCGCTGAGAATTATTACGACTGGCCAAGTTAGACCTCGCGTGCGCTACGAAATTTTTGGGGAAATGCTACGAGCTACGGGCCTCTACGGCGTAGACCCGGAACATTGAAATTACAACAATGTATGATAATTGATAACTACGACGTTCAAAACTCGCATGAAAAGCATCTTATCTGTTCCTAGTATTTGTGTCTATGATATGTTAATTTTTGTTTTTGTATTTGGCAGCCCTACAACTTACAAATTGTTTTATCTTAAAATAATAACCCAAAAAGATTGATCGAGTTTCATTCCAGCTTAGTAAAATAATTAGAATTTTAAGATAATTATATACATAAAATGGTCGCTATGTTATATTTTTGGTCGTCATGTATAGTTGGATTTTTGGAGCGAAGTTTCTTATCGGACGGTTGGCGGATAGGGGCAAGGCTGGGTTTTCCGTCCCTCTTTTGTTTAAATTCTTTCTCGAGAATATACAGCTAATTTCACAAACTTACGCATATTCTATAGTGGCGCAGTTGGAAAACAGCCGCGTAGAAATAGATGGTAACAGCGACAATCCGGGTTCTATCCCCGTACGTGTATTTATTTATTTCAAGAGAAACTTAAGTGGTATAGGTACGCGTATACATATTTTTTCGCCAAACTGAGGACAGTTTGTTGGCGAATAGTGCGTTCCAAAATAAAGCTAACAATGTTGTGTCATACATTATACAAACTTATTTTAGTATTTTAATAAACTTATTTAGATATATTTTTTACACTCGAATTTAATATTTTTAGATTTTTTTAAGCGAGTGTGAAGCTGAATAAGCGTATCAGTTTCAACATATACAAACAATTTTGAAGTGGAAACTTCTTTAGCGGCGCTGTGCATTTTTTGTGATGGGGAAAAATGTTAAACTCGCGTCAGGTCACGTGACCGTCAGTCGCGTCAGTCGTGACCGTCAGATTGAAAATTCGTAAGACGGACACGTGACATCATGGTGACGTGCAAATTGAATGTCATCGATGCCTGGTTACTTTTGGAAAATCGTATGTGCCATTTTATTTTCTTCATAATCAAAGTGCTGTCATAACATTCTTCAAAATATCGAAAATGCACAACGTTAACATTCAAGTTTTCACTTCTGCCGGCATTCCCGAGTGCAACCCGTTGTTTTTTCTTATGTTTAATTGTTCCCCCTGCCTGTAAGTCGCATTTTTGAACTGATTTGTGAATTTTTTGAGCAATTTCGATAATTATTATTTTGTTGTGACCGAGTTTTCCACGACACTCACACCAATTTTTTATACCTTTTAGTGTGAATTGGTATTTATTTTATTTGGTTAGATAGGTATAGTATCTGATGAATTGATGATATACTCACTCTGCACATTCACGATGAGATAACCTTTCTCAAAGGCCCTCCTACTGCAATATCAATATACATAATGCATAATTGCAATACAATAATCCAATCTGGAACACCTAAATCTATTCCAGCTCTAGTACTCGTTACTGAGCGAAATTAGCCTTTATGTGTTCCTAGTAAGGTGTCAAATTAGGCCGGGGGCTGAGTACACCTGATATAGTAATTATATGTCAGATATATACCTATTTTAATGGAAGTTATATGTTACGTACAAACTGTTGTAGTTGATTAGGCGGGTTTGTGAAATGTCACGCGTTTGGTAATTTTCTCGGCTCGATTCAAAATTACGTCTATTCATTGTTTTTTTTTTTTTAATATATGGCTTCAGTCCATTGAGTCCATTTCGCCAGTATCAAGGTATTAGGAGCTTTAAATACGACTAAAATTGTACGTTTAGTACAAGACAGTGTACGGTGATTTTATTAGCTCTTGTAAAGCGATAGCTGGACTTTACAAGTAGCACGTGGACTACTGGCCTTTGACTCCAAAATGGTGGCTAAACGCGTTTCAAGATTACTCCTCCATTCACTGCACACTACCACATTATTTTACTGTATACTTAGACATGATTGACGACCTGTCTGGCCTGGTGGGTAGTGACCCTGCCTAGGAAACCGATGGTCCCGGGTTCAAATCCTGGTAAGTTTATTTAAGTATTTATAAATATTTACCTATATATATTATATTTATATGTAGTTGCCTGAGTACCCACAACACAAGCTTTATTGAGCTTACTGCGGGACTTAGTCAATTTGTATGGTAATGTCCTATAATATTTATTTATAAGCTATCGATATTACACTTCAGACAATATTAATGAGCAAAAAATAAAGGATGTTATCACGACTATCACGAGACGTGACTATCAAGATGACGCACGAACCTCTAGTGACGTTTTTGTTTGAAGTAGCGTCACTTTTGTTCAAAAGGATAGGGTTTCAAGTAGGTCCCATTTTTCTCAAATCCAGTTCTGATGATGAACTTCTCAATTCTTTTTAATTAATCCACTTTGTAATAATTCTAGCTCCCACAAGTGCTAGCAACATAAACTCACTACCCACACATATATGTATACGTATATATAATATATTTAGGATAGGGTAGTTTGTGCCGCGAGAGCAAACACGGCCACGTCTTGCCGAGCACGAAGGATCGCGGCTCCCCGTTGATTATGTTTTCCTGGTATAGAGGCTTCCAGTTTATTCCCAGTTTATTTTATAGATAGCAAGTCTTGCTCACGGTAATTAGGGTTCCGTAGCCAAATGGCAAAAAACGGAACCCTTATAGATTCGTCAAGTCCGGCTGTCTGTCCGTTTATGTCACAGCCACTTTTTTTAACTTCCGATGCAAAAAGAGCGGTGTTAAAAGTTTGGCACCAAAGTCTGTCTGTGTGTCTGTCTGTAGCATCTTGCAATGCTTTACAATCCTTACATCCCATAACTCAGCTGTTTTTAGGGTTCCGTAGCCAAATGGCAAAAAACGGAACCCTTATGGATTCGTCATGTCCGTCTGTCTGTCCGTTTATGTCACAGCCACTTTTTTCCGAAACTATAAGAACTATGCTGTTCAAACTTGGTAAGTAGATGTATTCTACATATGAACCGCATTAAGATTTTCATACAAAAATAGAGAAAAAAAAACAATAAATTTAGAAGAAAAATAGAACTGAAACTCAATTTTTTTTTATCAAACCCGTACGTGTGGGGTATCTATGGATAGGTCTTCAAAATGATATTGAGGTTTATAATTTTTTTTTTTCTAAACTGAATAGTTTGCGCGAGAGACACTTCCAAAGTGGTAAAATGTGTGTCCCTCCCCTGTAACTTCTAAAATAAGAGAATGCTAAAAAAAATATGATGTACATTACCATGCAAACTTCCACCGAAAATTGGTTTGAACGAGATCTAGTAAGTAGTTTTTTTTAATACGTCATAAAATAAAAATAAAAATTTCTTTCATCAAACCCATACGTGTGGGGTATCTATGGATAGGTCTTTAAAATGATGTTAAGGTTTCTAATATCATTTTTTTCTAAACTGAATAGTTTGCACGAGAGACACTTCCAAAGTGGTAAAATGTGTCCCCCCCCACTTCTGTAACTTCTGAAATACCAGTATGATAAAACTAAAAAAATTGGTTTGAACGAGAAGTTTTTTTTTAATACGTCATAAATGGTACGGAATCCTTCATGGGCGAGTCCGACTCGCACTTGGCCGCTTTTTTATTACAAGGTTTTATTTAATTTGCAATGTATGTTTATACACACTAAACACAGCATATACTGCAGGTATCAGACCTGAACCCGTCAGATTTTTGAAAACTCTTAAATATGTATAAATGCCTAATTTTTGTTAGTCGGATCATTATGCTTCTTGTGTTCATTTGTTTATTATATTTAACTCCAAAGTGTTAAACTATTAGCGAGGCATTACACAACAGTAATATTTCTATGTAAAGCTCAATTCGTGTAACAAAAGAGTTAGTACTTGGAGAATTAAGATCGGTTCTATTCGAAATCTGAGAGTCTACCGCGAACCACGTTCGACGTGTTGTAACACTTACGCACGATTTTACAAGTGCGACAAAGAGGCAACACGTCGAACGTGATTCACGGTAGGATAATGTATTGATATTGCAACTTAACGCGTCAGGGATGTGCTATGTCGCCCTACCATGCATAATAGATCGACAACAGCGACAAACGACAAACGAAAGGAAAAATGTATCGGGAAATCAGACGCTACGAAAAGCCACTTAACTTCGTTCGAACTTTAAGACACGTTTAAGATCTTGGAAATATCTTTAAAAGATCGATAACCGAACGACATGTCAAAATTGACGTTTATTTCGATTCCGCTCGGATCTCGATAAGATCTATCTACCTACGATATTTCTTACGTCAACATTCGTTGCCCGAATCGAGCTGCTTCTGTCAATTATACGACATACAAATGATATCTAAATGAGAACTTATCGTTACCGTATTTCATTGTTCGAATCGGGCCGTTAGTTTGCTTTCTTTCCTTCAGAACTACGAAATTAAAATATATCGTTACGGGTATAAAGTTGAGGTAAAGTTAGTGCCATACCAAAAACTGAAATTTGATCGCAAACAACTCCGTGTAGTATTTAATTATAGTGTGTTAATCAGGCTTTAATTATTACATGAACACAATTTCGGTCTATAGAGTTACGTTTACATACATATAAGCTTACAGCATTATATGACGTATCTATGTGTGTACGCACTGAATCATCCCACAGTAGCCTGTTTGACGCGTGTGTGTCTGTAATTACATCATTATCTGCCTCTTTATAACTATGTATCCCTGGTATACGAGAATATGAAGCAATATATATGTAGCTATAGCTACTCTCTTTATGTATGTATATGTATACTGACTTACTAGGCATGTACATATGGACCCTCTTAGCTTGAACTAGAGTTGGAATGTGAACTAGCTTAAATGTGTCAACTATGAGTATTATTGGAATACAGTTTATTTAAGTGATTCATTATACATAGCTGAGCATGTCCTAATTTTATACTTAAGGACAATTAAGTAACCAGGTTAATGTCATATACGTTTGATTTTTCATTTGTTATTTTGTAAAAAAAGACATTTTGAATGCATTTCTATGACGTATATACAAAATTGTTAAGAATACGCAGCGATTTTAATTTGTAAACAAGTTGTTAATTAGTAAGTGACCAGTGTGCGCTGAATTTAATCGTTTAGGACGCTATTATTCGCATTAGCAAAAGCAGAATCAGCGTAAACAGCTAACCGGAGCACGGTAGGTAGGCTCGATATTATCTGCAAGCGATACATTTTTTCCCAATCGATTGTGCCCACATTGGGCTCAGAATGTGCGTGTGTTTCAAGTGTCATTGATGCATTTCGGTATGGGTTGGGGGGTGTGGAGGCGGGCCGGACTGGCCGGCCGCGCCGAACGCACCGCACCGCCAGTTCGCGACCAGACTCCGGGCCGGGCAGCCGCGCGTCGCTCTCCTCGACAACTTGCCGAAACTCGATCTGCTTACACCGGAATATTTATACTAAACGCTAAACAGACATTTTTGTGAACTAAAAAGGTTTGTCACTGACAGTGCTTCAGTTGCATTTTGACCGGAATTAATTGCTTGTGGAAAAAAAGTTGTAATTAGGCGTACAGCGCGCGCGAAGTTTATCATCTTGACATTCTAGTTTTTGCTCAAGTACAGGTTTGCATAAGGCTGTCAGGAATGGACATAGGAACTCGCGATGAGTAAGTGGGCCTTGGTGTTAGTACGTGGCGACTGTAAAAAATCGCAATTAGCCCATCGATGCGGTTGTCGTGTCGCTAAGTTTCCTTTGTTACTCGACAACTCAGAAAAGGCATTGTTATTGTGAATTTATTAGCCTGTTGATGGCTAGGCTGCTCGTGTATCAAGCGATTTGGAATATTTCAGTTGTTTTCCGAGTTTTCTTGTTTGATTTTCCTTTTCGCCTTAGTTGAAGGTCTGCTGCTCTTTGGAAACTGGAAAATTCAAGGCAGACTTTATGTTATTATAACGTTATGTGGTTCCCGTCAGTTTCAATTAACTATTTATATAATAAGTAGCTGAATACATAATAAGTAATGCTGATGTTGTTTACCTATCTGTACCAGGCATGCAGAGTGTGCAAGTTAGTAGGTACACCGAGTGCACCGAAGTTTGAAAGTAATTTTGGAGTGCAGGCGCGCGTCGAACTAATCACATCGTTCACGGTCCTTAGTTCGCTGATAACAACGTACCTAGCGCCTGTTGCTCTAGTAACGAGATTTGATTTTAAAATGCACTTTTATTGCGATTTACCTGACCTAGTTTATGTAACACTACATATCGGTTAACATTATAGGTTCCATGATTAGGATAACAGAGAAAAAATAGGGATCGAAGCTCTAGTTTCCACGTGTCAATCGTAAAATAAAAGTAACCTCGAGGGCAGTAACCAAGGGGTTGTTGCGGGATAATGAGACCCCCTGTGTGGTGGGATATAAAACGGGCGGAGAGCCGCCGGGGCTTAATCATGAGGACCAAGGGCATAGAAAATGTTGGAGTTCAATCATGAAGATTAGATATGAATGTTAAACTAAGTTGAAGTAGTAATTTATTCTTGTCTTGTTCATGTTGCGGTGTGCTAGCTTGCATTCAGTTCTAGATGTTAGGGCTATCTAAATATTCTTATGTACTATTATTAAAGAAGCAACAATGAAACCTAGGCGAATGCGTTATTAGAAACGTTAGAACATTAAGACATCTCAGATGGAAATTGTCACAAATTCGAAGTAAATCGGTAATCTTTGAAAGCTTGCACGCGAATGACTGCACATTCATAGTTTTTTCGAATAGTAACTACATTAATAGTTTCCAGTTTTATAGGAGCTGGCCGGTTATAAAACAGCGGCACCGTGCCGAAAGCCATTACTGCGGCCTTGTCGTTATCGCTGCAAGAAAACTGCGTCGGTGGTGCACTGACCGCACTAGAAGTAGGCACTTGCTGTTGTTTATTTTTTCGAAGGATATTAACTTCCTTTCTAGTCTTGTGTATCCAAACTTTTTAGGGCTTGTTGGTAATGACCAACATTGGTTAACTTTGCAATTTCTTATTAAACACACATAAACATACTCGGTAGAAAATAGTCACGCATACAATTATATGCGCTTTGCCAACATTTTATCATTCTAAAATAAAATATTGGAAGTGTTGAAAGAAAATTGGGAAAATTCGACATTCGGGCTGTATCTATTGAAAACTAAAAAATACTGGTAGTATTGCATTGTAACTGGCTCTCTTCGATTTTATATGGAGGGTAAGATTTTGTTGCCTAAGCGGAAAAACTGTTTTAACATTGGTAGTTTTACTTTTGGATAGATACTTTTTTTTTTAAGAAGTAAAACCGAAAGTGAAAAAGCTTTAAGCATTTTTGTAGTGCTGAATATCTACCAATAAATGCCTATACAGGATTTATACTACGTCGGTGGCAAACAAGCATACGGCCTGCCTGATGGTAAGCAGTCTCCGTAGCCTATGTACACCTGCAACTCCAGAGGAGTTACATGCGCGTTGCCGACCCTAACCCCACCCCCCTCGTTGAGCTCTGGCAACCTTACTTACAGGATATAGGTACCAATAGAAAATTCAGCACACAACGATTTCACAAACACAACGATCACTCGACCAGTCTCTGCAAGCCAGCAGTCACTTGAATAGGTAAATAGGCCAAGAGCGTTCACACATTCTAGTAAACTTCACATTGAAAACTTAAAACTGGTAAAACTAGTATTTATATTGACAAAGGGACATCTTTAGGGCATCAAACCTATTCAAACTATCATCCTGTTTCTATTCTATAGGTACAGAGATAGAAAAAAGGTCCGTAACATAGTGCGGGAAGCAAACAATACGAGGTTCATTGAAAAGTATTGCGCAAATAGGGGGAGCCAGTGGGCAATGCACCCTCGACAAAAAGTAGCCTCTTCTCGAAAACAAAATGCACGTTTCAAACGATGCTCGCTCCTGACCTTACGCAACTGAGTGTTGCTTGAGCTCCCCCTGACAGCTTTTCTGGAGCGCGTTTTTATTTCAAACAAAAAATTATGTAGATAAATTACATACTTAGGTATGGTTTAGGAAATACTAATTAGACGATATTCCTAGTGAAATAAAAGCCCATTTTCATCTCGTATTTTAATTATACTAGAACTATTTTTGAAAGTATTTAGCGTAATGATTGCATAAGATATTCACATAGTACTTTCGTATGAAAAAATATCGTAATAAAATAAGAAAGATTATAATATACTTAGTTTACAACTTTGTTTTCCAAGCGTAGTATCAAGACAAATGAGTTAACATTCAAGAGGTCGAAATGCAATCGAAGCCAAATACAAACCATCCAGTTTCTCTTTTTAGAATATTCATACATCCAACACTGAGATGTGGTCAACGAGCTAAAACAACAGAATACTAATTGAAACCAAAGACAAAGTGCTGTGCAAACGACCAAATAAAATAGAAACATGGCCGCCAAAAGAAAAGCTGGCGCTCTCCTTCAACATGTGCTGCCAAAGGTAATTTTTTGAATTTTTATTTCTTTTCAGATGATATCAAATGCATGTCGCACGTCTTTTACCTCTCGCTAGCGCCTTAAGAACCGAAGAGGAGTCGGGTTGCTCTGCGGAGAGGGTTCATTTTAATCTGGTGGCATCATCAAGGCCGAGAATGCGATGCCACTTATAATACGGGTTCCCGCTATGACTACTAGGAGTATAAAGCGCGGTAAAAATTGTTGATTAAGGGAATGTATAATGACATCCGCGGGTCCTGGTATGCCGGCTGCAGTAGCGAGTTTGCTGTCGTTGCGATGACGTTTTAATGACTTTTATGGCTTATATAAATGCTCCGACTGGACTCAGCTACGATAAGAGATCGTCGGCGTTATTGTTTTATTTTTATATGTACTTTATACATTTGTAAACCTTACGTCTTCAGGAATAAGGTTTACCAATGGTCAGTTTATTCATTTGATATAAAATCCATTCATCATTAGTAGATCATCTAAACCAGTGGATCCCATTCTTTACTATGCCGCTACTTAGTTTACATGCCCGTATGATTGACAAAAAAAAATCATAATCACTGGCCGCATGCCAAGCAAGTGTAGGGGGCTCGGAGAGCACTGGTGAAGAGTGTTCACAATAGTCACGTCCCTCAGACATGAGGATACGACAAGGAAGAAGAAGATGATTGACAAACCTTTCAGGTATATCGACACAAAATTTTGGAATCTGCCAAAAATGACTAATCACATCCTTGGACAAGAATAATGTTCATTGCAAATTCTAGTCGACAAGCTCCCAAAGCCTAAGGGGTAAGAATAAGTCGTATCCATAAGAGACACTCGCAAGAAACCTCCAAATAGTGATTCTATTTCTGTTCCGAAGCACCAGACGGTCGCACGGCAGACTGGTAAGAAACGTCCAAGTTTCCGCTGTCCATACTGTATTCCCGCGCTCCAAATAGCCTGCATAGTGCACACGCTATCGTACCTACACAAAATGAATATATGTGCGTACTTAGTTTTAACTACGCGAAGCCAATGCGTAGAGCTTCGTGAAAATTAACTTGCGTTGGTACGGACAGATACGGAGAAAATTAAGCCTTATGCTTAGTAACTTACATGTAAATGTGGGCAAATTTTCTTTAATTATAGCTTAAGAGGGGCTTCCGCAAAATTACAGTTTTTATATTGAATTTTTACCCGACTGCCAAAGGGAGGAGGGTAAGGTTTTTCGAGTGTATGTATGTATGTATGTGGCAGCAGGCGGGGACCAACAGAGGGTTACTTATAGTCATTTTGGTTGCTGGTTGTTAAGTTCACCTTTTAGTAGAATCTTACTTAGGTAGGTATTTTCGTTGGTGGCGGTCAAGTTGGTCCCCGCCCGCGATACTTACCATCAACAACAATATTCTTGTGGAGCTTGTTTTCCTCTTTTTAGTGTGCAGTCCGGTTTTTTTTATTTTTTTATAATAATTAATTTTTTACACATTTTAATCAAGGACAAAATGCATAGAAAATATTCGGAAAATTCATTCGGAAACCAGACTATATTTGTGAAGACAGAGTCTAAGAAAAACCCGTAAAAGGTTTCAGCAAGCTTGATAGAAAAAAAACACGAAAACATGTATAATTTTCATTTATTACCATAAAATAGCCAGCGATATAGCCGAGGGATTTGATTAGCAAAATTATAATCAGAAATATTTCAGAGTTATTGAAATAAACCGTTAAAAGGCACGCAGTCGCCAAATCTTCCAATCTTTCGCGCGGCGCCCCGTATTTTTTATTCCTTCCTAATCTCCTGGCTTGATGCCCCCTCTTAAGGTGTAAGTATCAAACCAACCTATCTACAAAACATGTCATCATCATCCAAGTAACTATGTCCTGATTTCGAGATAAATTGAAAATTGTAAAGGTTTATTTACAATCATAACTTGCCTCTATATTCACTTCTATCTTCTCTAGAGTTCCTGAAGTAATGGTGCGACATGCAAACACAACTACTTGTAACTTAGACAAGTGCCTGTTGTCCTTGTCCTGAATAGTCTTAATTAACCGTTATTAGCAGATCCAAAATATCCAAATAAGATGATTTTCGCAATAATATCGAGTATATTATGGACATGGACACATACATACATATATAACAGTGTCGTTTTTGATATCTTTGTATTGTCACGCAACGCACCGCATGACAGCCATTTTCGCGCAGTTATAGTTAGGACAAAGCATCAACGCGTTGAATAACAACCAAACAACAACAAAGAAGCGTTCGAATCACCTCACCAGTGTAAATGTAACCACCGATCCGTTGAAATCGTGCGTAATCGAAGATCAAAGGATGCTGGAATGGGACGGCCATGCGACAGAGTACTCGGACGCTGTCCGGCGTCGAAATCGCCGGCGCCGAAGTCAGTTTTCCCGCCGCGGGCAGTTCGCCTTGCAATGGCCGCGTCTCGAATGACACGCGGCTGCCGTTGGCAGACTAGGGAGGACATGCCTAGATTCTCTTTAAAGTAATATATTTTAAACTTATTAAAGTAGGGTGGAATAAATTTTATCCTAGATCCTTACTATAATTTAAATAAACGAGTCACTTGCATCTTATCTTTTGTGAAAGCGTTTAAATTCCACTTGAATACAGATTTTCCATGTATTTTCATCGCTAATCTGATTTTGTTTTGTATTATAATTATATGTTTGATTGAGTTATAATGCAAGCCATAAGATTTTTCAATACCCTGTATCTATTTGTTATTTCGTCAATATTTGTCTTAATAGCAATGGTTGATATGTGTACTTAAATTAATCTAAATAACATACTATTTTAAAACTTTTCGAACACATCATGGTACATGTCGGCCAAGAAATGTGAATGTAAACACCATGCCAGCCAAAACCAAGGATGATGAGCACCAGGCTTATCATCACATCACACAAGCACAATACAATAATTTGTCATAAAATCTTCGAATTCTGCGTGGTCTTAATAGTTAGCCTCATTGAACAATGAAGATCTGAGTAACCTCGTGAGGCTTCACGTTTGAGTTTTAACAGTTTTGATGATTTTCTCGCCATGTCCATACTCTGATAGCCACCTCTGACCAACGAGCCGCCTGTTGACCTTGTGCGTTTACTAACAGCCCGTAAAACCTATGCATTTCTAAATCTAAACGCTATAATTTTCGCGCCGTGTCCATACTGTGTGCCCACCGCTGACCAATGAGGAGCCGGGCGACCTTGCGCACCTACCAACGCTATCCGAGGAACCTACTTACTATACATGTGCATTTCTAACTCGCGTGCATCGTTCTGATGCACTGTGTGTTTACCGACTGTGTTTTGGAGGACAGAGTTCCAATAACATTTTGACGGTTTCGCGTTTTTGCAAATGACAATGGAGTGGGAGTGCGATGATGTTTACATCAGAATACCTAAATAAATCGCTGCAAAATAAGACACACATTTAAGTTATATAGTCTCGTATATAATTATACGTAATAACATTTATTCTGATCAGTACTTAAATGCAATTTTTCTAATGGTATTTTTTCGATATGATTCAAATGATTATGATGATACCTAGGTATTGGGTGGTTTATTAGCAGGCTTGTTATGTTTTTAGTCACTGTTTTAAGTGTCCAAAATCAAGCGTCAAGCCTGTAGGGCTAAGATGGTCGGCTCTTTATCATTTGTCACCATGCCTGTCACTTTCTAACAAGTATGTAAGCGCGAAAGTGACGGGCATAGTGACAAGTGATAAAAAGCCGACCATCTTAGCCCTACTGGAGTATTTTCAAAATATTATGTCACTTATATCGCGATTGCACTAATAGGTTAAAAAGTTGAGTGGGGACAAGACGTTTCGCTAGCAATAATATTATAATAAGATGAAGTTTTTTAAGTCGTTTTTCTAAAGGCCTTCTGGTATTTTATACTGTACGAATCGAAAGGATCTATCTTGATTATGATAGGCTTAAATTAATGAGGAAGAATTATGTAACGGCTTATAAAAGTCATATGGTGCTACTTTTCCGCACTAGTGCGTAAATTAGCACATTATGTAACTATGTCGAAAATTTAAAGGGACATATGTACTGTAAAACGTTGTATGATACATGTGCGAATAGGTAATTCGCAACTCGTGTCGATTTAAAACACTCCCTTCGGTCGTGTTTTAATTTATCGCCACTCGATTCGAATTTCCTATTTTTCGCACTTGTATCGTAATGTACTATTATTTATGGACTTGATGGGATTTTGCCTTGATTTAACTACTTACATTGCATCCTTACTTACATGTATTAGGCTTAAACCGCTGAACCTCCTCCTGAGACTGCGTACAAATTTTTGTACATATTCCGTAATCTATTCCGAACTTTTAAAGAATAAGAGATTCAAATTCAAAAACAAAATAACTTCTGGGTCTCAGCAGGATAAACGTAATTTGAGGCCCGGGACAGAAAGGACATAGAATAGTTTTTAAACTCATCATAATCATTCCGCGCAGACAAACGAGCAGGTGATAATTATTGTGTTTAAGTGTGTGTCTAATTATTAAGCCTCTTCTTCTTGTTCTTTCTAAAAACTTCTTTAAAAAAACCGGTCAAGTGCGAGTCCGAACTCAAGCATCGAGGGTTACGTACAAGCTTTCAATCATCTCATCTAACAATAAACACCAAATAAGCACGAAAGGTTTTGACCGTAAGTATTAAGGACAATTGTGAACAGCGCTATCTATAGGTAAATTGGCTAACTTATTTGCGCGACCTGTGTGTTTGTTGGTTTTATGTGATATTTTTTTATGTGAACCGATTTAAATAATTTTTATTTTATTTTAAGGAACTATTTATATTGACCATTTCTCGAGATATTGGGTAATGTGACAGGCAGACGTACGGATGAATAATGTCGCACCATAAGAGATCCTTTTATATCTTTTTGGTACAGAACCCTAAAAACAATGATGGTTGTTAAATATGATATCGCTTTTAACTACAGATTGCTTTTTTTTCGCCTGTGGCGATACAACCCTGGACCGCTATTTAATTCAAGTTTTATTTTGTGATCTGGC
Organism: Cydia pomonella; assembly: GCF_033807575.1. Taxonomy (NCBI): domain Eukaryota; kingdom Metazoa; phylum Arthropoda; class Insecta; order Lepidoptera; family Tortricidae; genus Cydia; species Cydia pomonella. The sequence goes on along the minus strand of NC_084724.1, from coordinate 12,605,601 downwards.
CTAGGCTATAAATAAAATTCTAGTTCTCATCCCGGGGTCTGTTGGGCTCGCTACGCAGGCGCATATTTAATTGCATATACCGATATTTACAGATTTCATACAGTAACTCGGATAATTTGAAATCGAAAATTGTTTTAATAGGGATAAGATTACGAGTAAGTAACATCAAGTAGGATAACAGGGGATAGGGTACCATTAAACACAGGAAATATTCCCCAATTATATTAACGCTGACAGTAATGGCTTTTTGTAACATTCGATTTACCATATTAATTAATATTGTATGCCCTAACAGGGTATCATATTGTACCTACTAAGTCAAAAAAATATCTCTTAAGTTTTTATGTACTGATGAACATGATAAAACAATGGATTAAATGAATGAATGAACCCATTCACCGCTAATCACGACACGTTGTCGTTTTGCCTCTACAAAGCATATGAAACCCATGTTGTTGGCTACGACCGTAGGTCAGCGGTGAATGTGTTAAATATATTAACGCGGGTCACAGTTTTAAGATTTTTAAGAGACGGCTTGACATTTTTCGACTTGTTTTCGAATAAAAATTCGTGAGTGACACATTTTAATTTATGTATTTAATATGTTTGTGTCTCACAGTTGTACCTATACATGAGCAATACATTTAACTGTAGGCTGTACTCCTCACACTTACCAACATTTGTTCAGCGATTTATGAAAATTATGAATTTTTTAGACTTCCTATTTTTCATACAAATTAAATATTACCTTCAATGTACGCTGTCATCAGTGTAATTGACGTTGATTGTCACGCTTTAAACATCAACCCCCTTATTCATAAACGTGTACTAAAGTTACGATGCCGCTAATCATCGTTTGTCCCTTTCCATCATACCAATACGTCGGAAAGGGACAAACGATGATTAGCGGCATCGTAACTTTAGTACATGTTTATAAATAAGGGGGCAAGCGTCTTAGAATAAACTTTAAAGTGTTCTAAAAATAAAAAATAAAGTTATTTTTAAAAGTTGCTGAACAAATGCTAGTCAGTTTGAGTACAGCCTATAGTTAAATTTTTTGCTCCTGTTATACTATTATTTAACTTGCTATGTATGTATGTATGTTCGGGTCAAGTTTTGTCAGCTGAATTAGACCCACTTGCCATTATTCGATTGAGACGAAACATCACATACATATGTAAGTCGAGGGACAATGCAATATTATGGTACCATCGAGCTGATCTGATGATGAACACAGGAGGTGGCAATAGGAACTCTGTGATAAAACTAGTGTGGGTTTGTTAGAATTGTCTCGATGAGTATTAGTTACCTGTTGAAAGAAAAGTACAGTCAGCGATAAAAGCTTGCATGAAAAGTATATTTTTTGGCAAAAAAAAAATTCCTTGGTGAAATGTAACGCGCATGTAACTCCTCTGGAGTTGCAGGTGTACATAGGCTACGGAGACTGCTTACCATCAGGCAGGCCATATGCTTGTTTGCCACCGACGTAGTATAAAAAAAAAATTGTGACATTCGCCGCCGCATTACTGATGCGATTATGACGTTCATTGCGTCTTTCATTTTATCAAGGAATTTGGCAGATATAGTGGTGGCAACAGTAATGCAGCTGCCGCACGTCACCTTATAGCTAAAAGCTAAAAGAATGTCCCAGCGAGTATATACTCTGCAGTTACGTCACCCTTTGCCTGTCAACCCGCATTGGCAGGCTTTGTCCCATATCAATAGACGACACATTGTTTTTGTTTGTATCCATCTTTTTAGGTTAACATGATTTTAGAGAACAAATCAAATTATTTTAAAATATAATTAATGTTATAGCCTATATTGTGTCCCACTGCTGGGCAAAGGCCTCCTCTGTCTTCTGCCATTCGTCACGGCTTTGTATTTGCTCCCGCCAGTCGCCAAAAAATGAGTCCAGGTCGTCTTGCCATCTCGTTTCTGGCATGCCTCTGCCTCGGATGATCTGAACAGAAATATTTTTGTATTTTAAGTAGGTTGTCACATTACTGTATTAATTATAAACTGAAATAGATTTCGTACTAAAGAAAACGTGACTAAGTCCTCCGGAGGCCGAAACTGGAATCGAATTGGCGTCTTCAGCTTACGCAGCTTACGTTCTACTCGTCCTTTAGAAAGATGTGGTGCGCGTGCGGCTACCGCTGCTGGGAACCATCGCGAGCGCGGACTTCTGGCGGAAGGGTGCTGTATTTCGGCGGGTCCGTGGGAATTTGCCGAAACCTACACCGAAACAGAAAACTGTGTCGCCGACATAATTTTTTTAGCTACTAAATTTTTATTGTATATATTTAAACGAGCAATTCTTGTATATATATATATATATATATATATATATATTTCCGGGATCTCGGAAACGGGTCTAACGATTTTGCTGAAATTTGGTATATGGGGGTTTTTGGGGGTAAACAATCGATCTAGATTAGTCTTATGTTTGGGAAAACGCGTGTTTTCGAGTTTTTATGCGTTTTTCTTTCGACGCAGATTATGGTCGCTAATTTCGTATTGCCGGCCACTGTCCGTCTGTACGCCCGCCCGTCCGCCCAGGTACTGGTATATTATATGTGACTTTGAAGGGTAATAAATATATAATAATAATGTAATCTATGTGCTTTAGCTGCCTGAAAATAAATTATGTATAATTTAATATGAAGATTGCATATAATATCGCATTGCGTGACCCGCAGTCTAGTGGTTAGCCGCTTATGCTGAAGATCGGCCCGATTCGAAGAATGATTAAGACACGTTTAAGATCTTGGAAAGATCTTTAAAAGATCGATAACTAAACGACATGTCAAAATAGACGTTTATTTAGATCCCGCTGTGATTCCAATAAGATCTATCTACGATATTTCTAACGTCAAAGTGACATTGGACGCCCGAATCGAGCTGCTTCTGTCAATTATACGACATACAAACGATATCTAAATGAGAACTTATCTAAACCAGCAGTGGCAGCATGGTTCCATTTTTATCACTTAAAATACTATGCCCGTCACTTTCGGACTTACATACTGGTTAGAACGCGATAGGCATTGTGACAAATGATAAAGAGCCGACCATCTTAGCCCTACTGAGCTTATCGTAATCGTATCTCATTCTTCGCATCGTTTAAGTTTATAAATATAATAAATTTAATATTCAGTTATTTGTTGATGACATTCAATATTTGTTTGCTTGATAAACTTCATAGCAGTAAGTTCCTTTTGTAATGTCAAGAATTTAGTAGCGCTAGAGGCTATACAGGCAAAACCCAAGACCAAGATTACGACGAGAACTAAGCCTTTGTCTGTCTAGCTGTCAAGTGCCTATGGGAATGGGTATTCTTGGTAATAAATATCGAGTTGTTTTGTATTTCAGCAAAACAAATAGGTTGATTAAGAATTAAAACGAAATACGTTTATTATCTGTTTACTTATATATACAGTAATATTCACCTGGGATTCAGAAACTATTGCTCTTAGGGACATGATACAGCAAGCCATGAAAAGGTAATAGAAAGCCTGAGTCACTAGTGCATTTATTATATTAATATGTATTATTCTTTGCGTGGTCGGTTACTGAATAGGACTCCTCACAATAGTGTACACAGAGCTTTTTTAAATCAGCCCGACAATAGCCACAATGAGAATCCTGGTCACTTTACATTTATGTGTATTTTACACTTTGTTTTTCTAAGTTTGCTTACCGAGGCATCAGCAATATGACGGCGGTGTCCGCCGAGACGGCCTGTGCGGTGTACATTATTCAACGCGCGCCTCTCGCGGCTGCATTCCTGGTAGCCACATTGTTCACATGTTCACCTGATACCCTGTGCAAGACTCGTTTCTAACTTAAACGTGCACATTCATGAATTTTAAGTTTTAGTCGATTAAAGTGCACGGTTGATAATTCGATTGTTATTTAGAAATAATTTAGAAGTTGCTATCTTATACTATTGAAATTCAAGTTTCTTGAAGCTTGTTCAAGTTGAAAGTACAACTAAATAGAATGTTAATATACACTACTCACGGTGCAAGTGTAACTAGCTTGCAAATGCTCGGTCGTCTGTGGCATGTTTGTCAAGCAATCAAATCATATGAAAGCACCTTCCAGCAAGAGCTCGGTATCTCTGTGTTAATTAACAATATTAGTTTTATTTACAGTACATATGGTGCTACTTTACCGCACTAGTGCGAAAATTAGCATATCACGTTACTGTGTCGAACATTTAAAGGGACATATGTACTGTAAAACGTTGTACGATACATGTGCGAATACGTAATTCGCAACTCGTGTCGATCTCATACACTCCTTTCGGTCGTGTTTGAATACATCGCCACTCGTTTTGAATTTCTGTCTAGAATATTATTGCACGTGTCTATCTTACATGGTACTATTCGGAGAATATTTATATAAGCCTGCATAATTAGGTATTCCCTAAAACTTCCTGTAAACCGACACGAGGAAAAAAGTAGAGCCATCAACCGTCTCAACTCATAATTTAAGCGCCGCTTATCATTCCCCAGATGTAAAGACTATAACCAGATATAACATAATATATCTAATGCAACGCGTAAAAAATATGTCCCACCCTTATAATATGGGAGAGTCGGGCGCGTGTCTGATAACGAACCAACACCAAGGAAGCACACACTAATTCCATTCTCACCCCCAATTTATATCTGTCACTTTTGGTGCCCTGGTCGGTGCGCGTAAAAATATTGTTTTTACTTATCCCCGTAGGGGGCTAGGGGGTGGGGAGGCGTAATTACTGGAGCAGCCAGACGGAGACGGCCCAGGGGGCTGGCATTACTAACGGAGACTTGCCCGCTAGCTGCCAAGGTTTTTGTAGGTGACACGAGAATTTTTCTTAATCTAAGAGTTCGTAGGTAGGTTAGCCGAGGTTAACTCGAAGTCTGGGTTACTTATGCATTCTTGGCGCTAGGCTGTTGGAACTTAGTTATGCCTGCGGTGTGCGTGATGCGTATCTTGTCCAATTTAGTTTTATTTGCTGTGAAAAGATCAAAGGATTTTTCAACGCTAAGAATAAAAGGTTTCTATAAAATTTGTGTAGGTGTATAACCAATTTTGCCTTTAGTTCTATCTTTAATTGCTTTAAAACACTACAATGCAAAACCAATAACTAAGCCATGACTGTAATTCATAGACAAAAACGAAGTAAAACCTGGTGAAATTTTTGCATAAATAATAATCATATATAATAAAAATTCAACGCGTCTAAACGCCGCGTAACGTAAATTTAACTTGAGATTAGCTAAAAAAAACTTAAGATAAATCGGGCTATTTCATAACTAATCGAATTCTATGTTAAACACGTAGGTGATCAATATTTTTGGTCAACACTATAATGTACTAATTAATATTCAAAGTGTGTCAAATTGCCTGTGCTCGGCGTATGCGGGATTGTAATTCCATACCCAACCCATAGTCTCCGGCTAAACAGTATAGGTAAGTATTTTGCCCAAAGAATTAGCATCGCCATTCACCGGGGAAATGCAGTGAGTTAGAGGGAGTTTTTTTTTTATTTGTAGGGTTTTTTTAATGTATACTAGAGTAAGTTGACGAAGCTTGTTGCAATTTTACCGTTGTATTGTATTGTGACGAAGCCTCTAGCTGATTACGAATTTGTGTTCACTTGACGAAGCCTGCGTTGCGGATATAAAATTATGGTCCCTGTGTATGTTAGTGTATCCTCCGATCAAGCTTAGTTGCTAGGGATTTCCAAATATTATTTATATCGATTTGCCTGCCTGAGACAATTCTGGGTAAGCAACGAGAATGTGCGTCCTGAGGTTTTTGATTGAATAACGATACATCTAGAGTTCTATTTAAGCACGCTTTATTTCCAACATTCATCAATGAACTTCATTAAATAATTATAAAGTATTCTAAAAACATTTAATGTTCCATTTTTCATTACTATTTGTATAGCAAAACAATGCGATCTGATATTGCTATAATAGTAACAGTCTATCTATGTAGGTATGTATATTTGTCAAACGAGCGAGCGAAGCGAAGTTCTTTCTTACATGTAACTAGGAACACGCGGCTGGATAGGGACACGTCCCGGCATTTCAATATTTTTAACTGAGCTATTAGAGGATAGTTTGTTACGCAAAAACTTTAGAAAATTTGTCCTAATTAAAATAAAATTAGGTAAACGTATTGTTGGGGGCAATATATTTCATTCATTTAATTAAGAGCAGGCTAGATCAAGGGATCATGGAGCTACAAGAGCCTAGAAGGCCAAAAAGATATTTGTGAGGGGTCTTGCTATTCTGGTCATCTTGTTTGCAAGAAAGTATGGTCCAGTTTCGTATCAAATAAAAGTGCTCGGCTTACACATTTATATGTTATACCTATTGTTTTTTAATTTACCAGTTTAAAATAATAAGTAAGATAAAAATAAAATAAAATTAACATAATATAAGTACGTATTTGATAAGAAACATTACGGCTTACCACAGATACAAGTTTATTTTAATCTCTATTGTGACTTAAATCTATCAGTCAAAGGCTTCACAAACTTTATAATAAATCACACTCGGTTTTCGAGCCATTGCCAACTAAGTAGGGCCAACAAATTCAATCGCTTTATACATATAGTTTTTGGCAAACCGCGAGTTCTCTGTTCGGGGCGACTACTACTTAGTTTAATTCAATTCAATTAAAAAAGTAACAAACAAATAGACAACCAAATATAATACAATGTATATTGAGTGACTTTACGTGAAAACGTGGTCATCATCCAATTATTCAAGCTAAAAGTATTTGTAAACAAGTATAGTGGGTACGGCGGGCGTGGACAGAGTGGGCAATTTGGCCCAATTTACCAAATGTGCCTAACTCATTTGCGTCGCCGGCACACGGGCGAATTATTTTATTAATTTGACACTTAATCACGTTGTGTTTACGTTCGCACATTAATCTAGGTTAGAATATACCTAAACTATTATTGTAAATACAATAGTCTTGCAAATTATAATTGAATTATCTTAAACAGCTTGCAAAATAACATCAATTTGATTACCGTAAAACCACCCAACTATAGTCCAAAGCTCCCAACTATGGTCCACAAATAAACTCAATTTTTCTCGTCCAGGTGTGTATTTTACTATATTTTTGTAGTTCTAAGGCAAAGTATGTTTATAAATGGAAGGTAAAACTAGGAGGAAACCAAAAGGAACATTGGTATAGATACTTAATTTCCTTTTGAACTTGTGGACCATAGTTGCAGTATTGGACTATAGTGGGGTAGTTTTACGGTAATTGCGTTCTAAAATTATAAAATACAATCGATTTAAATGCGAAGCGATGCACCTCCTGAAGTGTCTAGTTTTAATTGAACGCCTGTTGTTGATTTATTCTCATAATTGGTTGATTTATCGTTATGACAATCGAAGCTAGTTTTTTTCATACTTTTGTACAACTACAGTAAGTGATTTTTTCCAACATTTCTCAGTAAAGTCTCCGGGAAACCTTCCGAAGAATTCTTTCATAAAAACAAACTTAACGTAAAGCAGCTTCTAAAGCCGTCAAAAAAGATCATTAAAACGAAAGGCAAGTGAAAGCAAAAAATTCCTTCGATTACGTTACAGCGGCGCGTCAGGCGTAGCGAGTTTGCTTGCGAATTTCAGCCGCGCTTATAAATCTTGGCAGGCTGGAGTGTCAGGGGAGCAGCGATCCTAGCGGCACGCACTCCTACGTATCCATATTTAGTACGTACGGTTTATCACACTTCAAAGAACAGGCACGGGTAGGCGCCTCGAAACCGCGTCTCCCCAACGGTACTCCTGTAACTAGGAATAGGAAGCCGCTTTGTGAAATTCGCGATGCTTTTCGACGTAGATACGACCCCCGTTTGGTTTTTCGAGGTCGCCCGCTTCTCCCCTTTCATAAATGCGAGTATCTAGGAGTACGGTTCGCCTCCTCCGCGATTCGCGCGCCCTGGTACTTTGCGATGCGGTAACGCCGCGGTTTCGCACCCGTATTCGCGAAGCGAGCAGGGGAATGTATTAAATTTGCTTCACAAAATAATCTTTCAAAATAATGTTACCCTCTGCTCCATCTACATAATAGTAATAATATGACAACTCACAAGGATTCTTGCTGACGCCTGTACGTGCTGCAATATTCTATTTTTAATAGGTAATTCGGGAGTCAAAGTAAAGCAACCCGATAAAGCAATAAACCCCCCACTCGACTACATAAACTTCAACCTTTTAGAATTCTTTTCCTCATCTGTTAAAATCTCTTGGGGTGTGGAAATTACAACATGATAGCATATTGAAAGTGCAGCACGTGAGGCCGTCCCGTCGGCATGGCAACGCAGGGTCTCTCCAGGCGGTATGCTTGACTCGATATTGTTTTATACTTTACAACCTGCGGCATGGCATTATGAGATTTAACCAAAGTGAAATAAGAACACAATTCACAATCATCACAAGTAGCACAATTCATTGCTAAGATTTTTTAATAATTTTGTCCTGTATAGGTATAATATATTGGCAGCCATATACACCAGACACTGAAACACATGTTATAGTTATATTATATTACATTGGAGGTTAAAAAACGGTCAAGTGCGAGTCCGTTTAACTCGCGCACCGAGGGTTCCGTACAAACTTTCAATTATCTTATGTATACCCTTTCATTATTACTGGAACCAGGTGCACATGTTGTCCACCAACATCAAATGTAAATAGGTACTTATGAATTTATTTATATGAACATGGGTATGTGTTACATCTATACAATAATATCCCACCAAAAACATTTTCATATAAAATGTTGCCAAGATGAAACCATAAGGCTCGCACTGTTAAAAAGTTATCAGATCTCATGTAGAGCCAAGCTTCTAACTCTACAAACCCTAACCTCATAAACTACACCTTAGTTAAAATAATTATGTGGCTTGGCCGTTTCGTTACTACAAGAACTATTGTATAACAGAAAAGTAATTAACAGTGAATACATTTTTTCACTTTACGCCCATGTGATGGTGAACTTTTTGGTACGGAACCCTTAATACAACTAATTCTCACTTCATCGTCATTTATTTCTCAATTTGAGTGAAATTTTAGTTAACACCAGTTAACTATGCGTGCCCAACACGGTTCCTTAATCACACGGAGGTAGATACATATAGTATTCGCTTCATGCGTGGCTGTGGCGCCGCCCTAGTGTGTGTGGGATATAATGTTTATTTGACATTTGGCAGTTGCCAAATAGTAAGTATGAGGATATCGTCCCACAAAAAATTATTATTTCACCACGTCGTGCGTTAGCGTCGCTTGTATTCACCACCAACTTTGCACATAGCCAATAGGTAGATAGGTTGAGGTGTTCAAGTTAGGCGTAGGCATGAGGCGATGCACCCTTCACAAGACGCGGATCGATCAGCCCGCGACGTGAGCCCGGTTATAATTATAATCAATCTTTGAGGTTAGTTGGGTACAATACATTTTTATCATATTTCCTTTAAAGGGTGTAATTCTACACAGATGTAGATAAATAAATAAATATTACAGGGAAATTTTTACACAAATTAACTAAGTCCCACGGTAAGCCAAGAAGGCTTGTGTTGTGGGGACTCAGACAACGATATATATGGTATACAAATACTTCCAATTACTCGGGAACAAATATCTGTGCTCATCACGCAAATAAATGCCCTTACCGGGATTCGAACCCAGGACCATCGGCTTCATAGGCAGGTGCACTACCCACTAGGCCAGACCGGTCATCAAAACAGATGTACTGGGAGTTATAGCCAGTATCAATCCTCAGTGTTAAATAGCTCTTTTAATTTGTTAGCAATATTTTTACACTGCTTTCTATTGTGGCTGTATTAATGGGTCGTTGCTTTTCATGTCTTATGTAAAAAATAACAACGGACCAATATTTATATTCTTTCCTGTAAACAATATTCATTTTAGCTTCATGAAAATTGTTTGACTAACCATCGGCTACATGAAAATTGTAAAGGCGACTCATAATAATCCTCTACTTTTCGATGCCAGTTTTTAATTTTACTCTCGACTACAATTTTGACCATAACATATGCGTTGTGGCCGCTAAACATTAATAATTCAGCTGTTATACGTCCCACTGCTGGGCACAGGTTTCCTCTCATGCGTGAGAGGGCTGGGGCTATAGTCCCCACGTTGGCCCATTTCGGGTTGGAAACTTCACATGCATTTGTGAATTTCTTCGCAGATGTATGTAGGTTTTCTCTCAATGTTTTCTTTCACGGTAAACATCAAATTATATTTCATACATATCATCTAGAGCTACAATTTACGTTTGTTTTCCCCCCGATAACTTTTAGTGCCATTGATGCGTGATGTCTATTTTTTTTAATAGGTACACTCAGCAACCCTATTGTACATAAACATTATTGTGCTTTATTTATCTTTTGCTGTTTTTTTTGCGACGAAAAATTTAAGCCAAAATTTTAAAGACTTTGAACCCGTGACGTCCGGATTGAAAGTCAAACGCTAAATCCACTCAGCCACCACCGCTTCAACTTAAACATATTAGTCGCTTTATAATTTGTCTAACATGATAATAATTAATTTCTAAACGCAAATCTATTTGGTAAATCACAGATATTGCCATGCTAGTGTGAAGTTTCATTATTTACTAGCAATGTTAGCAGCAGAGGGCGCGTAGCCAACGTGGCAATCGTTAACGCTCCGTAGCGAACGAAATGCAACTGTCACTGTCGCACAAATATTTTATTTTATTTTTATTTTATTATTCGAATTAGTTACATATCATACTACCAAGGCACTGTAAACTACAAAACATTTATAAAAATACAAACAAATAGAAAAAAACATTAAACATTGGATTTAGGGCTGAGTGAACGCAACAAGCGTCCGACAGCCCGCCTGCTTCCGGCCGGGCGTCCCTGCACTACATCTAGGACGACGACGTAACAGTGTGGCTCCGTAGCTCGTAGCTCTGACTCGGTGTAGGATTCGGCAGGTTGCCTCGGAACCGCCGAAACATCACACTCTTCGGCCAGAAGTCCGCGCTTGCGATGATATGCTTGAATATGGAAGAGTGCTAGAGAAAGATAACTACGCTACGCTACGTAGCGTTAACAATTGGCACGTTGGCTAAGCAACCAGATAGACTAACTTTAAGTACCTACATCCAACTCCGTAGCTCAGAGAACAAGAGTTTTTGTAGGTTTTATTGAGCTCTTCGTCTGTTGCTGACTCTACTTACAAAGTGTTTCATTTGTTTCATTTCGCTGAAACCCTTCTACGATTCTCCAAGTTTAGTGTTTCCCAACGAACATTTGTATAAACATGTTTTATAGAGATAGAAAACCTGAACCATGGAAAATTGTTAGGTTAGCCTCATGCCTCATACAACAGATGCTTCGGTACTTTTATAGCAGGATGACTTTAATAAATAATGATTTAGAAGTTATTCTTATCCACGGCGACAGCAAGAGCGAATCTTTATCTCGGCCCGATTCGAAGAATAATTAAGATCTTGGAAAGATCTTTAAAAGATCGATAACTAAACGACATGTCAAAAGTGACGTTTATTTCGATTCCGCTGTGATCCCAATAAGATCTATCTACGATATTTCTAACGTCAAAGTGACTTTGCTTGCCCGAATCGAGCTGCTTCTGTCAATTACACGACATACAAACGATATCTAAATGAGAACTTATCGTATCTCATTCTTCGAATCGGGCCATCTTTGTGGTAATTCTTTATTTGCAAAAAATATCATAGCTTTTGTATGAGCTGTTTATCAAACTCATCGTTAATGATTTTACTTTTATTTTATAACTGATTAACCGAATAGATCGAGCTTAAATAATGCTAATTGATTTCTATTAAAATTATAACTTTATCTTAAATCCAAACTTAACATTGGTAAACAGGTTTCCTTTTCAATTTAAGCATCTTAATCTTTTCCTATATAGTGACCCGACCTACTTGCAAAAAGTTGTGTCAGTATTTTATCGTTGTTTTGACGAGGAAAGTTTGTCACGGTCAAGGTCTGCTTCTTGTTTTCTAACTACTTCATATTCCGATGAACTTTAAACGTGGCAGTTGGTGTTGGCAGCAGTTTAAACCAAACGTTAGCAAAGGTCTCCTTTTCAATTTGGGCATAAATATGCTTTCGTAAGCCCTGATTCTACTCCCCTACAGGTCAAAATTCTCAACCGATTCTAGTGAAATTTTGTGAACAGGTTGGATGATTAATTTTTTTTTCCGATTCAGATTTTGGATGTTTTCAAAATGGCTGACACATACATTTAATCAGCTTTAAGTTATGCTCGCGAGGTCTATTATAATTTAGTATTGTAGTGATTGTTGCATGAGACTGAAAGGCAAGTTTTTGAAGTGAAAACTTCTTTAGCGGCGCTGTGCACTTTTTGTGATGGGGAAAAACTTTTAAACTCGCGACAGGTCACGTGACCGGCAGATTCGTCAGATTGAAAATTCATAAGACGTGACCTGAGGGAAAAACTGTAAGAATGTCATTGAAGATTTTACCACATAAATGATAGTACTTTTATACTGAAAATTAAAGCAATTTGTGCAAAATTATTCCCTACCCATTTCAAAATATCAAAAATGCACAACGTTAATATTCAAGTTTTCACTTCTGCCCGCACTCCCGGAGTGCAACCCGTTTTTTTAATATTGTCTGGAAAATATAGATACATTCTCGTTGGTTGATTCTTAGCCCGTCTCAGTTATAAGACTTGCCAACAAAAAAATAATTTGCCCGAGTTTATTTAACGTAACCGTCATCACGTCGACGCCGGACGGCCCGGGCAGACACGTCGATGTCGCTATGTACACAAGTCATCGCTTATGTGCCCATGTACTCCCGGTATATAAGCGACTGTTGTATGGGTAATAGTACGCGTGTACGTAGATAATCTCGTCATAGCTCGCACCCGTTATGGTATTACTGTGTTGGCGTGGGTGTGGGGGGAGAACCCCGCGAGTGCCACGGGGGGGCACTGTCCGCTTTAAAAATACTGGGGCGCGAGTGGAACTACCGAGCCAGCAGAATGCTAAAGGAAGCCGTTTATTTTGAAAGACCGCGAAGACTTTCCACTCTCCTCTGCGCGCCTGCTCGAGACGGGAAAACGTTCTAAAACGGCGAATAAAAAACATGCAGCATATTAGTGCTCCGCTTGCGAAAATATGCTTGCTTCGAAAACTCCTGCCATTCCAGCTTTTGTATTTGAGCCTTAATTCGTTATTAGTAGGTCACGTAATTGGCTGAATTCATTGGCTTACAGATGAACTAGTGGTGTGTATAGTTCAACAAAGTTTTCTCAAAGTGATCTTGACATAGCATCTTACCATAATCGGTTAATTAAATGCTTAGCTGATTCCGAACCAGTCAATAATACGCATAACAATCGATACACATCATCTTCGCGTAGCTACCTACGTATAAGAAAGTGTTAGGGGTGCGGCGCTGCAGCGCAGCTCATTATCGATGATCGATTCGTTGCATCCATGCTATTAACGTTATTCAGTGTTCGAAAATCATTCCAAATTTAAATGTATTTTGTCCGTGTTTTCATAATTGGGCGAGGGTGGCGGGGCGGGGTGGCGCCGCGGGCGTCATCGCGCCCCTCCGCGTGGGTATTTAATGATTATACGCTGACTGCCACCTGATTGCTGGTGCTCTAGCGTGCTGTCGATGATTGCGCGTATCGATAAAACCTGATTGACATGGAACATCGACTTTGCGCTTGTCAGAGATAAAAGATTTGCACCTAATTGATATTAAACGGCTTTCATTACGATAGATGGGACGAGTAACTGTCTAGAAGATAAATTGTCATTAGTTAGAGTAGATTGACGCTGTGTTTACCTTTGCTTTACTTTCTTAATTGTGTTTATTGAATGTTAGATGTCTGTGTCGTAAAACTCGTGAATCAAGTGAAAATTATTGAGTAGTTACCTAAAATAATCGGACATGACGAATCTATGGGTTCCGTTTTTTGCCATTTGGCTACGGAACCCTAAAAAACTACCGAAACTCGTAGGCTATGTAAGCAAGTTTACAACACACAGGAGACAGTTTTAGTTGGGATTAGTTTGGTATCCGAACTCGGGTTCTTTTACTTAAAATTAAGGCTCAATTTATACTCCGAACAGGTTTCAGTTCCGGGACTCATTTGTAAATCCCAGGATTCAAACTTATTGTAATAAATAGGTACAATTCTAGTTACATATAATTATGTAAGCTATCTTGACATACCCTCCATGTTTTGTGTTACTGATCCACAAATGCGAAATAATTATAAATTGTAGCTGTATAATAGTATTAATTATAAATTATTGTGGTATTGTGGTTCAATGAAAACTATAGCAAACATGATCGGTCCAGCTGTTTTTGAATTACTGCAAAAAGTCTTATCTTCTTAGTAAAAAGACGTACAAAGCGCTGCGAAGGTACTCCCTTATGCTTGTAATGTACATGATACTCACTAATAACCTCCGTTTGGCTTATTCTGACATATATTACGGAACCCTACACTGAGCATGGCCTGACATATTCTTGCCCAATTTTTTTGAATTATTGCGAAAAGTCTTATCTTCTTAGTAAAAAGCTTTGGCCAGTTTGTACGCGCTGCGAAGATACTCCCTTATACGTATAATATAGTAACTAATAGCCCCCGTTTAGCGTATTCTGAAAGAATGGTAACTACGGAACCCTACACTGAGCATGGCCTGACATGCTCTTGGCCGATTTTTATATCGTATTTGATCCTATATGGTTAGTATTGAAACTACGAAGAATAAAGAAGCGATCCGTTGCATTGAACAAATCTTCAAATTCAGTTAATTCTTTGTCGAAACTTCGCAACTATATCGAGTGTCGATACTCTAGCGATCGCTAGTGTCGCGTGGCTCGCGGGGGGCACTACACGGGGGCGCGGCGGGAGGGGGTGGCACCGCAGTACATAGCCAGGCCATGTATCAGCACATACCAGGGCCGAAGCACATAGCCGGCGGATTCCCGAAATTTTGCAGTTATTTTGTATCGAAAACTAGGTTATTCCACGATTTATTCGCCGAACGCGCGGCCTGGAAATAATACACCTAGCTTTACTTTTTTTCTATTAATTGTTAATTTTAACTTTGATTCGCATGAACGCAAATGCCGTCACTCGTTACAATAATTTTAATTTTCGCAATCACGTCGACATTCATACCTATAATCTAAGACTATGCTAATTCGTAATTATTTTGCCATCATTTTACTTAGTCCGCATATTCTCAAATTATGTTGTTATGTTACTCAGTACCTTCATGTAAATAATCTACAGTACAAAGTGAGAAGATGTGAGCGAAATTGAGACTTAATTAGACACTTAAATATCATTCACCATCAAGAATGTTTACGCACAACATAGTGTAGAACAACGAGAGGGAAGGGTTACGACGGCGGTATTATAAAGAAGCCATCAATAAACCGTCCGTCCATCCTTGACAAGTCTTACTCCGTAATAGTTATGCTGACCTTTCAAACGCATACCATGACGACGTATACATAATGGTATGCGTATATGTAACGCACGCACCACTGCATCTTATCTGTCATTGAGGTGTAATTAATTACAGAGTAAATTGCAATGTTCTCAACACATCTAACATATAAGTACTAGGAGCATATAGGCGGGAAGGGTCAACGGATATTTAGTGTCCGCATAGCAGATGCGGTCCTTGGCCACCGCCCTCAAGACGGTCGATAGCGCTCGTCACCCCACCTAACTATCTATGTACACCTGGTACTTTAAGTAAGTACGCCCTGCCAACACATGCATTGGCTAATTGATTTTGACTAGTCATGCTTACAGGTTTTAAACATCTAGGTAATTAGGTTAGGTATACTTTAAGGGGTTTATCAATAACTCGCAAGAGTCTGGCACAGCTTACCTTACAATGTTAAGAAAAGGTAATTAATTGACACGAATAAAAAAATCGGGTTGCACTCCGGGAGTGCCGGCAGAAGTAAAAACTTGAATATTAACGTTGTGCATTTTTGATATTTTGGAGAATTGAGTAGCAGTTTTATAAAAATACATAATTCTCTATTATACCTACGTAAATAAATTTGAATGTGGAAGATATTTTGAAATGCGCATTTTAGTGTTTATATATAAATATAACATATACAGAGTAATTCATGAGACGTGAGCAGGACTACAGCTACAAATGAAATGTCACACTTGAATGAGATACTATTTTTCAAAAGTAACCTAGCTTCCACGTCATTTGCACACCATGATGTCACGTATCCGTCGTTTGAATTTTCAGTCTGACGGTTACATGACCCCTGACGCGAGTTTAACATTTTTACCCTATCACAAAAAGTGAACAGCGCCGCTAAAGAAGTATTCACTTCTAAAATCACAATCAATCTGTAATAATCACAAGGAACCTTGTTAATTGTTATTAAAACCACCCGACAAATATAGAAACAAAAGAAAGGAGATTTAAAATAAACATTTAAATTTTAAATAACAATCGTTAATCGAGTTAACACTCCTTGGCTGTTGGTTGTGCCTCGGTCCATATGTGCCCTGCATTGGTACCACTTGTTGAATGAAAATCTTGTACGTTTTCGTAAGTTAGCGTTCTGAAATGGCTGCCACTAAGGTGGCGCCGCTTTCAGTAACAATGGCTTGTTTTTACAATCTTATTAATTTAAAGCTGTTCTTGTTCATTTTGGTTAGTCATACTGTTCTAATAGTAGAAACCATTTAACCAAATTAAAATGGAAATGAATTGGTTCCTCGTACGTCTGCATTCGCAAGTGTATTAACTATCCCGAGGTTAATCAGTTAAATCTAGAGTTACCATGGTTATCAGTACAATTTGACACTAGGTTAACGTTTTAACTGGTTACAACTGGGGACAGTGCAAGTGGCACTTAAATGTGCTAAAAACACTTGCAAACTTGTTTTTGTTGAGATTTTTGCAGAATGTGAGTTATTTAAGTCACTAACCTATTCTATCTCTCCTTGAATAAAAACGATTCCTTGAATGGCGCTATGAAAATACCAATAAGAAGTGAAACCTACTTAATCATGACATTTTAAAACGTACAAAATTGATGGACTACCTACTAAAATTCTACGTGATGTTAAATAAGCTTACTACACATAACTATCTTAGTATACTATCTACACAAAAGCCTGCATTCTTTAAGGCTTGAACCTCTAAGAATTTACAACAAAAAACCCTACATAATATTAGTTTAGTAGTAAACATATTAAGCTAAGTAACATTTTAGCGCCCCCGCACACAAAACCGATATTGCAAGTGTGTGTGTTTCGTACTTCTAGAGGGATTTCGCTCACCCATTCCCACAATGTCACTCGGTCAATCTGGACGCCCTTTACAATTACCTAAAACACTTCGATGTGCTTTAATTAAAATATGATTTAGGTAAATGTAATTTGATAAATGTGTTTGAAACATTGGGGTTACTAAAAATTATAAGTTTACAATGAGTCTGGTTTAAAATTGAGCCCTTGATCCAACTCAACATTTAAAATTTTGAAAAAATAACGTTTCTATGGGGAAAGTTAAACCTATCTAAGAACTATTTCTCTAGTATTTTAAACGCTTTAAAATTAAATCGGCTTATGAACTTTGCAGATAAATGTTAATACATTTAATTAGTGTTAGTGTCCATAAACTAACATACCGAAAACAGTACACCGTCTCAGTTCCATGATCGTTTAGTTCGCGTGATAAACATAAATTTTACCTCCATTCTTAATCTCTCTCAGGGAAGAAACAGTATATTTACGACAGATCTCCCGTTACTTTTCCGAAACACCGGGACAGCTGCAGTACGCCAGGTATCAGTGGATCAGCACACGTGATGCCGAACCTATATTTAGTGGCTTGTCCATTCGAAGCACTATCGATTTGTGACCGCGGACCCGAACGTTGACCTGCCCTGGTCACTCCGACCGTTTCGCTAATTTATTAATTATTTATCCTTACGATCCTATGGTGATCGCCTGCCTACTGTTATTACGCCGGACGCCATTTATTACTTGAGGCCTTTACGATATGTAGTTTGAACTGCCAGGGGATAATTTGAAAGTATTTCTCATGATTTTTAACCCCCGACGCAAATGAAACTGGAACTGAGACACTGGAATAGTCTGCATGTAATTAATTTATGGAATTTTAACTATTACTAATATTCATTTTGTGATTATTTGTAATTTTAAAATGTAATGTATGTGTTTTATTAGTATAAGATTTAAATTAAAATTTTAATACTTTAATCATTTTTAAGTGTCCCTATTTATTGATATTTTAACTGTGTACGTTATTTCAATCTAATTTAAAAAAAATTATTGTAATATTGATCCTTTAATAATTTAGTCATATTTTAGTTTTAGTTTACATTATTAATTGTTTATAAGGTTATATTATTGTACTAATAAATGTAATATCCTTTCACGACATAAAATATTTTTAATACAATATTTCATGTCTGTAATTTAAATCCTTTATTATCTGCAATATAGTATTGAATTGAAAAAGACGGGTGTAAAGTTGTCACGCAAATTTCTGTGTGGCTGTATGTTGCATCGAAGCTCTCAAACGGATGGACTGATTTCGACGCGTTTTTTTTAACGTGAAAGCGAGTTTCGTTGGGGTGGTTCTTAGCTAAGTTTGATTAATTGAAGAGTAAGAGTAAGCTTTTATCCAAAATTATGGAAAGCAGTTTTGTGCGAAGGGTTTTGATAAATTGACTCCGTTTTGTATGGAGCATTTTGCTTTCGTATGTCCGGATGTTCTCTACAGCTCGCAATTCTTAACCGATTCTCGTGAAATTTTGTGACCAGATTGTATGATTAAGTAGTTTTTTTTTGTCGAACCAGTTTTTGGAATTTTTTCAAAATTAGTACATTGGCATAAATGATTTAATGGCGCCTTAGACCATTATGAGTTCACTGTGATAACGACTCTACGAACGAAGTATTTTTCACTTTTACATTTTCTAAGCTCAACTCGAGGACTACGGCTCATTAGTTTTTAATTTATTACTACAAATAAAAAAATAAAAAGCTATGACTATATATGCATTTGTTGTATTTAATTTACTCTGTAACTGTGTTTTTCGTGTTTTTATTTCTATGTACAATAAAGTATATACATACATACATACATACTATATTAAATATAAAATATTAATTCGGATATTTTTGGTTGTTTCAGGATAATTTAACACCGGAGCCTGCAGACATGAACGATGATGATAACTTCTCAAGTAAGTATTATCTTAATTTGCGATGTCCTACTTGCCTATACTTACATACACACTTTTCAGCCACTTGCATCAAATCAACTTAATGGTGGTATTTTACGCATTAAATAAAAAGAAATTATAAATTAAATAACAATTTAAAATGCGCTAATATACCAGCCAAAAACAATTGGCTTTAACTTGAATTTGAAATGTTACTCGAAATTTCCAAATTTGGACATTGAAATTGATTGGCATATGTGATCTGGTGCAGGTCAGGCCTTCGCGAAAGACGCAGAGAAGTTGAAAATGATGTTGCTAGCATGGAATTACCACAGCCAGACACAAGGTAAAGCTATTTCACTATTCGTGTGAGCTTAAAAACTGCTTCGTTATTTTAATCTTTATCGGGGTCATCAGTGTAATGCGCAGATAATTATGCTTTTCTCGTTAACTGCGAACATTGTTTTTCGTTACCGAAGTCGGCGTAAAAAATCGGACAAGTGCGAGTTTACCTCGCCCACCGAGGGTTCCTTACAAATTTGTACATATTATAAAAAGCTTTGAAAAACCTACAAAAAGATTTAGTCACAATTATAATTACAAACGTATATAGTTTTTGTAATTTTTCCTAAGCCAAATAAGTTCAATGGAAAGTAACTACCCTATACATTTTGATGCCCTTGAGAGTGTTAAAATATATATTTTTTGCAGCATAAAAAGCGACCGTATCTTGTTTTACGTTAACTTAGAAGATTAATTTTATCTCAGCTTCAAGACACTGAAGAGCTGAGTATGTTTTTATCTTCAACTCGATGCTTACTGGTGTTGAGATAAAGGGTCTTGACAGAAAGATGGACGAACGGACAGACAATAAAGGTCCTATACGGTTTCCGTTCTTTCCTTTTAACGCACAGAACCCTGAAAACCGATCTCGATCTAACGAGCACTTTTATTTGTCATACCATCGGAGTATTAGCCGGCTACTTGCATAATTTCCACGACAAAATGCGAGCCACGGAACGCCCGTTAGCTATTTTTATTGCCGAAGCCATATTGAGAGTGTCCGAGGGTGTAGGGGCGCAGGCGGCGCAAGCACCTTCTCAAATTATTTATAGGCACGAGGCCCGTTCGGGTTGACATTTAAGTCGGATGCACCGGTCCCTGGCGAGTGCGTTCTGTACACCCTCATTAATTTCTACCGTCTTGGTAACTGGCCGTGCATACTGAATATTGTTCATGGTAAAATTATGGTCTGTTCCAAGGGTTGCTTACTCAAATAACTAAGACCTGAGGGGCTTATAAATATTTATGTTCGTGCGAAGTCTATCAGCTGGAGGAGTGGATCGAAATGCCGTTTGCGGCTAACCTTTTTGCCGTCTGACGATTTAGACTGTACATAAATTTCTCGATTCATTCTCCAGTGTAAATAAGGTTGATATTTATTTATGAAGCGATGCTACACCCGGCGACCTATGCTCGGCTTACTGTGCCCCGCGTGGGTGAAATGTTGGAAACCTGGATCTGGAATTAATTCTCCACGCTTTGTCTAGTGATCTGATATCAGAATTTATGTATCTCTTGGATTAGTCACCTTTATCACCTTTTTGAGAACATAGCATTTTTTATTTTTTAGCTCAACGAGGGGTGGGAGGGGGTTAGGTTCGGCAACGCGCATGTAACTCCTCTGGAGTTGCAGGCGTACATAGGCTACGGTTACTGCTTACCATCAGGCGGGCCGTATGCTTGTTTGCCACTGACGTAGTATAAAAAATATATATTGAAGTAAAATGGTACATTCCATTGAGCACAAAGTTTGTCCAATTGCAAAAAAATAGATACAGATATTTTTTAAAGTAAACACACATATATACACAAATATTTACTATGTAATGGCATGCAAATTAAAAAAAAAAACTATTTCACTTATTTGACAAATGTTGTCTAAAAAATCGGCGTACGTAAAGTTTGAATTATTAGAGCCAACAGATAATTTTTAAGATGTTTGAAGCAATCAGTATGAAATAGGAGCTCTCACGCTCCGTTGAAATTAAACAGAAATAAAATAATTAAATTGGTAACTTTATTACTTATACGTTCTTACATTTGTTTTATCTCGAGTCTCTTTTAAATCAATTTTAAACAGTATCTCATAAAGCATATATTCGAGTGACAAATATATACCATAAAAAGGGGTATTTTTTACAAAATGTTAATATATAAATAGTGAGTGTTTATTTCTTTGCAACATGGTTCAATCAAAACAAAATTACCATTATAGAAATCTTTGAGGAGGTCTAAATAACTCACAACTCCTTTTTTATATATATATATATATATATATACCACGTCGGTGGCAAACAAGCATACGGCCCGCCTAATGGTAAGCAGTCGCCGTAGCCTATGGACTTCTCTCTCTCTCTCTCTCTCTCTCTCTGTGTGTGTGTTTGTGTGTGTGTGTGTGTATGTATGTATGTATGTATGTACATATGCCATATGTCTTTCATAAAACACCCCGAAATTTTATTTATGTATTTAAACTTTAGTGTACAAAATATATACAAATATAAATATGTACAAAATATATAAATATGTACAAATGGCAGACTTAATGCCAAAGGCATTCTCTACCAGAGACACTTACAATTGGTGCAGAGAGAGAAAAAAAAGTAAATGAATTAAAAAGAAAAGCAAACTAATATACTTATAAACTACATATATATCACATAAATACAAACTATAAATGTAAGACACACATACATACATATACATACATGTACATACTATAAATATAATATTGCTTAATATTATTTGAACTCTTTTGGAATTTTATGAATCTTCTCCCCTATGTGATCGACTTAACTTTTCAATCATAGTATATTGTGAGGTAATCACTTTTTTAAATATTTTATCTTAATTGTGAGCTCATTTTAAGAGTCCATTGTCTTCAAGATTTTTCATTTTTCGTCCTATAAAGGAAGAAAAACGTTAGTTCGTTTGGCACCTGTCACGATGCGGTTATTGAGCATTAACTTTGAGTTGTATTTTATATTACGCTGGTGGTAAACAAGCATACTGCCGTTTGTTAATTAATGAACGTCATTGAATACTAATTCTTGAATATAGATACATACGCGTTGCCGATCTGTTAATTTTGTTAATCGACCAAGGAATTTGTTTTTCAAGTGTGTGTTGTATTTTTGTGTGACTATATTTATTACTTTGGACAGCCTATACCGGCATGATGGGTTTTAACGTATATCTTCAATCTTAATTGTTGAATTATTATGTTTTTTTTTACTCGAATACGCATAAAAGGCTTGAGTAAGGGTTAGCAGTCAAAGAATGTATGTGAATAGGTGAGTGTGGAAACTACTGCGCAGATTTTTATAAATTAGGGATTGATCGATGTTTTTATGGCTCTGATGATATACACTACAATTTAAACCACTTCCGAAATAAAGAAGATTCCATACGAATAAGATTCGTAGTTAAATAAACCTGGTGATAGCTTTTCATACGTCTTACCGTTTCGTATAGCCCATTTTATGGAAGTTGGTTAAAAATGTTGCTTCTATTTACCGAGCTATAAAAACGTATAAACTGCTACGTGTCTCATCAAAATTGGCTCAATGGTTTGACCCTAAAGTGAAACACATGTTGGGGAAAACCGGTGTTTTCTGTGTACATTACAAAAGTTAACGATTTTACGTTTACTTCCGATTTTAAGGTTTTTACATGCGAAAGGCTTTAAGGACCGTTTATTTCATGACGTCCAAGAAAGTAACATACTAAAAAGTCTTTGATCCAAATAGACTGCTTCCTGTATCCTTACCACGAGTTCTACACTGACATATTGGCTAGCGGCTGCCTAAACTAACTTCCAATGCATCTCTCTCGTGGTGACATTGGTGCCAATAAGAGCGCGTGCGCGTAAAACACACGGTGAAGGTACTACAGTTGGTTTAAAACTACTGTTTTAAACCAACTGTAGTACCTTCAGTTGGTTTAAAACAGTAGTTGATATATCCAAAGCATTCAAACGTTTAATTTGTTCATGAACTTACCTTTCATGTCAATGCTTGCAGGCCGCAACGGCGACATCACCGAGAGCGGGGCCGACAGCATGGCCGACCTGTGGGCCTCGTACCATAGCGCGCTGGGCCTCGGCAGCAAGCCGCCCAAGCCGCCCACACCCCTGGCCACTGGCCATTCGGTGAGTTTTAAGGTTGAGCAGCGTTTCATACTTATATAAATGTTATAGTTAGGTTTCATTATTATTGAATACCGGTTGAACGTTGCTTCTTTATGATATGGTCTTCGTAGCATATACATGAAAATTCACTGGGTAAAAAATATCTCAATATACATAGAGGAAATAAATCAAGGCAAGGAGAATTAAAATATAATATGGAAGTCGAGAAGTGTTAAGATTTTTCCACATCTATAGTTATGTACGAAATATCATTTGATGTTTACCACTAGCTTTTTGGAGAAGGGAAACATCGCAAAAAAATCTGTATATATCCACGAAGAAATTCAAAGATATTTATAGCCCAAGCCTTCTTGCACTTTGGACGTATAATAGGCTAAATTATTATTATTTTATTTTATTAAACAACTCTGACCAAAGCCACATAAACCATCAGATATCTACCGTTTCAGAGTCCCATCCATGTCGGTTCAGCGACGCCGGTGGAACCCGCGTCCACACACGACGAGACCTCGTCGTCGGACCGCACGAAGGACGACGACGACGCCGGTGCGTCCGACGACGACAGCGACGACCGCGTCGATCCGCAGCACCATGACCCGGAGCGGCTTAAAGCTTTCAATGTAAGTATTAGGGTCAAAAGATATGTTCACAAGCAGAAGTAGCTAAGCCTATGAGGTGATCAGAATAATCTGTAAGGTGTATTGTGTATTGGGATAAAGGTCGTATCATTCAGGATGACGTGTGCCTTAACTCGTATTGTCATGTTAGTAAAGATTAGATTTGATAAATCAGCGCGTCATCGTCGATGACACGGCTTTGAAAGCGGGATACTGTAGCAACAATAAGTACTGCAGTAGCATAAGTGTTTGTTAAAATATATGAATTGCATCTTTTGCATGGATTTATAGATATGAGCCGAGCAATTGCCATTTTCAAAATTACTCCGCTTGCGAAGTTATCCTAATGCCTTTTTTTTTTTTTTTTTTTTTATTATAAACTGATCGGCGATTGGCTCTAGTCACACCTGATGGAAAGTGAAGACAGGGCCTAAGATGGAGCTCACCGATTCAGTAGTAGCCTATTCACTCTTGCTTTAAAGAGACCGAGGTCATATTTATCAGGGAATACAGAGGGCGGGAGCGCATTCCATTCGTTGCCTTACTTATGCATACTTCAACAAGCAGGAATTTTGGTCGAAGGGTGTCAAGTTTCGACGGTTCCGCGGCTGGCTCCCTGTCACTGCGGGGTTGCGTAATGCATCGCCACCATAATGTGATTTGTAGTGTTACTCGTAATTGTAACAATAACAATATACATAATGGATATATACAGAGGATTACTATAACTAGCTTATATCTAAAATGGGCCTTAAGGCATTGTGCCAAGGATGCTAGTGGCATTTTCTCGTTGTATCGCAATACTGATATGTTGTGCGAGGAAGCCGCCAGCTCTTCGGCCACCAGACGATTCGCGATTTCTCAAAAAAACTTGTACGCGCTGGGACCCCATAGACCTAGAGTTTCAAGTGTAGTGTTAACTTTTAAAATATACTTTAAAAAAAAGAAATAAAGATTTTAATTCATTCATTCATTCATAACAACAAAGGTGTGCTCTGATGTTTTTGAACACCTCTCCTGTTCAGCAATTTATTCTGATGATTGTACCAGTACTAATTGTCAGCGATACTTATATGTAATGAACTGTATCTAGGTGTTAAAGTAATCGCAATTAGTGTTTTAATGGCAAAACAGCCGCCTTGGTATGCCAGTCCGTTAGTTGCGGCTAGTGGGTGTTGATATTCTTTGTCGGGTTCTAAAATTAAATGGGTAGAGTATGTGCGGAAAGAGAAGAGTCGTAAATGTATGGGTTCCCTTACATTCCACGACTCTTCTCTTTTCGCACAGACTCTACGTACTTCAATAATTAATCTCATGTAAAAACTAGTGCCTACGCCAAATCTTGGGATTGTCAGGACCCCAGGCTCCCATGAGCCATGGCAAAATGCCGGGACAACGCGAGGAAGAAGAAGTACCTGTTGCCAGATTTCAAAAATTTTGATTTATTTCATATTCATTTATTAGTTAAACATACATTGTCGAAAATAATACAGCTATATAATAATCATTACACTAGATTTATACAAAATATGCACAAATTTGGAAAATATTTACAGTTTACACATAAAACAAAAATAGTAATTTAATAATGACACATTAGGTTAGGTTAGAGACTACAGAATAAAAATACTAAAGAATAAAACTACACACTAAAGAATAAAAAGCGGCCAAGTGCGAGTCGGACTCGCGCATGAAGGGTTCCGTACCATTTATGACGTATTAAAAAAATCTACTTACTAGATCTCGTTCAACATTTTACCACTTAGGACACACATTTTACCACTTTGGAAGTGTCTCTCGCGCAAACTATTCAGTTTAGAAAAAAATGATATTTGAAACCTCAATATCATTTTTGAAGACCTATGAGGTATCTATCCCCACACGTATGGGTTTGATGAAAAAAAAAAATATTTTTTATTTTATGACTTATTAAAAAAACTACTTACTAGATCTCGTTCAAACCAATTTTCGGTGGAAGTTTGCATGGTAATGTATATGATATATTTTTTTTAGATTTTTCATTCTGTTATTTTAGAAGTTACGGGGGGGGGGGACACACATTTTTTCACTTTGGAAGTGTCTCTCGCGGAAACTATTCAGTTTAGAAAAAAATTATATTAGAAACCTAAATATCATTTTTGAAGACCTATCCCTAGATACCCCACACGTATGGGTTTGATGAAAAAAAATTTTTTTTTTAATTTTTATGACGTATTAAAAAAAAACTACTTACTAGATCTCGTTCGAACCAATTTTCGGTGGAAGTTTGCATGGCAATGTATATCATATATTTTTTTTAGATTTTTCATTCTGTTATTTTAGAAGTTACGGGGGGGGGGGGGACACACTTTTTACCACTTTGGAAGTGTCTCTCGCGCAAACTATTCAGTTTAGAAAAAAATGATATTAGAAACCTCAATATCATTTTTGAAGACCTATCCATAGATACCCCACACGTATGGGTTTGATGAAAAAAGATTTTTTGAGTTTCAGTTCTAAGTATGGGGAACCCCCAAAATTTATTGTTTTTTTTTCTATTTTTGTGTAAACATCATAATGCGGTTCATAGGATACATCTACTTACCAAGTTTGAACAGTATAGCTTTTATAGTTTCGGAAAAAAGTGGCTGTGACAGAATCGGACAGACAGACGGACATGACGAATCTATAAGGGTTCCGTTTTTTGCCATTTGGCTACGGAACCCTAAAAATCTGTAGAAAGAAAGAAAGAATAAAAATATTTGATATTTAACCAGATCACACAATCGTATCAGAATCTAAGTTAATTAATTTAATCTGGAAGGTTCATAACTTTCATAAGTCGCCGTATAGCAGTATAAATAATACCTGCACCAGTGCTGTTCTAATTATACAACGTCATAAAACGAGGTAATTTATCAAGATCTTCGAACTAGCAATACCCAAGTGATTATTGATTAGTATAGGAAAATAGAAACTAAAAGCTATCGTATGCTATGCTCGTATAATTCCAGCTTCAGTTGTTCTGAGAAACCTTGGCGCCAACTTCAAACGCTTTCTTGATTTCGTTAAGGTGCAGTAAGTTCGTATTCTTCTGCCACTCTCACTGAGTGAGATGGAAGTGCGTGCCCGGGAACGCGCATCTCATTTTATTTCATTTTAAGTTTTTGTATAATAAAATAAATAAAAAAGTAATCAATACATTCCATCAAACAAGATTTTGCAGATTTTTTATATTTTTAGCTTTTGCGCATAATTTTTAAGTGCATTAGATCTATGTTCGGGATATTTTTCTATCAAGCGAAAGTCAAAATATCAGGATTCGAGTCAATGCAGGCAAGATTGTTAATTAAATTTATGGCAGCCGTATTGAGCTCTAAAAGCGCGCTACGATTTTTTCAAAATCCGTTTTTTGAACCTACTGCGCCTTATGAAATTATTTAAATAGCATATTATGAATTCACAGCAAAAACAAAAAAGATTCATAAATACTTCGGGTAAATATTCTTTTTTGGAATCTTTTTAAAAGCTTTATTCAAATAACTTGTTAATTAGTACTCCAGGTCATAATATATTCTTTCATGAGTCTTTAATAATATATAAACAAATAGACGATCCGCTTGATGGTAAGCAATTACTATTACAACACCAGAGAAATACTTGTATCTGTACAAAACCACTTTTTTGTTACAGATGTTCGTCCGCCTCTTCGTCGACGAAAACTTGGACAGGATAGTCCCCATCTCAAAGCAGCCAAAAGAGAAAATCCAGGCCATCATCGACTCCTGCACCCGGCAGTTCCCGGAGTTCGCCGAGCGCGCCCGCAAGCGCATCCGGACGTATCTGAAGAGTTGCCGGCGGAACAAGAAGGTGCGCGGAGACGGGCCGACCACGGGCAACGGAGGCAGCGCCACGGGGACCACCAACGCTTGGGACACTGCGGTGAGGGTTCGATCTCGGATTTCTGATAATATTTGTAGCATTTTTTAACGATTAAATATGGTTATTTGATTGAAAGGAAGTATGTATGTTAGTTCAGAAATTGGATCAGTTTTTAGTGTAAATTACGTAGAAGAAATATTTTCTTCTTTACAAGTATTTGAGTTACCTCCGGGATGTAAAATAAAACAAAGTTAATATGTATACTCTGTTGCTGTTATTTATAAGATCACTATGAGTAA
Organism: Cydia pomonella; assembly: GCF_033807575.1. Classification (NCBI taxonomy): domain Eukaryota; kingdom Metazoa; phylum Arthropoda; class Insecta; order Lepidoptera; family Tortricidae; genus Cydia; species Cydia pomonella. Next base: position 12,577,302 of record NC_084724.1, on the reverse strand, counting down.
AATAAGATCCTTCAGTCAACATCAATAGTAGTAGATGAAACAAGCGCCTCTAAAGCATCAGCCATCTTCTAAAAGTATACAAAAATACACACACCTCTACAGTTGGCGTCCATTAATATCTATCATTCGTAACTGTTTTACATTATAAAGACGTAACCGACTTCAAGATTCCAAAAGGAGGAGATTTTCAATTTGTTTCTATGTTTTCGGTTGTTTGTTACCTCAAAACTCCGTCATTACTCGACCGATTTTGAAAATTACGTTTGACAAAATCTAGTTGTATGGGATTTATAAGGAATTGAGGGAACTCCTCAACTCTTATAAGCATACTTATAGGGATATATTATTTTTATCTAAAAACCAAGTATTTGCATCTAAAACGTGCTGTTCCATCAAGCTACCTGGATTATGATGTTATTATTAGAAATTAGACTATTATAATATAGATTCATATAAATTGACATGAATGTCACCTGTAACGCAATCGTATATTGTGTAATAAACAAATCTTAATCTGAATCTATTTGGTAAAATGAAACCGCTCATGAAGACCAGAATGGACATCCTCCTCGGTAATAATTTTACGTCTTAGAGCTTATTAAAATGATAGGCACTTTTGACGTGAAGACTGTCCGCAGTCCGCACTGTTGAAACCACGAATGCTGTCGGTTGTTGCAGGTGCGGCCGACGCCCGCGCACCTGACGTCGGTGCAGGCCGAGCACATCCTGGCGCAGGCGTGCGAGAACGAGAGCCTCAACGCCAAGCGCATGCGGCTCGGCCTCGACCCCGTCAGCCAGCCCATGCCCACTGTGCCCACGCCTATGGTAAATACTAAACCTACCCTACCTTTTCACCCTCGATCTGAAAAATATACAATTTAGTGGTGTGACAGGTGGAAATAAGTTTCATTCCTTAGCTGTTGACAGAAGAAAGCTGGAAATGAAGCAATTCATTATTGTTATCCTTTTCAGGCCGGTAATTTTCTACCAAAATATCATTTCATATATTTTTCTTGAGCAAAATTTCTATCAACCCTTTGTAGTATTGTGTTGTTTCACACAGAACATCGGTACCTACTAATACTACAAGCATGACGTACTACGTTAATTCCCAGGCCATAGACACGACAGCAACCTCAGCCGTGGCGTCCTCGTTCCTGAGCCTGTACAGCATCAACTCCTCCGCGCCCGCCACCTCCACCTCCAACACCACGTCCTCCTCGCACAGCAAGGCCGCCGCCGACACCACGAGACCCTCCGTCAGCCCCACGCTCGAGAACCCACTGCTGAATAATAATAGTCTCAAGCTGGATAACGCTAATGGGAATGCTGGCAGTAAGACTGCTAGGTGAGTCGTAGTTGATAAATTATTAATAATAATACATTATTATGAATAATAAAACTCAATAAAAATAGTCTTAAGGGCATTATATCAATCACCGCAAAATGAGTGCAGAACATACCAAGTTTTAAAACCTTTGGTTTTAAAGCCTAGTGTTATGTTTTTTTTTATACCACGACGGTGGCAAGCAAGCATACTGATGGTAAGAGGTCACCGTAGCCTATGGACGCCTGCAACTCCAGAGGTGTTACATGCGCGTTGCCGACCCTTTAAAAATCTGTACACTCCTTTTTTGAAGAACCTCATACTGTAGACCCTCGGGAAAACCTCGGCAGGTAGCTCATTCCACAACTGGAGCGTGCGCGGAAGGAAGTTCCTCTTAAACCGCACAGTGCGTGACCATTTAGGTACTAGGGTGTGAGGATGAACACCCTAGTGTTATGTAGAACCATTATTTCCTTTGCAGTAGTAGGTTTACCCGATTTCACTATCTTGTAACGACAATATCGATCAGATAATAAATGATATGAACTGATCTAACGCGATATAATTTCATTATATTTACCTTTAAAAAAAATGAAATAATGGATAAAGTAAACATAATGAAATTATATCGCGTTAGACCCAGTTATATATCAGCCAGTTATGGAAAGTTATGGAACTAGGTATGGAAAGTTTCTAAGCGATGATATCTTTTCCAGTCCCGCTTCGTCTCCGGCTCCGCTGTTCAGACCGTCTTTCCCGTCCACGTTCGGGACACCGCAGACTTTTGGGCGTCAGAGGTACAAGTAATATCCATGTTTACCTGCCTTTAGTCATATTTTTTAAATAATTCGTTTACGACAATCATCATCTTCCTGTTAGCAATATTTGTTTCGTTTTTCAAGAGCGATCTTGTATTTACGATAACTACTATTAATTTTCAGCACCAACACAAATCCGGCCACAGCTTTGTCGAGCAGCGCCCTGTTGTCCACGTTATCAGCATTGCCTCCATCAGGTAAGCAGAATTCATACTTATTTAAACCTATGTACTCGTAAGTTTTACCCTCCATCAGATACCACCACCATCCCATCACCACCGTCATATATTTTTAATATTTTAACTATAATTTCATACAATTTGACTACATTTTTTTTCCCAAGATTTTTAAAATAAAAGAAGTTGATAACACCAAATCGTGGCCCTTATTCGACATGCTAAAAGTGACGTTTCGTGTTGATTTCCATTTGATGTGAGAAATATTGTGACTTGTCGAATTGCTATTATCACCACCTGTCAGTGAACAATATCCACACTAGAGGCGGGGCGTTGTACCGGAATAGTTTTTGGAACAGGTTATTTGTAATAGACTACTTTTAGCTTGTCGAGTATTTAAAAGTACGGACTTTGATTTCTGAAATAAAACAAATATGAAACTTTTATCACCTCGTACCTCCATTCTTACCGTTACTTTAGGTAAAATAAAATTTTGTTAACAGATGGTCGTCTGGGTGTCTGTTGTATCTAAAAATAATGTAATAATATATAACAAAAATATGACAATAGATTCACTCAAAACGTCAACATATTTCCGACCCTTACCGAAATAATAAGTCGATATTTGTATAAATAATCCTTATTTGTAAGACGCCTAAGCACGGCAAATACGTAAACTGCCTATTGGGGGTCATACTCGTAAAACTGGTATTTTAGACGTACTTTTGGTACGAGTAACAGAGACGTACTTTTGGTACGCAGTCGCAGCCCTAGTCAGGATTCTAGTTGTCAAATATAAGCGTGTCGAATACGTATTAGTTAACTGTCAAATGAAATTAGATCAACGGTAGACTTTTTTGTCGATGGGTATGGCTGCCATGTTTGGATTTATGACATTTAAAAGGGGATCCTAAGGCAGAGAGTAGTTTTTTCTGTACGATTTTGATTCTTCTACTGGACGCAAGATGGAGTTAGCTGCCAAATTCCGATCAGGCTGACGCAACTAGGAAGAAAAAAGTTTTGTATGGAATTTGTTTCGCAAATCATTGCCAACGAAGAAAAAGAAAACGTCAGTGCTATTTATTCTGTCAAGTTTACATCAAGTCTACTGTCAGCCTAATTGCTTTGTTTATTTTGAAGGCTTCAATGTTTTGTTCGGGTATTTCGTGTAATTTCTTTATTATTTAGTGAAAAAAATCGAAAATAGTCAACCGTGATCAGAGTAAAGAGCGAGTTTGTTACAATGCCAGCGAGAAAACGGTTTACTAAGTGTGAAATATGTGGCAAGCGAGCCACTCGAGAAAATCACGAATAAAAGGGATTTTATGGCGAAATTTCCCTTGGATGAAGACTGGTAAGTATTGCTTTAGATACTTACTTTTGACCTTATTTTGGGTCAGCAGGCTATAAACACATCGAAAAATAGATATTTTACATTATTTTTCGTTGTGAACTAGGGATGTACTATAACTATCGATAACTGTAGTTTTATTTGTATATCAGTGTAAATAATTAAATTAAATATGTGAAATTTCCTTAGAACTAGCATGCAATATGACCATAATTAATTCGTCGAAGATTAATAATGTATAAATTATCTATTACTTATGCATTAATGGTCATTAGTTAACATATTTTTTTTATCTAGTGATTATTTAATATATTTACCTAAAATGTAAGAAAATTAATCTCTGTTTTTATGATAAATAAAGAAATATTATAGGACATTATTACACAAACTGACTTAGGACTAAAGTATGAATGGCATGTGTTGTGGGTACTTAGACAACAATATATATATATACCCACAACACATGCCATTCATACTTTAGTACTAAGTCAGTTTGTGTAATAATGTATATATATATATATATATGTACATAGTCCTAATTTATAAGTATTTATAAATACATAGAAAATACCCATGTCTCAGGAACAAATATTCATGCTCATCACACTAATAAATGCCCGTTCCAAGATTTGAACCTGGGACCATCGGCTTCATAGGCAGGGTCGCTGCCAACAAGGCCAGACCCGTTCTCATGATTAACAGACATATAAATACATAAAAAGTTAAAGCATTGATAAAGGGTTGTTGATAACTGGATGCCGAAAAACATGATTTATAGATGAATATTAGCGCGAAATAATCAGTTGATCATCTCATTAGCAAACACATGGAATATAAACTGTAGATAAAGTCATGTTTTTCCAAGGCTGTATGTTTTCAGATGCAGGCAGTGGGCCAAATTTGTTGAAAACGAAGACCTGATACATCTTCCCATAGAAAAGTTACATTTATTCAAACATGTATGTGCACATCATTATGAAAATCAAGCATTTAATAAAATAAAAAAACACGACTTAAAAACTGTATTAAAATAATTCGGGTCCACATTAAGCCCGACCAGATAGTAGTCCAATTAAGAACTATCCACTATGTAACATACAACTTAAATGTGGACTCGATGCTAACCTGATTTCGAGTACAAAATTTGTAGACAGGAGCCTATGTTTCAACCCTCCCCATTTTATCGATATCGATAAGAATCGTAAGCGTGTAGCGTACTACACTATTTAAATCGCTTATGTTGGTACTATGGTTCTTTGACAGTTCTTTGTCGTACATTTTGGTAATGATTTGCGAAACAAACTGATTCCACTCGCTAGTATGGAAGTCCCGTCTCTTAAAACGTAGTGATTATATGCTCTTTGACAATGACATGCAGTTGCGTCGATGTAGATCTATCATAAAAACGTACATGTGACGCATGTGACAATTGTCCAGGATGAAAAAAAATATTTTGACAATTAACATAAAGCAATACAATACCACAAAATGTCAACAAGAAAACAGATTTATTATAAAAATACAAATTATATACAAAGCTTCATTTTAAAACCAATGGTCGTGGGTTCTAACCCCGGCTCTTAACAATGTGCATCTTGTAACATGTACCGATTGCTTTTCAGTAAAGTAAAATATATTATCATGAGGAAGATGGAGTATCCCCAATAAGGTATATTTTCCCCTCTGGGTTAGAAGGTCAGATAGTAGTGAGACAGGGAGATATAGTGAAGAATGCGGAAAAACAAGCATTTATTGTGTCGTTAGGCTAGTTTTTTTTTTTTCAAAATTTGGTAACGAACGCAACAGCATGCTCAAAGCCCCCTGTGAGTCAGAATCTGTTAAATTTAGGCTTAAGACGAAACCAGAGCTGAGCCCGTACACAAATTTGAGATTTTTAGGTAAAAGGTAAAAAATATCGCCGTCGCGCTGACGAGTGTGGCACCCCGTACCTAGCTAGAGACTATCCCTTGTGTGTGTACCAACAAACCAAATTTTAGACAAATATGATACGTCTTCTTCTTCTTCTTTGTCGTTGTACTCTTTGCAGAGCGTCGTGGTCAACTGCTGATATCAGGCGCAGATGTTGCTTGCCGTACGATTTCTCGCCATTTTTCGCGGTTGGGGGCCATTCTGGCAAATGCGTTCAGGGGACCCTTCATGGCAGATTTGATTTGGTCAGTCCATCGCATAGGTGGCCTTTTGCGCGGTCTTTTTCCGTTTGCTCTACCCTGCACCACTAGACGCTCTATGGAGTCGTTGTTCCTCCTCGAGACGTGACCGAAAAAACTGAGTATGCGGGTCTTTACGAGAGTCGGAAGGCGCTGCTTGATACGGAGTTCTTTAAGGATGGAGACATTAGTCCGAAACTCGGTCCAGGATATCCCCAGCATTTTCCTCCAGCACCATATTTCTAGGGCGTCTATCGTCTTCTCCTCTGTCTTTCGGATAGTCCAGGTCTCCGCAGCGTATAAGAATATAGGAAAAACGAGGGCCCGTACAAGCCGAACCTTCGTGGTGTTTGTGATGTTTCGGTGATACGTAGCCTATACGTAAAAACTAGCCAAGACAAATCCTTTATAATTTCAGGATTTTCTACACAGCACAGAACATGGCACCCATATAGATCTCAATTCCGTTGTCGGCGAGTCAACAACGACACATATTCTTAATATTGAACTTAATTGGCTCTCATTTCACATTTATGTTTTAAATTAATTATAGGCATAGATATACCATATCCTATTGTAAGTACAAAGTTTCAGAGCAATCTAGCTAGCCGATTTAAAATGAGAGCGAAACTACATTTGTATGGAGAACCGAATTTGCTGCGGACGCACAATGTAGCATAATCGGATTAGGACCAACCTCGAAATCTCTGTAACAGTCATGAAATTTATAATGTATTTAAATTAAAGGCCCCTTTTTCATGCCCACACCATTTAACATTTGGGGACCTCGAGGAATCCGAGCCATCTTGGAAAATGTGTACCATCAACACAACAGTCAACATTAAAACTTATTAAATTCTACACAAAAAAGTCCTCGATATCTTTGAGGAACAATACATCTTGTTATAGAGAATACTTGCTGAATCTAAGTTTAACGCTTATACACTTCCAGGGGACATTCTCTTAAAAGGAAACTCGGAGGAATATGAATTCTATTTTTAACTATACATTTGTACGTGGTCTACCCCAATATTAACATTTTACTCTACTGCGACTAAACCAGAAAGAAGGGTTATGGGTGTAAGTACTGATGTTTCAGTACACCCAGTAGCTAGGTATTAGGATACAGGACGGATTTTTTTAAATGACGTATCGTTAGATTCCTCTTGCCATTCACAACCTACTTTTACTTGTTCTATTAAAGAAAAATCAATACAGCCGCCTTGAGAGGACTCCGAATATTAAATCATATTTTTTCTTCTAGCGCCTAAACTATTGAGCGGAGTACAGTAAAACAGACATCAGTAGATCCACAGTTAGTATACAAGTGCTATGTAATACAAAGTTACTAAAATTAACGGAAGAAAAAAGTTTAGGGCTAAATAATACGTCATTTAAAAAATCCGTCCAGTATCCTAAGCTACAGGCTGTCCTGAATCCTCAGTACTTATACCCATAACCCTACTTTCTGGTTAAGTTGCAGTCAAGTAAAATATTGATATTGGGGTAGATTATGTACAAATGTATAGTTAAAAGTGGAATTTTTATTCTTCCAAGTTTCCTATTAAGAGAATATCCCATGAAAGGGTATAAGGGCTAAATCTGGGTTTAGCAAGTATTTTTTAAAGCAAGATCATTTTTTTTCGCAAAGATGTATAAAACTATTTTATGTAGAATTTTATAAGCTTGAATGTTGCCTTACACGATTATTGAATAAAGAACGTAGATTTAGAGTAAAACGCGAATTTCTCCTGGATGGTCCACATTTTCCAAGATGGCTGCGGTTTCTCGAGGTCCCCAAATGTCAAATGGTGTGGGCATGAAAAAGGGGCCTTTAACGTATATACATACCAAACTTCATGACAAACATTTCGAGTTTGGTCCTAATCCGACTGTGCTAATGCCACTATGTACGTAAACTGTAACTGTACTGCGGACTCAACCTTCACGTTATAATTTTTTAAGTATTAACGTTGACATAGTAACGAAAATAATAAACACGTCAATTGAAGTAAACAATATTATTATATGCAAGAAAATTTTGCAAAATAGGTACATTAATGATTAATATGTAAAACACCATTAATTATTGAATTAAAATTATGATTTTGTGTTAAAAAATATGAGACCAATGATACAGCCCGATTACACGGGCTACATATTAAAAATGATTATCATGGAAACAGTAAATATACACAGGTGAACAAAGTTATAGTAAAATAGGTGCATAATTTCAGAGCTTGCCTGGCCCACCTGTACCACCTACCATGACCACGGCCGTCTCCTACTATTATTTTTTTCTAATACCTATGGCCTTACTAGCGAACAGTATTCCATGTTCTTGATCCAGAATTTAAACCCTTAACTACATATTTGTGGCACTTGGGGTTGAATTTGAAACTCTAGGGCACTAGCGTGGCTCTATGAGAGCGCCTTATATAGGCTTCTGGTGACCAGAGGATCAGCATTGTTAACCAGCGCGGAAATGCACCCAGCCTTCTGAGCAACCTACCGAGCGACCAGAATATAGGGCAAATATTTTATGTATACGTTTTTGACTTAAGTGTTTTTATCATGTTTTATATTTAAACTTACAGATGTCGAACTACCAGCAAAGTTTTTGAAGAGGTGTAGTTTTTATATTTCCTGGTACCAAACTGATACAGGAAATTGGAACACCAGTAAATAATCTATACCGAAGACAATGAAATATAGTCACATAATACTTTAATGTTTTATTTTATTAAAGAAATCGGTAAAAAAAATGTGTTAACTGAAAAATATAAATTTTATTTTATTTGTAGTTGAATAACAAAATATGTATTTAATCTCCTTTTAACATAGGAATTCTCTTTGTGTAGGTACATATAAATAATAGGTACTTAGGTCTTGGTAAGTAATATAGACAGTACAGTAGGTCTTATCTTAATAATTTGAGATCTCATACATGCGTTCCGATATATCTGATGACGACTGTACATACAATGGGGTCGCGTATACGATTACAAAGAGCATTAAAATAGTTGTTGATAGACGAAGTGATCGAGCTACTATGGTACCTATCTTTATATCAATTTTATGCATTATGTATTATGTAATAGCGCAATACAGATTTTTTTTTGTTATTTTTATAGTAATAAAGGTTATTCATGAACCATCTCGTAATTTAAAAAAAAACGGACTTTATCTCTTAATCATATGCCTTATATTTACAGATGTGTTAGGTTACAACTTGGTTCGTGAACGTGGTTTAGAAGCAACTTGAGACTGGGTGCGGAGTAAATTGCATCAATTTTTTTTACAATTTTGAGCTTGTATAGGAGAATATGTGGAGCGAGCATTATTCGACGTGTAGGTGTGGGTTCAACAAAAAGATCGCATGTCAATAGTTCTTTATTGTCGTTAACATTCAATTAATAATCGCCTTTATCGACCATCAACTGTGTGGTCACTTTTTAATTGATTGACGTTGTCAGGTACAGTTTCACTACTCGCCGCCGCATTGTTCATAGCGCATTACTTATCCTATCGAATACAAGATGTCGCTGATTCCTGTAAACTTATGTTTAAAAAAAAAGACGCTTTACTCTATGCCATATATTGTAGGAAAGGAAGGGTATTCCCTGTCGTACGTCAAAAAATCCAAGATGGTGCCCAAGCCCATGGACAATAAAGTCTAGCAATAAAATCAATACTTGTCAAAATTTGACATTAGCAATCCACAGTCAGGTGACAATCAAATCAAACCGAACCACTTCGAGTTCAGAGCCATTTCAAACTATATAGTAGTAATAAACAAAGTTGATTTTTGTTTGATTATTTTTTCTATGAATGAGTTTTGATTGTTCCAAATGATAATATCCACAGTTGATAGAATCAACATGCGATAGAATCAAGTGTTGATTTGATGTGGACGCGAAATTTGACAGTTGTGCATCTCGAATAAGGCCCCGTGTCCGCAATGCTAAATATTGTTAACTGCGGATCTGAAGCAGTAAATTTGAAGGACATAACGATTATAAATAGATCATTGCTGTCCAGGCGGCCCAATCCTGGGCTTTTTGAATAATCACTTTTAGTGTGATCTAGGTAACTATTTAACTTTACCTCTCCATGTAAATCTACACTCCGGGTGATCATGCGTCTAATCGCTAGATTCTTACACGCTAGTGTTGAGAACTAAGTCTGAACATATATTCAAAGAACTTAAGGACCCTTTTATTACAGATGGTCTCGTTGTGATATCATCGCTGTTTATGTCTTGAGCTCCGCTAAAATAGATTCAAATGACACCTACATTATTATTTTTTTCCAGGTGTAGGCGTGAACGCGGCGATGGCGGCGTACCAGAGCGCGCTGCTGTCTGCTATGGCGGCGCACACACATTCCTTCCCTACCAATCTATCCGGTGAGTTATACTGCCACTCCACTACACCATCTACTGCTTTATTAATTTGGTTTGTTCTATCACTAGTGGCGCTGTGAGCTGTAGACCTCGCGTTTAGCTTAGAAAATGTTAAAATGAAAAATACATAGTTCGTCGAGTTGTTATCACATATCACAGTAAAGTCAACTCTTAAGCTCAATGTTCTTAAGCGCCATAGAGACTAGTCGCGTTCGAGTTAAAAAATCCAAAAACTGGGTCGACAATAAAATCCATTTAATCATAGAATCTGGTCACAAAATTTTGCGAGAATCGGTTAAGAATTGCGACCTGTAGAGAACATCCGGACATACGAAAATAAAATGCCCGAGTTAAAACGAAGACTCACGCTTCGGTTAAAATAAAACGTCGATGAAGGAACTGGAAAGTGAGCAATAGATACATAAATTGTGGTGGAATATTTATATACATGAGACTGCTAAAACTATAAACCTCTTTTTCGAATTTGCGTATAAAATTGTCGTTGTCTTAGATTTTAAAATGATTGTAAATATCTTTTCTCCGTACCCATACTCGGAGTTTGGTATTGATATCGTCAAGCGATAAAGTAATGCGTCGTTCAGCGCCAACAGACCTGTCCCTGAAGAGCCCGGCGCCGGCGGCGGCGGCGGTGCACGCGGCGCCGGCGGGCGCGCTGGGCAGCAAGCCGCTGCTGGCGCACAAGCTGTCGGGCGCCGAGGTGGGCGCCGTGCGGCAGCTCATCACCGGCTACCGCGAGTCCGCCGCCTTCCTGCTGCGCTCCGCCGACGAGCTCGAGGCGCTCCTCCTCAACCAACCCTAGGACGAAGCCAAAACCGACCTCGCCAATATATTCGGTTTCAAATTTGGATATTTCTGAACTGTGCTAGTACAAATTGTGATTAAATTCGTCTCGCTGTAGACTTTCGGTGCGGTTTTGAACGCGTTATTATTGACGACGTCGTGTCAATTTTTGGTCTAAGTGATGAAAAAGATAATTTTAGTTCGCTTCCTCGGAATGTGATTACTGATTTTACGGTCTCATGATTTTAAGATGATGATAAGTAGATTAGGTTTGTGACTTTTGTCAAATGAAAACTGTGCTGTATTTTCCGGTTCACTGTGTTGTTGGTAAAAATGTAGCACTGAGTTGCTGGAGTAGTCCTGCTGATAAAACAGGAAAATAAGTTTCTTCAAACATACTACTAGAAATAATTCATTGCAAGTTGTTATTTGTTACAGTATTACGGTTTTTTTTTACAATAATATTCACTGTAATGCATGTTTATATATATAATTGACTAGCAATTGACTAAATATTTTTATCGTGACAAAATTAAGATGTCGGTAACCTTGCTAAGCAGTGTTATACTTCAAAGGCTCTGGGTGCTCCTAAGACTTTAGCAAGGTTACTTACTCCTGACTTCTATGAAGTTCTTGCGCAAATTTTCATACAAAATTTTGGAATTATATGTATGTACTCTGTATGAAAACTTGCTCAAACACATCATGCTGATCAACCTTTATTGTAAAGAGTTCACTGTCCTACAAATTAAACTATAGGTAAGCTCGTCGTACAAAGCTGCCATATTATTGTAAAAACACACACTAAGTGTTGCCATTTGAGAAATTACTCGTTGGAAGAGTACAAAATTATTTTTGTGTATATTTAGGATTAAGAAAAAAATCAGGGAGATTTTAGACATAGGTTAAAAATTCGATATCTTGCCTGGTGCGTGAAAGTACACTTTAGGTTTAAAGAGACAAAGTCGCTTCGTGCGTTAAGTTGGCTAGTAATCGAACGTGTAGGCAGCTTTTGTCAGAAGTACTTAATAATGCAGACAGAGAGGCCTAGCCGAGGCCCAAGTATTTTATCATTTCTATTCTTCGGGTTTGAAACACTTCACTTACATGGTAAACTATATTTAACAGAGTTTAAATACTAGGTTTTAAAGTGGCATTCTAGACTTAAGAAGCACGAATTTATTTGTTGTTTTGTATTATACGATTAGTGGTCTAGTTGTATTTATATGAGTAATATATTCTTATTTATCATTCGGTTTCGAAGCTTTTAAATATAGGTCGGGGTCGGATTTTAGTATCAAAAATTCGAAAAATGCAATATCATGACATGTCGCGTTGAATTTCAGTTTCTATTAGTGCTTAGCCCGAGTGGACGCTCGAGTTGGGCGAGCAGCGGGGCGGGGCGTGCGGCGTGCATATTAAACAAATGCTAACATATAGGAGCGGCCTTAGTGCACGCTGCTCACAGCACTTGTGAGCCCGACGCCACGCTGCCCGCTCCGCCGAACGCTTCGCTTCGAGCGTCCACTCAGGCCTTACACTTACCATCATTGGCCACAGCATATTTGCAGACGGTAGTTGCAGCGTCTAAGGAGGTATTTTGAGGAGTACTCTACAGCCAACAGCGACTGTGATGGCTGTATAAACCAATGGTCGATTCGAATTTCTTGCCGCATCAGATGTCTTGACTCCTATAACCACCAATTTAAAAATCGCCAAAAAAACCTAAAAACATTCATTACAATTCAGTCTTGAAAAGTGATTAAGTACACATCAATCGATACCAGACCTATCCAATTTCTCATAATAAACACTATAAAAATTGTCTTTCTTCTAATTTCCAATATGTATATTCGCGCGTGCTAATATAAGGCTGGTTTAGTTTTCTGACGAACAGGGTGCGTAGCCAACGGGCCAATCGTTAACGCTCCGTAGTGAACGCAACTGTCACTGTCGCACTAATATGGAAGAGTGATAGAGAGAGATGACTACGCTACGGAGCGTTAAAGATTGGCACCTTGGCTAAGCACCCAGTACTGTCGTTGATCGTTACTAAAGGGGTGGCCAGATGGTCTGCAACGAAGCTTCCGTCCAAGGTGCTCTCGATGGTTTCCAATTGTGCTATTATAACACATTACACAATATCGTTGTGCTCTGACAAACCTTAATATGATCTTGGACCGTGGGCTGTTTGTTGTTCACCGTCTGGCCATTCCTTATTTGTTTTATACAACGCAGCCCCCACGCTCGTGGGGAACCCCCATCATGGTACAAATGGATATATTCCCGCACTCGCGGAAATATGAACCGCGCTTATAAATATTCGCTTTGCTCAGTATATTGTTTAGTTTCAATGTAAATCTATTTGTTACCATAGATTTTATGGCCAAGTACTGTACGTAGGTTAATGTTAGTTACTGCTTACGGTTTACAAGATAAGAGTTTCATTTTTCCTGAAATATTTTGAAATTTCTAAATACCTACAAATTTATCAGATTTGTAAAATATCGGGTACCAATTGTACTAATAAATACTTAGTAGGTACCACTTGTCCAAAATGCCACATTTTAAAAAATCTGAAATAAAATATTAAGGTTTGTTATTTATGTTAATTTGTAAATCTGCTACTGGAAAACGGTGAGATATCACTAACTGTAAAAAATAAGCCGATCAGAAAGTTTCTAGGTTTGGCCTAATTTTTTATTTATTTAGTTTCCAAAACCTCGTACTTAACGTTGTTATTGTAAGATATTTTGTTATAAAACTTTATGCCTTTAGTTGTCCGGCCAGTCTAAGTTCATAAATAAATAACTTATTGAGTTATCTTTTAACAGGATTAATAATAGAATAATTAAACACATACACGCTTATTACGTTGCAAGATAAGTTTATAGCTGGGATACTTTTTATCAGTGAGAAGTTTTAAATCAGTGGGCAAACTCAGTTTCATTTCTACTTGCAGTCGATGGTGATAAGACCTCATGTTCCTAACTTCCTACGCCTTACGATCCGCGTGGTCGGAAATTATCTCGTAGTAATGACGCTTATCATACAATGATGTATATCATACAATGATGTACATATATCATACAATAATGTATATCATTGTATGATAAGCGTCCGTCTTTCACTTAGCTCAAATGACTCGATTGTTGAGTGAACCAAATAAAGGAATCTACTAGTTCATCCTAGTATACTAAACATCCCTATAATGGAACAGGCACCAGTAATGGAATGGTATAGGCTAAACATTCAACTTTTAACGAATAAAGTGGTAGAAATTTTACGGGAGCCGAGAAAATATCTAAATCCTCAAAATTTTCTCTTAAATGAGTGGTGCCATTAACATAATGAGATAATATGATAAAAAATCCCGAAGACAACACATACAAATCTGGACAGGTTCCCAGTTTCAGAGGCGTATATTTCACACTGATCAAATGTATTGTGCAGCCCACAAGATAACTGTATAAATATGTTTAAAATTTTGCCATTTTTCTCAATAGGATTAAACGCTTTCATGCCATTTTAAAATAGAAATTGTAAATTCACTTTTGAATATAAAATTGCCAAAGATTCGAATTGATTTGTATTTACTTGATTGTACCTATGGATATGGAATTGCTGATTGGGTGTTATCATAAGTTAAGCTAAGTTGTTCGTAAGCTTGGTTTCGTTGAATATCATTCCAATATTTTTCTAAAATACATAATTTGGTGCGAGAAGGGAGCCGTAGTCAGTGTAAGTGGAGAAATTGTAAAAAGTATGTTTAGAGTATTATAAAAAAGTTGATTACAAATAATATGTGAAGTTGATGTTGGGAACGAAATCGAAAGTGGCGATGAGTACGTTGAGAAAATGAATTTGTTAGACATTAATATATATTATTATTAGAGATGTATAAATGGTTTACTATTATTATTGGTTCGAGAGAAAATACAAAATGGAGAAAAATACAAAATGGCGATTGTTACTAATTACGAAATGAGAATTTAGTTATAATTTTTGCAATTTCAAAATGTGAGTTTTACAATTTTGAAGAGAAAATATTAAATATGCTCATATACAGAACTTCCTGTTTTATTTTGACCTAAAATTATTTTTAATTCAAAAATAAATATACAATGCCAAAAGCTTGCTTTCTAATAACCAAATTTTCAAAATGTAAATTATATGTAAATTTATACTAAGTATATTGAATACTAAGTATATGTAAATTTAGACGCACACACGTCATAGTCTTCCAACATTACATAATACATTATAAATCCGTAACTCCTTTCAATTCAATTTTCTGATAAAACCATGTGGGCAATATGTTTCAAATTTGGTAAATACATTGGTAATATTTCTTGTACGTATTGTAGATACGATCGCAGGCTAAATATTATCCAGGCCACGAACAACTCTTCCCATGGAGCCTCAAATACGTCATACCTAATTGCTTAATCATTGAGCTTAACCATGTGATAATTCTCTATTACTTATACCTACGTAAAAAAAAAATTAGTGTGGAAGATATTTTGAAATGCGAATTTTAGTGTTAAAATATATAACATATACAGAGTAATTCATGAGACGTGAGCAGGACTATATACATCAGTAAATGTTAATGAATCGTTCACCATCTTATAAAGTAAAACAATCCCGCTTCTTTTCTGTTATTTAACTTTTTGGTAAGGAAAAATTTGAGTGTCTACAATTATAGACACCCAACAACACAAATATACAATACAACACAATTAACAAAGATTAAACCTCTTTAACCGTTATGACAGCACTTTGATTATGAAGAAAATAAAATGTCACATTTGTTTGAGATACGACTTTTCAAAAGTAACCAGGCTTCGATGACATTCAATTTGCATGTCACCATGATGTCACGTGTCCGTCCTAAGAATTTTCAATCTGACGGTCTCGTGACCCCTGACGCAAGTTTAAAATTTTTTCCTCATCACAAAAAGTCCACAGCGTCGCTAAAGAAATTTTCACTTCAAAAATCTTACCTTAGTCGGTAGTGACCCTAGGGGTAGGTTGATCTGTGTAAAATTGACAAAAAAAGAAGGTGCATAAGAATTTGTTTAATAAACACGAGCTTATTAAAACTTACAAAAAGACAAATAAAACAAAACAAAATACGACCGTCATAAAATGTAAACCAAACTAATAAATAGTTATTTCTGGTAGTTTCTCGCCGGGCAGCAGGATGCGGGTGCGGGGGCGGATGGGCGGGCGGTCCAGGAACGGGCTCTTGCGCTCCTCGCCCATCATCTCTGAGGTGGCGTTGACGATAAAGTCCATGTTGCCCTCATCGGCCACGTACGAGAACATTGCGGGGAACCGCTGCGTACCGCATCTGGAATTCAGTTGATATTATTGAAAGTCAAAGTAGGGAAGGACGGGCATATATCTGCGATCCTGACTGCAAACCCTACACTCCAGTCCTATTGGGTGCTCCGGTGTCTCAGGCAGGGTGCCGACGACAGGGTGGCAGGGGTTGCTGCTTAATGAGCTGGTTTGAACGCGTACTTTCGTAGAGAGCTTTTCAGTTGAGTACCATATTTAGGCAAAGAAGCTTGCTGAGTATCCTAAGTAACGAAATTGAAAACCTTGATTACTTATATCACTATTGTATACAATACTTTTTCTACGATTCATCTAAAATAATACTTATTTACTATAAAACCTAATTAATTAATAACAATTGGTAAGTATCTCAGTAGACAAAAATGTAGTACAAAAGACATAAACGCGCGACCCTTGGCCGTCCCTTTCTTTATCGCTCTGTCAATAAAAAAATAAAATAAATGACGACAGGTTCTAGACTAGTGGGTAGAGACCCTGCCTATGAAGTATGAAGCCGATGGTTCTGGGTTCAAATCGTAAGGGCATTTATTTGTGTGACGAGCACGGATATTTTTTCCTAAGTCTTGGGTCTTTTCTATGTATTTAAGTATTTATAGTATTAATACTGTGAGCTGTAGTTACAAGTAAAACAATTAAAAAAAAAACTTACTTCGTTGAGTAATTATCACAGCGAACTCACAATTAGTCTTAAGTGCCGTAGACCCTCCCTACTGGCACTTAAGTCATTTACGCCAACTTCAACCATGATACATTTTCCAAAAACGAAACGACAGAAAATTTTTAATTAACTACCGAACCTGCTAACAAAATTTCACGAGAATTGCTTGGGAAAATGCGATCTGCAGAGAACATCCGGACATACGTAAGTATTTTTACCCAATCTGAATCCGAGACCATCATTAACGCAAAATTAGATTTCACAACATTTTTAGCTGCGAGACTTGCTTTACGTGTTACGTTATTTATTATTTCGCAGCACTTGTGTTTATTTAGAACTTTTTAATGTTCTATAATATGTATCTAGTCTATTATTGAAAGAGTTCACCGATGGTGCACTAACAACAGTTTCCGGTAAAGAGTTCCATACATTTACTACAGGATTTGGCAACATGGGTTGCTAGCACATGGAGGTTTAACTAGTTTTTTAGAGTGTCCTCTCAACTTTACAGTCTGGATTGATATGTATAGGTCTTTAATATTTGGAACATTGTAGAGTCCAGACAAGAGTTTGTATGTCTCAATAAGATCGCCTCGCTTCCTTCTGTCCTCCAATGTTGTAAGAGCTAATTCCTGTAGCCGTTCTTCATATGGCTTGTTCAGTGTTATTAATGGAATACAAATTTTCCGCCAAACTTACAATTTCCGAATGCCCCAGGACGCCAAGCCCCAGAGGACGCCGTCGCTCACCGCTGGTGCGCCGGTGTCACGCTACGTCAAATATACGTAATAGTTAAGATCCTTTCTTGACGACCAGTTTGGCCTAGTGGGTAGTGACCCTGCCTACGAAGTCGATGGTCCCAGGTTCAAATCCTGGTAAGGGCATTTATTCATGTGATGAGCATGGATATTTGTTCCTGAGTCATGGGTGTTTTCTATGTATTTAAGTATTTATAAATATTTATATATTATATATATCGTTGTCTAAGTACCCTCAACACAAGCCTTATTGAGCTTACTGTGGGACTTAGTCAATTTGTGTAATAATGTCCTATAATATTTATTTATTTATTTATTTCTTATTTGTCAGGATGTCGCCGTCGACAGACACGTCTGGGAGGACATCATCATTAGATGAAAAAAACAACATACGGTATACGGTCAATCAGGATAAATGTGGCATACGGGTCAATGTGGCTGGCCTTCACATTGGGCCAGTTTACACATTGATAAGTATTTATTGCGAGGTGAATTATTTTTGCCTGAATGAAATACACAATCAATTAAAACAAAATACACAATCTTATAAATATTATAAACATAACAGGAATAGTGGAATAGCAGTAGTTACACTGTGTGCATTGCAGCAACAACAAAAGGGTGTCAACTCAGCTATACGCTTCACTCTTTCGAGCAAAGCACTGGTATTCTGTCGGAACCCAGATCACGTGGTGAGTGATACGTATTTCAGGATTCTTAGCAAATCACCCCCAACCCTTTAAATAAGGGTGTGGGAGATTGTCATAAGCAGATTTCACTTCTTTTTGTTAGTTAACAAAAAGAAGTCAAATCCCACCAAAAAGAAATGTTTTTTGGTTCATGTAAAATGTTACCAAGATGAAACCATAAGGTTCGCACTGTCAAAAAGTTCTATTCAAGAAAAGAGCGTACTCCTATCTTAAACGTCGACAACGCATTTAACCCAACCCACCTGGTGTTGCCTGTGTCCGTGGGCGATGGTAATCGCTTACTATCAGACGATTCGATTCGTCTCATTTGCCTCCTATCACATAAAAAAATAACTGATAGCCTAATAGTCATATTAGTCTTGTCAGGTGCCCTTACGCATGTCTACCACTACCATGGTTAAAAAATATAAACTGGCGAAACACTCACGGTACAGGGCGCGCGGCGTCCAATCTGCTCAAGACAGAAGAAGCTGTCGTGGAGCAGAACGCCGAATCGTTTAGTGATTTCCGCGCACTTGGCTTCTGGTAACATCCGCATGTACAGCACCTGCAGCGTCAGCCGCAGCCGGCTGAACACGCCGTCACGCTGGATAAGTGATAATCAACGTTATTATACGAGTAAATGACCTTTATTAAACTAAAACATAAATCTAAAACACAAACCATTACCTAAATCCACAGCGCAGGTTACGTCAAAAGCGTAGGCACTAAACGGCATCCGCAATGAACTTCGTGATATCTACATTGATAATCCGCCACAGGCTTCGTCAAAAATGTACAATATAAAATCCGCAACGAGCTTTGTCCAAAAACCCATAACAACAACAAAAACAACAAGCAAATAGGGTACAGAGTCACGCGAGGAGCACTAGGGTGAGAACAAACTTGTATTTGATAACTGAATTTTTAAGAAAAAAGATTTTTTTTTTTACTAGGCATCGGAGTTTTTATCGCATAGTAAGACTAATAGCGAGCTATGAAGTCGACATTAGTAATAAAATTCAACTCATATTCATATTCATACTTATTCATCTATTTAATAAGTGATTTTAATTTATATAACCAAGAACTAGAACTTTGACGAGTTATATACTATACTTTAATTTTGTCTTTGAATATTACAAATAAGAATAATTTCTATTTTTTGTATTGATTATATTACGAAATTTCATTAAAAAAACAATATGTTTATGAAAAGAGGTAAAAATAATATGAATGTAAATGAATCAATACATAAAAAGCGGCCAAGTGCGAGTCGGACTCGCCCATGAAGGGTACCATTACCGTACCATTTATGGCGTATTAAAAAAAAACTACTTACTAGATCTCGTTCAAACCAATTTTCGGTGGAAGTTTGCATGGCAATATATATCATATTGATTTTTCATTCTGTTATTTTAGAAGTTACAGGGGGGGGGACACATTTTACCACTTTGGAAGTGTCTCTCGCGCAAACTATTCAGTTTAGAAAAAAATGATATTAGAAACCTAAATATCATTTTTGAAGACCTATCCATAGATACCCCACACGTATGGGTTTAATGAAAAAAGATTTTTTGAGTTTCAGTTCTAAGTATGGGGAACCCCCAAAATTTTTTTTTTTTTTTTTTGTCTATTTTTGTGTAAAAATCTTAATGCGGTTCATAGAATACATCTACTTACCAAGTTTGAACAGTATAGCTCTTATAGTTTCGGAAAAAAGGGGCTGTTACATAATCGGACAGACAGACGGACATGACGAATCTATAAGGGTTCCGTTTTTTGCCATTTGGCTACGGAACCCTAAAAATGGTCATAATTTTTTATTAGTAATATTTATGTCCTGACATAAATTGACAAGACAAAATTAAAGGATCGTTTACAAACATTCTCGTCCTTATAAAATTAAAATCACTAATTAAATAAGTGAATGGGTATGAGTATGAATACGAGTTGAATTTTGTTGCTAATGTCGACTCCATAGCTCGCTATTAGTCTTACCATGCGATAAAAACTCCGATGCCTACTGATTACGAAATAATTCAACATGATTGAGACTATTTTATACGCATAAAATAAGTTTTTGGCAAAAATTCAATTTTTGTTACAAGCTTTTATCACGGACTACTTTTTTTTAGACAGGCGACTAATACTCATCGAGCTAATTCTAAAAACCCCAAACACAGTTGCGTTGTTTTATCACAGAGTTCCTATGGCCACCCCCTGTCTTCATCATCAGATCAGCTCGATGGTACCATAATATTGCATTGTCACCCGACTTACACATGCATGCAAAATTTCAGCTCAAACGGAAACTGGGAAATGGATCAAATTTAACTTGCAAGATTTGATTACAGACCGACATCGACAGACAGACAACGGAACAGGTGAAACTAAATAAAAGCTTGTAATTAAATGAACTCAAATACAAAGAAGACACATTGTATTCTTTCATTACTTAAATAAGAAATTAAGCTTTACCAGTTCGCCGGACGATATCGGCCTGTCAATTATTCGCGATTACGATGTCAGCTTTTGCCAATAACTGACAGGCCGATATCGTCCGGCGAACTGGTAATCAGTGGACCCTTTAAGACCAAGCATACATCTGCCGTGGCCCATTGGTGTGGCGTATGGTCCTGACCAGATTAAAATTTCGAAATCAATCTTTGAAGAAAATGTCTTCTTTCATTATACTTAGGTACTTAATTTTCCGCTGCCGCCATATCTGAGGCGGGTACCGATGGGAATGATTCATATATGCACCTATTTCCATTTAGTCCCAGCGGGGACAAATGGGACACCAGAAATCTTACACACACCGACTTTATTTTTAACTAGCGACCCGCTTCGTCGTTGCACGGATAGTAAAAGCGTGATTTTTTCTAACTTCATTGGCAAACGTCGTCATATTTCAATCAATTTACAAAAAAAAACCTAAACAATTTAACTTTGCTCAAAAAATACTCTATTGATAGGTGAAAACCGTATGAAAATGCGTTCAGTAGTTTTTGAATTTATCGAGAACAGACATCACTACTACTACTACTACTACTACTACTACCCATACTACTACTTACCAGACCCTACTCATAGTGTTGTGTTCCTGCAAGTGAGTAAGGTTGCCAGAGCTCAACGAGGGTGCGGAGTGTTAGGGTCGGCAACGTGCATGTAACTCCTCTGGAGTCACAAGCGTCCATAGGCTACAGAGATTGCTTACAATCAGGCGGGCCGTATGCTAGTTTAACACCGACATAGTATAAAAAAAAACAGACAGGCAGACAGACAAGGTGGACGCGGCGAGTTACGATCGACAACTTTCCTCTAGGATGTCAGAACTCAACTCAAACCGGCCGGGTGGGTCGGTCCGCCGGAGCCGTGTATTAAATACCCGAACGAAACCGAGGGCCGCGGCTCCGGGGCTCAACGCAGATCCGGATCCAAACGCACTACACAGGAACGGACTTTGACGGGTTCGTGTAGTTCGGATGCTTAGCACCGCCGGGGCTAAGAACACGGACGCACGGGTCGGCGTGTAGAACGGATACCGGGAGCCCTAGTCAGAGCTGACCAGTATTTTATAATCTGCCGGAAATATACCTGATTGTCAATATGGATATAGTCACCCTTTCAGCGCCGTAGCTGGTAACCCACACGTCATTGAACGGAGGTATCATCACTTTGTTGGGCAGATCCACCCCGTGAACAGCGTCTGAGAACCTGTATACGAAGAAACGAATAAAAGAAATCTCAGTTTTATTCATTTTTACCCTGATTATTCGGATGGAGATGTCTTTGATAGTTTAATAAATCAAAATTCGAAGAATGATTTAGACAGGTTTAAAATCTTGGAAAGATCCCTCCCTTCGATCGTGTTTTTATTTATCCCCACTCGTTGCGAATTTCCTATTTTTCGCACTTGTATCGTAATGTATCGTAGTTCGCCATAGTAAATGTTTGGCGAACTTGATCTTATAGTTCGTTTTTTTTTGCATTAGAAAAAAGGTAATCATCTAGGACATGTATTTTTATTGAAAAACGCTTTTTAAAAATCAATAACTAATATTTATTTTATGAAAACAAAATAATGTAAATGATCGTAGATTTATAATTCTTACACATTTTCCAAAGGTGTTTTTCAATAAAAAGACACGTTCATTCTAATAAAAAATATAAGGGTTCCGTTTTTTGCCATTTGGCTACGGAACCCTAAAAATGGGCCAGAAATCGGACAGGCTATAATTTATTTAAGTGTCAGCGTGGTAAAACAGGGACCAGGATTTCAGAATGCAAAAAGAGTTCTCACTTGAGTTGCCTGTCCAGTAACGCCAGCGCGATGTCGTTCTCAGGCATCTTGCGGATGCTCCAGTTGGGGTGTTTCCGCACCTCGGCGATGTACGCTATCTGTCCACCCGTGTCGATGCTTGTTGCGCCAGCGCGGATTTTCATCCGACTTACAGCTTTTGACCTAATTTAGAATGAGTTTCTAGATTTTATTAATAGGATGCAGATCACTGGTAAGCGATCACTGTAGCAGGCTGGTCTAAATCTAGTCTAAATATACATTTATCTTCATCCATATCATAACCTCCCTATAATATATTCAGACTCGATAAGCTAACGGCCAGACACGATAAGCTAACGCCCTATATCAGTGGGTGCATCGTAATTTTCACTGTGATGTATCGATACCTTCTTAACCCTTTGAACGCTTCATGTCATAAATACAAACGTCACTTAAACGCCCAGCTCTCGGGCGCAAGGGAGCTAAATGTAAACCTTACTCAAAAGTGTAATCGTCCGTTATAAGAGTCATAATCATAACACCTACAGTAGTTGTCCTTGGAGCTGTGGGCACAATTAGTAATGACGCCTTTAGGTGTTCTTGGCATTCAAAAGGTTAATGACATTCAAATTTAGAAGATATCTCAGAAACAAAGCAATTTGGTTTGGCCTCTATTCTAATATCAGTCGAGATGACGTTTTATTCGAAATGAAGTGCCGGTTGCAGATAAATCTCTCATCTTATTTGATATCGAACGATATGACAGTCGGCCTGGACTCTAGTTTGTATTTTGTATAGTTTTAGTTTATTTGTTTGAATTAAAAAAAAACAACGGGTTGCACTCCGGGAGTGCCGGCAGAAGTGAACACTAAAATATTAACGTTGTGCATTTTTGATATTTTGGAGAAATTGAGTAGCAGTTTTATAAAAAGAGATTATTCTCTATTATACCTACGTAAATAAATTTGCATGTGGAAGATATTTTTAGTTAAGTAATATATTACATATACAGAGTATTTCATGAGACGTGAGCAGGACTACAGCCTACACTATCAGTAAATAAAACAATCACGCTTATTTTCTGTTATTTAACTTTTCGGTAAGGAAAAATTTGAGTATCCACAATCACACCCTTGGTGAATGGTTGACTGGTAGAGAATGCCTCAAGGCGTCAAGTCCGCCATTTGTACTCTTTTTGTAAATTTGTGCAATAAAGTTTAAACAAACAAACAAACAAACAAACAAACACCCAACAACACAAAGATAGGTACAATACAACACAATGAAAAAAGATTAAACCTCTTTAACCGTTATGACAGCACTTTGATTATGAAGAAAATAAAATGTCACACTTGAATGAGATACGATTTTTCAAAAGTAACCAGGCTTCGATGACATTCAATTTGCACGTCACCATGATGTCACACGAATGTTCAATCTGACGGTCACGTGACACCTGACGCCCTGACGCGAGTTTCAGTTTTTCCCCATCACAAAAAGAGCACAGCGCCGCTAAAGAAACAACGGATTTCACTCCAAAAAACAACGGATGCATGACATGAGTGACAAAAAGACAAAAAGTTTTCATTATACTTACCACGTAGTGATTATATGCTCTTTGATGCTTACTAATAGCCCCCGTTTAGCCTATTCTGACCGAATGGTAACTACGTGAACCCTACACTAAGCATGACACGACATGCTTTTGGCCGATTTTTTTGTCACATTTTGATAAAAATTGGTGGGTCTGAAAAGCTTCATCTTGTCGGAATAAACACAAAATACAAATTTGGGACAATAATTCCCATTGTGTTACGGAAAATGCCATACGTTTTCCGTAGGTAACTCCGTGGAAGATTATGGAGGACATACAATGAAATCGCGCTTATGTTATACGGAATAAGGAACTCTATCCACCAAATTTTATCAAAATTTGAGAAAAATGAAAAACCGAGAACAAAAAGTGGCCCGTGAGCATTTCAATTTCGACAACTATAATGCCAATCGCTTTTTAACCCAGAAGTATACGAAAAATCGTCAGTAGTTGTAATTATTATGTTCCCCATGTTTCTGTATTTTACCTAGCAGTGACTTACTTCCAAAAGCAGTTGGCGGTGGATATAATGAGCTGCGGGTTGAGGATAGCGCCGGAGCACCAGTGGTCGTTGTCTTTCTGGATCGACACCATGTAAGGGTAGTCCTCCGGCTTGGCATCGCGCGCGGAGATCAGTCGCCGACTCGCTACCGGCCGACGCGCTGAGCAAATTACCAGGATTACAATGAAAACAACATTTAAATTTTGAGCATTTATTGACTGCTTATAATTTATGGTTTACCTTTGGGATTACGTTTGGACGGAGCACGGCGTTTAGCCTCGGCCTTTCTAGCTTGCTTGCCAGCGTTTCCTTTCGGGGATTGAACTTGCTTAGCATTGACAGCTTTTTCTTTAAGTACTTTCTCATTAGCAGCTTTTTCCTTAGATTCTTTGTCATTACCCGCTTTTACCTTGGATGCTTTGTCATTTCCAGCTTTTACCTTAGGCGCTTTGTCATTGACAACTTTTTCCTTGGGTGCTTTGTCATTCCCAACTTTTACCTTCGGCGCTTTATCATCGACAGCTTTTTCCTTGGGTTTTTTGTCATTTCCAGCCTTCTCCTTAAGGGCTTTGTCATTTCCGGCCTTCTCTTTGAGGATTTTGTCCCTGTCAGCTTTTTCTTTAGGTGCTTTATCATTGCCGGCTCTTAGGACGCGAGACCGGGACTTGCGTTTACGCATACCACGTTTATGGTTCACATTTTTCTTTCCAAAAGTTCTAAGAAGTCGCGATGGTTTTATTGCACCGCCCTGTCTTGCGGCCTTTTTCGATTGTCCTCGTCTTGCTGCCCGGAATTTGGCTGAAACCTTGGAGCTCTTTGCTGCCCCCGACCTACGAGCGAGAGACGCATTTTTTGGGGTATTGACGACGTTTGGTACATTTTCTTTGGGTTTAAATACTTCAGTTTTTTGAGTAGCGCTCGCTTTTGTTGTGACTTCGGACTTCGATTCGTTGGCATCCCTTTTACTCCTCCGTAAATCTTTGAAATAGGGAAGTTTTTTGACTCTGCTCTTAAGGCCGCCATTGAAATCAAATTGGAACAAATTACTGTCCTCTGGGAGAGAGTCGATCACCTTTTGGTTGGCCGGCCATTGGCGTACCGGTGGTTGGAACCTCGTGAATGATTTGCCTTGGTCCTGTTTTTTGTAAAACGACCCTGCATTAATTACTTTAATGTTATCTCGAACAGGGTGGACTTTTTTCGGATACGACTTGTATACAATTGTTGCGGCTTCGTCCGAAAAGGCAACATTTTGTAAATTGTAAATTATTAGCAACAGGAACAATGACTTCATTGCTCAGATTTGAAGCTAGATATTGGAACAGAAATTGAAAAGATATTGTTGTGATAAGTTTATAGCATTTCGTAATGAAATTGATCGATAAGGTTCTCACTAACTTTATGCTTTTAATTTGTTTTTATAAGTATTGCTTTGCCCTCTGTCGATAGCAAAACTTATTGCACAATATATTTTATGGATATGAATAAAGTTTTGAAATATATAAAAATGTTCACGTGTAAAAAGAAAACTTGTAACAATGCAAACTTGTATTTATTTACTTCACTTATTTTCTAAATATATTATTATTATATGACTGTTTTTATGTAGGTATAACAGGAACAACCGTTTAAATTGGTATTTACTACAGTGAGATATCGAAACTTTTGATATTTTTGTACAATAAATGTTCAAAAATTTGAACACAAGACTAATTTATTAACCAAATGAGATCTTGTTTTTACATTATTATATAGATATTATACATATACAGATAGATATTATACAGATGTATTGGTACTGAACAGGTATCAAAAGCTTCATAACAAGCGTAGTATTCATATATGGAATAGTATATAACATTATATAACATGGCATTACGAGTCAAGGTATCAAACTAACTCTGAATATCATTTGCAATGGCAAAGTGTGGCAATGTTACCGTTAATGTCCAATTTCCATGTTAACATGACGTTTATAATGACATTCTTCGCTTGGTTCAGTTTAAATCGGTGCAAAGTTAAGGCTCGGAACCGGTTTTAAAAATAGCTGTAAATATCGGTTTATTTCGGTTTTACTCCGAACTTTCAAATAAACGGGATCGTTTTAAGAACTTTATTGTAACCTAAATAAACCGGATTGTTAGGCGAGCGACAAGACGGCCGGCCGGCCTGGTGGTGTGCCGCGTAAACGAAGACACCGACATAGGTAGAAACCGGTTTTTATTGTTTTAAACCGGTTAATCCGACAAGAACTTTATGGAAATGTTCTCCTAAAAACCGTTAAAAAATTGACGGTTTTACGAACGAAACCGAAATTAAAAGTTTATGCACCTAGTATATGATAACAGTTTGTTAATTTAACCGGTTTCCGAGCCTTGTCCAAAGTTAGCTTAGATGGACTAGTCCTTGACGGCGAGTTTCTTGAAAGTGGCGAGCTGCGTGGCGAGCTGGTGCAGAATGGTCTTGCCGCGCGGCGTGTCGGGCGGCAGCGCGCGGGAAAGCCGCACCACGCGCCCGCATTCCTGGACCAGGTATTCCAACTCGTTCTCAATATGGCTTCCGTCACCTGTTTCAGATAAATTTGAATTTCATGCACGGAACGCGTTATTGGGGTGTCGCTTAATACATATGGTTGCTTTTGATTTCGGATAGACTATATTTATTCATTGTCTTAAGATGTTTTTCCTATGGTACTTGTTTTTATCTAACGTAAAAAGCCTGCCAGATGAACCCTCGGCAGGCGTGGCTCACTCTGCGATTTCGTCGCGCCGCTACAAGTACATGCGGCTCTCACCAGTTCTGGTGATTAGCAATGATTGCCACGCGTCGCTATGGAACGGATAAATTTGATACATTTTTATACAGCCAAATTTGATAAGTTCGGGTAATGTTGGGGGAACACCAGGGAAATATCTAAATAACATCTAAGAGCGTACCTTCGCCTAATTGTGCGGTGGGCTGCAGGCATTTGTTGGTGAGCCGGGCTACCTGGGCGCGCTCCGAGCTAAGAACCTCATCCAGGTCAAATAGTTGGGAGGGGGCTCGCAGAATGTTGCGGGAAAAAAAAGGAAAAGCCTACCTTCGCCTAGTCGCGCGGTGGGCTGCCGGCACTTATTGGCGAGAAAGGTCAGCTGGGCGCGCTCCAAGCTATGAGCATCGTCCAGGTCGAACAGATTCAGCCGCGGAGAAGGGGCCCCTTACGGAATATTGGGGAACACCTGGAAAAAATCTAAGGCCTAAAAGCTTACCTTCGCCTAGTCGCGCGGTAGGCTGAAGACACTTATTGGCGAGCCGGGCCAGCTGGGCGCGCTCCGAGCTCAGAGCCTCGTCGAGGTCAAACAGCTCCAACGGCGGGGGTGGGGGCTCGCGGAATGTCGGAGGGAATACCTATGAAAAGATCAAACGTGAGGGATTCAGCCTTCAAATATATTTGGAAAGTCCTGAATTACTGCACGCGTGTTGTAAAATTGATATAGTCTTACGTTGATCTTCAACAATTATTTTGATCCCCTGCTCCGAGTCTTGAATATGTACTGAGAGTTTTTCCGTTTGTCGGTCTGTTACCTCTGCATGCTTACGGAGATCTCATGGAGATCGGTTGAGAGTCGAGGAAGGACATAGGATAGTTTTTATCAATCATCATCATCCTCATCATCCCACGCAGTCGAAGTCACAGACAGAAGCTAATAAAATAACACTAGTGGCTCTGCGACCTGTAGACCTCGCGTTAAGCTTAAAAAATTTAAAGAGTCACTAGGTAGATATTAACTAGGCACTACTACTTATTTTATATACTATGAATCGTCTACTACTACTTATTTAATATTCTATTATATGTATATACAAGGCGTCCCAAGACTATGGGACATCAAGGGAAAGTACCTTAAATATCGTAGATAGGATATTTTGCTGAAAGAAGACTTTATTTAGAGGTAATTTTTAAAAGTAAGTAATATTGCATTCAAAGAATTTCTAAAAAAAAAAATTGAAAATTGCTTACTTTTTCTGAAATGAATACAGTAAAATTTTTATCAAAAATTTTACTCTATTCATTTATTTTGCGATATCATATTTCTGAGATGACTTATTTTTTGTGCATTCTTTCGATTGGCATCATAAAAATACATGATGTTTTTTTTTTCACATTTGACTCGGTTCGATTTCCAGACAAAGTAACTTATTCTTTTAAATCTTTGAATGCAGTATTACTCAGTTTTAAAAATAAAATAAAGTCTCCTTTTAGCAAAATATCCTATGTCTTATATTTAAGGTACTTTCCCTTGATGTCCCATAGTCTTGGGACGCCCTGTATATCTTATACCTTTAAACGAGCAATTCTTGTATATGTATATATATAATATATATTTCTGTGATCTCGGAAACGGCTCTAACGATTTCGCTGAAATTTGGTATATGGGGGTTTTTGGGGGTATACAATTGATCTAGATTAGTCTTATGTTTGGGAAAACGCGTATTTTCGAGTTTTCATGCGTTTTTCTTTCGACGCAGAATATGATCGCTAATTTCGTGTTGCCGGCCACTGTCCGTCTGGCCGAGCGGGTTAAGACGCGGACTGCTAGAAATGAGTGTTACGGGTTCGAATCTCGCCCGGTGACTAACTTTTGTTTTTTTTTATATATGTTCAAGTTTATATATATATATTTTGTAATTTTTATTGTTTTAGACAAGTTTAATTTAGTAAAAAAATGTAGTTAAGATTATCACCTATACACCATCATACTATTACAATAAATAGTTATAACCGAGCAACGCTCGGTCGCCCAGGTACTATATGTATAACTAATACTACTATGAAATCAACGTATGCCTAAATAATTAGTTTTTTGAAATTCCTCTCAGAGAGGTTACGAAGTGGTTATAAATTTAACGGATAAGCGGGCTGAGGCTAGTCCGTAAATAAATGTAGTCTGTAAAATATGAGACCACAAATATATCTCTTTAAAACCATAGAAGTAATCAATAAGGCTATAATAGCTATATTTATTTATTTAAACTTTATTGCACACATCAAGAAAAATTTACAAATGGCGAACTTAATGCCAGAAGGCATATAGGCTATATATAGGCTATATTCTATAAATAGCTATTCTTGGTTGGTGTGTAGTCCAACGTGTAGAAGAGGGATGGCACCAACCAGTTATATAATAGATATACTACGTACATATGTCTGGTTTTTGTCTTACCGCTAACTGTAATGGCGGGAAAGGCGTCTCGAACTGCGGCGCTATCAGCCGCAGTGGCTCGTGTTTGACTCCTAGCGCGTCATACAGCCCTAGTACTTCGGGTACTGAAACACAGAGAAGATACACTGCGATGTTTGGGTTCAACCCGTCGTGATTATGCTGTTGATATTATGATGTCTACCGACCTTAACGGTACACCTTATTACATCATCGCATAAAGGTAGGTACATATGTATTATGACGTAAATGCTCTCGCATCAAAATGAGTCAGACACGCCAACATCTCGACTGGTGAGAAACGAATTTAAACCTTATCCGTCAACAGTAATATTGCTTTGACAGCATCTGCCATGACCCCTTTAGTGGTCGTTGGCGTAATGGGCATAACAGCACACGACCACTTTAGTGGCTCTTGGCGTTCAAAGGGTTCATTAATGATAATTATCATTCCTAATCATTCTGTTAGTTAGCAGTATTAATATGAACGTAATATATAGAATGTTGATGAATTTTTATAGGACTGCTAATCGTGCAGTATTTAGTATTTATCTAAACACTCACGGCGGGCGAGGTTGAGTGAGAACAAACGCCAGGAGAAGAGCGCGTGCGGGTGCAGCGGGGTGAGGCGCGGCGGCGGCGCCGTGGCCGGCTCAGGGAGCGGCACAGACGAGAGCCACATTGTGTCACCAATTGTGCGGTACTCATTGACCTGCCAAACAGATATTACAGCGGTATGTTTTTATCTACGTAACAACAGTCGCGATTTTTGCGACACCTTCAGCAAAACTCACTATGTACCTCTAGTCTCTCGCTAGCCAGGAACTCCCTAGAGACATGTGGCTCAGATACATAGAATATGCAAAGGTCAGATACATAGAATATGAAAGGTGACGAGCTGATGTTTTGTCACTTGCGATTTTACAGGCTGTCAAGCCAGCAGCCAGCATAGGTTAAACAGAAGGAGTTGCACATGAATTTCCATTCCTAAAACACCTTAATTATCAACTTAAATAGATGTCATATATTAAAGATAAAGGGACCAAGCCTTTTGTTGGCCGAGGCTGGAATAGACCTGGCGTCTTCAGCTTACGCGGCTCACGTCCTGACCACTAGACCACCCGGCCACGGATGTCCGGTCGAAATACTTATAGTATATGCAATCTTTGAAAGGCCTTCTGCGCGTCTTTGATTAAATCTCTGATAAATGTGACTCACGTCTGGATCCTCGACATCCACGGGGTTGAGGTGCAGCTCGGCGATCCCGCCAAGGTGATCGAAGATCTTCTCTCGGATGAGGTCGTTGCATTCGCTCTCCAGGTACTGGTCGGCGAAGAAGTGGCCCGAACCGATAACGAATAACTTTCCTGCAGATACATGGACTATGTTGTTATGATGAACAGGATGTACTTCTATGGCAACTTATAAATACGAGTATTTCAGTGAAAATGTAGAGAGAACTTAGGGAAATTTCGTCTCACCCAAAAAGCAGAGTTGAATAAGTGCTTCGGGACTTGAAATCACCATACCAATTATACTACTTAGCTGTGCCCGCAATAAGCTCACACAGAGTGTATGTCGATCCTAACTCCATCCCAACGACTGCATGCTAATGACATTAAAATAAATAGAGCCTTATTATCTGCACCTCCACTCTTCTCAGAAGTGTATAGCGTTGCGATGGGCCTCTTTACCGGGTAACTTTACCGTCAGTGTGAGTCCTTACGGGTACACGAAATTTGGCGACGCCGAGTCTTCTCTAAATCAAACAAATTATAACGACAGAGCCTTAATCATCACCTCCACTCTTCTCAGAAGTGTATAGCGCTGCGATGGGCTTCTTCGCCAGGTAGCACACAGTCATCGCTGCTGGACAAGATGGCCGCCGCCTGCCGATTCACCGTCAGCGTGGGGCCATACGGGTACACGAAGTTGGGCTTCGCCGACTCTTCTCTAAATCAAACTAATTATTACGACGGAGCCTTAATCATTACCTCCACTCTTCTCAGAAGTATATAGTGCTGCGATGGGCCTCTTCACCGGGTAGCACACGTCGCTGCTGGATAAGATGGCCGCCGCTGGCCGCTTTACCGTCAGCGTGGCGCCGTACGGGTACACGAAATTGGGCGTCGCCGGCTCTTCACTTCAAACAATTATAAATAATGCAAAGTCAACTTCTCATCTCATCTCTGTTTCCATTATTTTACCTGTTCGAAACTGTTAGTAAGCCGAAAATATCCGACATCTAAGTTTCTAAAGAAGGAATAACAGAAGAAGGGCTTTTTGACCTTGTTGCCCCAAATGGATTTTTATGAAAAAAATATATTTCATACAATATTGTATTGTGCATTAAATACCTAAAAATTGAGGTTGTCGCCCTTTTGTAAATAATTAAAAAAAAATTTAAACAAAAAAAAATATTTTTTTAGGCCTTTGTAAATAAGTTAGAACCTTGATTTTTTTTGAAAATGTATTGCTATTAGTGCTATGTATAATCAGAATTTCAAAGAAATCTAACCATTAGTTTAGCTTAGAAAAATTAAAAAAGATTTTATATATTTTTGTTTTTTTATCCAAACCAAGGGGATTCCAGGCTTGAAATATTGTAAAATGATATCTTATAATAAGACCAATAAACGCTTCTAAGAAAGGTATACATTTCAGCCAGGGGCAGTTTCACTATAGGATTGCGGCTAGACCCTTTAGGCTTATTTATTTCACTTAATTATTTTGTATTTTACTATTATTTCGTTTTATAGATAGATAGAAATATAATGTTATTCTTATGGACCGTTTAGTACCTAGCACAAACCTGATAGGTAAAGGTACGGTTTAAAGTTTAAGCAGAAACCTTCGTATATTTTTGATAATAGAAAGGTTAAAAAAACTTATGTATAAAGTGCAGATGCATATATTATGATCACTTTAGAAATCGCTCAATCTGTTCCTGAGATTTGTAAACTACAGCATCCTTACTAGGAGACCATAGTTTACAAGAACTATATACCCTAGACATTTAATTAACAACGCTTATCGACTTGGCTACACTCGTACAAGTACGTCAGATCTCCGCTTACGTACTTTTGTAAGGAACTGCGAGCTCAAAAGGATGTTTAAAAGGTCGCGTACATTAGTGATAAAATGCTTGGTGAACAGCTAGGTACCAAGGCTACATGGCTTACAGAAAGTCGTCTGATTCGCTCGCGTAGTTGGGCATCTTCATAATCTGCTTGGCCACGGCGCGGTTTAAGATACCGCTCGAGATGTGACATTCCTTCGGGTGGTAGAACTTGTGGTATTTCGCACGCACAACGCAATCTGCAAACAACGCAGTTTATAAGATGATTAAAAGACGGGACGAACTATTTAGAGTTTGGAAATGTAACCCAAAAAGTGTTACTAATAGACTAAATTATACGAATTTTAGAAACTTAACTAATAGGTACATATACATGTCTAAACAACGTTACAAGCAAAATGAAATAAAAAATTGTGAAAATAATGTTAGAAAATTATGGAATACTATAAATAGTTGGTTGGGGGCCCCAAAGCCCACTGTTGATTCAGTAATATTAAAATATTTAGGTAAAACGGCCTCGGCGCCCATTATATGTACAAAATTTGCTAAAACTTTTACAGAGGAAATATGTCAAATTAAACACAACTGCAACATAAAGTTTTTGGAACGTCAAACTTATATCAAACCATAAAAATAATAAATAAAATATATAAAAAGATCCCAAGCTTGGGCAACTAGTTTTTTCAGATAAGAAAAACAATACACACCTACATACATACATATAATACTTAGAATAAGTCATAATCATAAATACTTAGATAAATAAATAGTTCATAAGATAAGATCGGGTACACAAAAACTGTAAGTGAGTGCAACATTCGCCGATAAACGTTATGTTTGGCGAAATATTATGTAAATATATATTGTACCAACTTTTTTTGGATAAATAAATTAAAAAAAAAAAAATTAAAAATAAAAATAAATGTACTGAAAAATCTTACTTAGTCCTTATCTTCATTATTGTTTATCTTACAAGTTACTTTCAATCAGTAAGGCCTGAAACTGTTCTTAAATACCTATCCATCTAAATAATCAAAGTAATTAAACACAGCGAGTATCATCATTGACACGTTGGACTGACAACACCCGTAAGCAAAGAAACGGAATCACTTCACATCGGACGGTTTGTCAGCTTAATAACGGCCCGATTCGAAGAATAAATAAATAAATAAATATTATAGGACATTATTACACAAATTGACTAAGTCCCACAGTAAACTCAATAAGGCTTGTGTTGAGGCTTGGGTTGAAGAATGAAATACGATAACGATAAGTACTGGTTTAGATAAGTTCTCATTTAGATATCGTTTGTATGTCATATAATTGACAGAAGCAGCTCGATTCGGGCAACCAATGTCACTGACGTTAGAAATATCACGCATAGATCTTATTGGGATCCTAGCGGAATCGAAATAAACGTCAATTTTACGTGTCGTTTAGTTATCGATCTTTCCAAGATCATACACGTGTCTTAATCATTCTTCGAATTGGGCCGTATGTAACTTTTCTAATTTTCATACTGAAAATATCCTAAAGAGAATAGTGTCAATTGATACCTGATAATATAACATATTAAATAATACCACAATTTCATTAGTTTCAAGTTAATATAAGGATTTTGGGGTCGTGACCCCGAATGTCAAACATGTATTAAGATGGTCTAAACAAGGTTACCCATGGAACCAATATGAAAATCGTGAAAAAAATATACATTTTTACCCCTGGCCCTGGCCCATACGTTTCGTCTACTTCGGGCCCTCAAAGTGTTCATTAGATTTTTTCGCGATTTTGTGGTTAGTTCCATGGGGAAATTAGTTTAGTATGACCATCTTAACACGTTTTTGGAATTCAGGATCACGACTCCAAAATCACCCAGTTTAGTGTTTTTACACTACCTACTACATTCAGTAGTAGAAACTCATCTAAGTCCCATAAATACTTTAAACTTTACAGGCTTACGAGATAAACAAACCAACCATTATTCACAACAATTCCGTACTCCTCCAAAAAAAAGTTAATATTCGTGTTCATACGCTCCTCCCCGCCGTCAGTCATCGCCACAAGTACCGAATCTCCCCGCTCCACCACGCTCTTCAGACACGCTAGCTCGTCATCTGTGAACACGTTCTGCGGCCCTGGTACCACTAGGATTTTCACGTCTTGCAGAATGTTGGGGGAGAGCTCCTCGCGATTTCTGAAATGCCGGTAGGTATGTTAAACCACAGTTAGATATATAAGTTCTTTTACGACCCTGGTACTCTCTACATACGTGTAGCTCACTAGCTGGTTTTATCGTGTTGCAGAATGTTGTGGGAAACCTCTTTGTGGTTTCTGGAATGCTAGTACGTTTGCATACGTCACATCGTAGCAAAGTTTTCTAGAGAGTTTGAGTACCGATATCGAATCGATGTAGCAACATATAGGCAGGTAGGTACTGAAAAATATCTCCGGGACATATTCGAACTAAATTTAATATAAGACTTTTAGCAATACTTCAAAAACGGGTAGACCGATCATGTTCGCTATAGTTTTCATTGAAAATGCTTGTTAAGCTTTTGCTTCAAGATTTTATTCATATTTTTTGAACCCATGGTTCAAAAGTTAGAGGGGGGGAGAGACACACATTTTTTTTCTCTTTCGGAGCGATTATTTCTGAAAATACCTATTCATTTTATCAAAAAATGGAGACCCTGTGGCTTGGCTGTTTCGCTACCGTCACATAAGCGTGAGGTGAAAAATTTATTCACTATTCATTATTTTTATTATACATAGTTCTTGTAGTAACGAAACGTCAAGTCACATATTTTGTATAAGACGTAGAGTTTGTGAATTTAAGGCTTGTAGAGTTAGAAGCGTGGCTCTTAAAGAGATCTGATAACTTTTTGACAGTGCGAGCCTTATGGTTTCGACTTGACATCATATCCGGAGAATTTTGTTTATCTGGTATAATCCAAATCAAAGTTATGAGGGTTCAAAAAAAACGACGAAGCGCTTCAAGAAAAGGTAGGTGGCGGGGGCACTACCGTTAGTATCCAGATTATAAGTAAGGCGCTCTTCAAGAAACTTAATATTTTAAATGGAAAAATCGGTGCTTATTTGTGCAAAAAATGCCATATAAACTAATTACCGAATGAAAATGTTGTAGAATGCATACATTATGTAAAAATATCGAATTAGAACGAAATAAAAATATGTATCTGCCATTATAATTTAATTCCTTGCGAAATCGTATTTTTACTGGGGCACTAACCCATAACCGCAAAGCACCGCCCACTGAGTTAGATTTAGAAGCTACCACGTAACATCTAACCCATCAAAAATATATGTAAAATGAGAGCCAAGTTCAACATTAAGAATATGCGTTGTTGTTGACTGCGCCGGCAAAAGAATTGAGGTCTACTCGCATTGGAAGCGTGCAAAGCGGGTGGTGGGGGAAGCCGGAACGATCACAGCGCTTGATGTTGCCAAATATGGCAAAAATGCTACGTGTGTTTCTGTCAATTACCACACTATTCCGTTATTTTGTTCACGTTTTTTGCTTTAAAATCATATTTACGATAAAAATAGGTCACGATAGCTGATAAATAGTAAACTGCAATAATACTAGACGAAACAGTAATAGTAAACTTTATATATTTCCAATATCAAGCTAGAAATTAGGCTTTTATATCATATAGTATTATTCCAGGCTTACCAACGTAACGGCTCAACATTTTATCTAGTCTATGTCAACGCAGAGTTTTGCTTGGATGTTAATAAAATAGTATGGCTAATACAGTATACCAACATTAGGTAATTGTAATATTAGTTATAATGACAGTTACTGAAAGCCCGTCAGAACTTTTGGCACGCAGAGTTGTCTGTCGTCTGTCACAACAAACGTTGTGATAAGCGAAAGAACATAACATAAAAAATTTAATTGTTTTAACATAAAATGAGTTGATTAAAACCTGTAAAGAAGAGCAAAAATTTTAAACTTGATAGCATCATATGTATCCCCAGGAAGAGCATCACAAAGTGGGCCATCAAAACATAATCAAACATTCATTTTTAGGGTTCCGTAGTCAACTAGGAACCCTTATAGTTTCGCCATGTCCGTCTGTCTGTCTGACTGTCTGTCTGTCCGAGGCTTTGCTCCATGGTCGTTAGTGCTAGAAAGCTGAAATTTGGCATGGATATATAAATCAATAAAGCCGACAAAGTCGTACAATAAAATCTAAAAATTTAATTTTTTTTATAGTACCTCCCCTACACGTAAAGTG
The DNA here is from genome assembly GCF_033807575.1 of Cydia pomonella. NCBI lineage: Eukaryota > Metazoa > Arthropoda > Insecta > Lepidoptera > Tortricidae > Cydia > Cydia pomonella. The sequence continues at coordinate 12,539,861 of NC_084724.1, read as the reverse complement.
GGGATCAAACTTTTTTTTTTGCTTTAACCCTACAGTGTGGGGTATCGTTGGAAAGGTCTTTCAAAATTAATAGGGGTCTTCAACAAACATTTTTTGATAAAGTGAATATTTTCGGAGATAATCGCTCCGAAAGAAAAAAAAAATGTGTCCCCCCCTCTAACTTTTGAACCATAGGTCCAAAAAATATGAAAAAAATCGTGGAAGTAGAGCTTAAGAAAGAAATTAAATGAAAACTATAGCGGATATGATCAATTTAGCTGTTTTTGAGTTATCGCAAAAAGTTTCCCCTTCATAGTAAAAAGACGTACACCCACAGTTCATCCCTTAGTTAACAATCTACCATACTTTAAGCTCCAGTTTAGCTTATTGTGACGGAAGAGTAACTACGGAACCCTGCTCTGAGCATTGCCCGCCATGCTCTTGGCCGGTTTATTTTTTTTCATTGAATTTGTAATGAAACAACGACGAAGAAAATTAACCGAATAACATAAAATACACAGATAATTCTGACTATATAGACGCGCTGTTTTCAAGGGAATATCATACAATCTATACAAACACAATTAGGTATTATAATACCTAGGTTATACGTACAAATACTAGACAAAATGCCTTACAGGGTATCTCCGCACGACTGCTGTGTTTCTAGTACTTTTGGTCTAGGATCTAAAACAAGTCTAGACTTTACCGCGATCTATCTCCTAGCCCGTCTGCGCTTCTAGTTATTTCGCTCCCGTCTGGCCTAGGTCGTTACCGGCCCGCGAGTAACCTAGGCGACGCCCGAACACTAGACTAGACAAACTGGTTTCAGTGACCGCTTGAGATTCCTGACGTGCTAGTACTACTGCATACCGCCACCGCCGTTGCTTAGCAACGAATATGCACAACAAATCACCGTACCAAGCTAACTGAAGCTAGTTGATGGTTGGAGGCCAAGACGTTATTGTGTCACAATTTGACGTTAAAAAACAAAAGAAGGTTGCTTTACAGTCCTAGGTGTGTAAGGCAGTATGAAATTCCTTTACATTATCATCTTTACTCATGCCACCTGATATGTAGTATTTCCGGACCTAATTTGACGTAAATCATGTCATCATTTCATAGCAAGTTTGAGAAAAGTATATTTACAGAGTTTCGTTCTCATTTTAAAACTTTGGATTGTAATGAAACTTTTTTTACTCGTCGACTGTAATGGTTGAATTAAGATTTCGTATACTAAACTATAATTGCGTACTTTTCATGTATGGGCTCCCAACTCAACGTTAAAATTTCTTTCGATACGCTGTAGTCAACTATAAAAAAATCACGTGCCGCCCAGCGAACGAAATCAAACGCTAGTGCTGCCGCGCTCCCATAGACCGGTGGACGGGCTCGCGCGTTTATGTCTTTTTGTCTACTTAGATACTAACCAATTTTATAATTTATTTGGGTTTTATAGTAAAAGTAAAATATTTTTGAGGACCCTTTAAAAAAGTATTGTATACAATAGTGATATAATCAAGCTTTTCAATCTCGTACCTCACTTAGGCAACTCGGCCTCGACTGAAAAGCTCTCTAATATATCACGATTATAAAATACTATTGCACATACATACTCCAGCTTATAAAATAAACGAAATATAGCAAAAACAAGTTTTGCACGAAAAACTTAAATTCGCTGTATTTTTTTAACTATGATATCTGAAGCTACATAAACTAATTACAGGCATAAATATACTATAATATACACCTTATCCTATTGTAAGTACATAGTTTCAGAGCAATCTAGCTAGTCGTTTTAAAATGAGAGTGTAGCTACGTTTGTATGGAGAACCGAGTTTGCTATTTAGATTATATTTACTGAACTGCGGCTTTCAAATGTGAGGAATCGATCTGTACCCCTAGTGTAAATATTTTCGACAGCGAAACGTGACGTACGCGTTTGCGTTAAGTGTCATTTTGTATGAGATTTTTGACTTTCCAAAACGTCCCGCTTGGCGCGCTGTTCAAAAACCCATACAAAATGAGACTTAACGCAAACGCGTACGTCACGTTTCGCTATCGACAAAATTTACACTAGGGGTACTGATTTATGTGTCGTTTTCTCAAGTTTTAAACATTCGCATGAAGCGATAAAAAAAGATTTTGTTATAATATTAGGTAGGAACAACTGGCAGAATTACATTCGCTGTGAGTATACTATAACCCCCTTATTCATAAACGTGTACTAAAGTTACGATGCCGCCAATCATCGTTTGTCCCTTTCCGACGTATTGGTATGATGGAAAGGGACAAACGATGATTAGCGGCATCGTAAACTTCAGTACACGTTTATGAACAAGGGGGTAAGTGCATTGAAAGACTTGGAAGTTACCACCTTCACCAGATCGTATTTTTTTTTTTATTTTTTTATTTTTTTTATTTTTTTATTTTTTTTATTTAATACTACGTCTGTGGCAAACAACCACCTTTGGTGGCTTTAGGTACACGTTTTCGGGTATAAGATTTCAACTAGGTGAATTAGGTACTTACAAGCGTTTGTCTCGGCTTATTGCCACGGCTCATGGGAGACTGGGGTCCGCTTGGCAACTTATCCCAAAAATTGGCGTAGGTACCGACGAAAGGTTTCACGAAAGCAACTGCCAACTGACCTTCCAACTCAGAGGGGAGACTAGGCCTTATTGGGATTAGTCCGGTTTTCTCACGATGTTTTCCTTCACCGAAAAGCGACTGATAAATATCAAATGATATATCGACATTTTGACGACTGGTTTGGCCTAGTCGGTAGTGACCCTGCCTACGAAGCTGATGATGGTCCCGGGTTCAAATCCTGGTAAGGGCATTTATTCGTGTGATGAGCATGGATATTTGTTCCTGAGTCATGGGTGTTTTCTATGTATTTAAGTATTTATATATTATATATATCGTTGTCTAAGTAACTTCAACACAAGCCTTATTGAGCTTACTGTGGGACTTAGTCAATTTGTGTAATAATGTCCTATAATATTTATTTTAAATATTTATTTATATCGTACATAAGTCATTAACATATGTTCCGAAAGCATCATTGATACGAGCCGGGGTTTGAACCTGCGAACTCCGGATTGAAAGACGCGCGCTTTCACTAGGCTACCATTCACCAACGCTTGTTAATAATTATTAATAGTTGATAATGATAATTATGCATTGGAAAGTACAATACATAAAATGTGACTTACATCATGACTTTCCATGTCGATTTGAGTTTCCTGTGCAGCAGCTTATAGTTCTCATTTATCTTGAATATCTCATTCTTGGAAACATCGAACAAAATCGTATTTACTGTAGTCTTCATTATAATAGTTTTTACAACAGTATTCCGACACAAGAATCGACATTTGTTGTTGTTGTCATACTATGTCGCTTGGCAACCGTTCGCTGTCAGAACGCCCAGACGCTTGCACGTGGCGCATGTCAAGGCGTAGGCTACATACAAGCTCTAGCTACTACCAGTTACCGCGTGTATATCGTGAGTGTAACTGGCACGAGTTACTTGCGCATGCCCTGTGCATTTACTAGTAGAGTCCTTTGAGTCTTTATAAGGGAACTTTGCATCCACGTGAACAAAGTACAAAATACATTACTTTTTGGATTTCGACCATTGCCTGCACGATGCCACAAAGTAAATAGCGGCGGCGCGCGCCGGAACAGAGAGTTCGCTCAGTACAAAGTGCCATTTTCGCCGCACGCACACAGACGTTACATTTACAGGCGTTCTCGGGCACTCTCGGGCAGAGCTTAGTCGGGCTGTGCGCGCGTTGCTCTTTTGACGACCCCGCCGCTACGTAGGTACCAACTGTCATGTACGTCAAAAATAGTCAAAATGCAGTCTCTAAGGAATGTAAACATGATAAGATGTATGTATAAACGAATCGATGTATGTATGTCTGTAAATTTATATTACCTACTCCTTTTTAAAATTCGAGATTAATACAGAAGCAACCCTAGTAAGTCGGGCAAGTTTAGGTATGTATTTTCAAGAACGGCGGGTACGGACCTTCTGTTTATTTTTTATTTTGTAACGATGCATATGGACTTAGCAAGTGTCTCGTGTGCAAGAGCAACAGCAGAATAGACAATACTAACAAAGAATAGTGATAGTCATGTGATAGTACATTATTGTCGAGGCTTGGAAGTAGCTACTTACTGGCTGAGGATTCGTGGTTGAATCCGAAGCCAGCAAGTAGCCTTCCAGCCGTCAACATACATATGTTTTTTCTCAAAAATGGCGCGAGTTATAAAATAAAACAAAAAACTTCATTTTGTGAAATAATATATTTTTATTTACAACTCGAATAATAATAACTTTCGAATTAAATTTAATATTTCTAGTATAAGCCTGGGTCTGTTTAATTCTAAAATTAAACTATGCTATTTACAAATGACCAATTTTCCTAGTTTAAAATATTGCTAAGTTCTGTATCTACTACTGCTTACTGAAATAACGAAACATATTAGGCAGTTCAAAATATTGCTAGAAAAATAGTAAACGGCATTTTGTATTGGATTGTAGAAGTAGGTAGATAAATGTTTCTCAAAAAGTACAATACAACAGATAGTTCTGTCTAAAATCAGTAGAAATATGTATTCGCTGTTTGGTTCTGTACGATTCCCATCGACCGGCTGGAGTCGGGCCGCGCTGGAGCGCATTTTCAATGTGCCTATACATTATGTATGGCAGAAGCGACGGAGTCCGTCGGGAGCCGTCTGCGTCCGCAAGCAGCCGACCGGCTTGCGGCCATACAAATGTGAAATGCGTTCCGACTCCGCCCGTTCGGTGGGAATCGTACTTTAAACAACCACGTCATTTGAAAGTAGCTGAAGTGAATAATATCTTATTGTTATGCTAGTATTTACAAGTTATTAAGTTATGAAAAGAGGTACAAATTCTAAGAAAAACCTCGTGCTTCGGCTACGTTGTTCAGTTACTCGGGTAGTCAACTCGGGAGCACAATTTTTTTTCGTAGAAATTGCACCTTTACAATTAAAAACTCTTTGCTAGTACCTCCCTATTGTTTTTAGCTACTTTGTAACTGACGTGGATGGCAGTTCAAAATTCGTATTTATAATTTTACCACCCAATGCAAATATCGCATAAAATAATTGAACTTCATTGTTTGTAAAATAATCCACGCAAATCTTACAAATCAAAGTGAAAGATGCACTATTCGCATGTACCAGGAGCGCATAACTTGGCAGATGTTGATTGCATTTTTGCAACAGAGATTTACAGTGACATCAGACACCAGAAAATAATAAACAGTCAGTTCTGATTACAATGCAGTTTTTGAAGTGAAATAGTACATTGTGCAACGATTGGGGTAAGTGAAATTTTGAATGTGGCCGACAGCCGACTGGAGGGAATTAAAGACCCGAGTTTGCAATATTTTTACCCCCGGAGTCACAAACAATGTTTTTCATCATACTTGCGTAGAAAAAATTAAATTTTAAGCGAAATAATTCTTAAATACGTTGACGCCATTTTGTAATTTCTTGGCAGGTGAGGCATCAAAGGCACAGACCTATTCGGCATTCAGCCACGATTGAAAATTATGTAAAAATGTTTAAAACGGCTGTTAAATTAATCAAATTAAATATTTTTAAACATAATCAGAAATATTAAATTATAAATGTCAGTATTTTAAAAGTAAAATTCATTTATGCTACTTGGTTTGTATGAATAAGTGACATAATTTTAAAATAAATGGACTCCCTAGGGAGTTATTGCTTTTTTTTCTCAATCCATAACTCCCGCGGGAACAGAATAGGCCTTTGTCCTTCAGCACACCTGCTTGAAATAAAATTGTTCGAGCAAGTGTGATGAAAACTTCTTTAGCGAAGCTGTGCACTTTTTGTGATGGGGAAAAAATGTTAAACTCGCGTAGGCGACAGATTCGTCAGATTAAAAATTCGTAAGACGGACAAGTGACCTGATCGAAAAACTGTTACAATGTCATTGAAGCCAGTAGACCGCCGGCACAGCGTAGGAGAGAAAGTATCCCCCTCTCTTTCTACCGCGCGGCGAAAATGTATGCAAAAATGATAGTACTTTTATACTGATAATTAAAGCAACTCGTGCAAAATTATTCCCTAACCATTCAAAAATATCAAAAATGCACAACGTTAATATTGAAGTTTACACATAGTAATAAACGTTGAGAACAGTCAGTCCAACACATTTTGCGTCATAAACAAAGTAATACAAGTATTCACTGAGCAGACAGTTTGGGGGACGAAATTTAGCCCCGCACCGCTTTACAAAATGTCAAGTCGCTGTACCCTCATAAACACATTTCACATGTTTTCGTATGAAGGTTAGAACTCGTTATTATTTCCCGGTCTCTGGTAACAACAAGACAACACCTCAGCAACAGAGTACACGTCTAAATTCTGAAACATTTTCTACACTTTTCAATAAAATAAAGCTCTGTACAATTAATAAAATATAAAATTACTAAATAGGAATGGACTCGTAGTTCTCGCTCGAGAAATCTACAGTTTTAATAAATATATACAAAAAATGTTTAAATTTATTTTTATAAGTTTTTGAGCTGACTTTGAGCTTTTAAAACTAAATAATATCTAGCACAGTGACCGCAAAACTCCGAAACTATAAATAATAATAATTAATAATGTACTTATGACTGAAGTCGCGGTCACTGCTTATATGACATATGATATGATAGTGATTGTATTTTACAAAATTATAGTAGATCCTTTAGCTGTCTTTACAACGTACTTGTTCGTAATAATATTTAATATATTAGAACAGAACCCAATCCAGCGTTATGGAGAAGACCTTGAGTGCAAATTAGAGATGTTTTAACGTAATATCGCAAATTCTTCCACATAGTTTCTGCAATGTTACGTAGCTAGTGTACTAGGCGCACAGAAACAACAAGAGCGTATCGATAGAATGAACCTCCGTGATGACACTCAAATGTTTCCTTATAATTTAGTAACTTGTGTACCAGGCACACAGAAATTATAAGCAAGCTTCGCGAAGGCATTAAGCGGCTAGACGAAGTTCGGGACATCCGAAATTCTTTGCCTTGATCATTTTATGTTACGTCATGCTTGTTGTTGTTTCCCCTTATTTTCTACACAGTATACGTATCTTGAATACCAGGCTCACATAGAGTTCTAGACGTAATGCTAAAGAACTGTAAACTGCATTCGCACTATTTCCCCTCTGCCGGAGCACATACCCAACTGGGCACAGCGCGGTGCGTCCATACACAAAAAGAGATCGAGGTGTGCAAGATTTGTCTTTGATGTGTGTCATTACAGATTGGATCTTGTATGTAGTGAGTGAGAAATGAGACTGTGTGCACGTTTCCCCCGACAAAAAATGGCAGAACGATTTGTACGGTAAGATATCGCTTGGGCTCCTCCCTTCCGACGTGTCGGAAGCCGGTGTCGCTCGAAGGTTAGACGGGTTATTCGCCGTTCTTGACACATTTAATTTATACGTTAAACGTATCTCTAGTAACAGGCTCACATAACTCATACGAAAACCAGTTCTAAACACATCGATAAAGTGCTGTAACGTCAAAATGACGAGTTCTAAGGGTTCTTATCTATATAGTTCCTGCCAAATCGGTGACACATTTTCCTCGTATGTAAGCGTATGTAGTACCAGGCGCGCATAAATCATAAGAAGCCCATGTCGAGCGCGTTGTAGAGCGCCGCGATGTCGGAGTGCGAGGAGACGCGCCAGAAGGGGTAGTTCTTGGCCTTGGCGGCCGCCTCCTCGTCCTGCCCGTCGCCCACCACCACGTACGTGCAGCGCTCGCCGAAACGTTGCTTGATTTTCTCGAAACAGGTTTCTTTTCCTGAAAATAAACGATATAAATTAGTATATTTATTAACACGCTTTTATTAGGTCGGCCTGTATGTAACTAACTATGTAACGGAACTTAAGGTAACTAATTTAACCATCTTCCAAGGATCGTAGCGTCATGAAAATTGGCAGCTGTATGTAGTTCTGATGACAATACAATAATATGGTACTGTCGATCTGATCTGATGATGGAACTGGAAGATATGAACTGGAACTTCGTGATGGAACATCGTATCATAGCTGTGTTTGGATTTGTTAGAAAAGTCTTGTAATGAACTTTGACCACGATTAGGTTCCAACGTCTGATGATGAAGCCGAAAGATAGGCACTGACATTCCATGATGGAATATCGTATCATAAGTGTGTTTTTCTAGTGTTTTTTAAACTGTACTAATTTATAGCAAATTGTGTCGAATTTTATGAATATGCTGTTTTAGTCCAAGATAACAGAGCCGCCAGACCTTACTTATTTTCTCATGAATAAAATGTATGGGATAATATAGTGTTAGTATGTACTTTTAATGACTGCATACTGGCTATATTGGCCCGACGGCCATTTGTCCGGCGTCTGGTAAAAGTTACTGCCGCCGGAAATGGTCTGGAAATGTTGATTATCAATTTTTTACAATATTTTCTAAATTATACATAAAAATCAGTCATGTGAATTCAATAAAAGTTAGTAATATTTCTGTGGCCCTAGTGAAAAAGGGTACAAGTCTCTGGCAGTTTAGGTGTATAAGGGCATAAGTGTTACGTGGAACTTACACCCCTTTACACCTGCGCTGCCAGAGACTTGTACCCTTTTTCACTAGGGCCACTTTGTACCTACGTTTAGCACCCTGTGCCGGACAAATGGCCTTCGGACCAATAAACCAAGTATGCAGACATTAAAAATACATACGAACACTATATTATCCCATACATTTTAGTCATGAGAAAATAAGTAAGGGTTGGCGGCTCTGGGACCTTGCTATATTTTTTTTAGCAGATTTTAAATAATAAGCAAACAAAATGACGTAGAATGTAACTACTGGTCAATATTGCAAGCAGTTCTCCCTCACTCCCCAGCTGGATAGTGCCCCTGACTACGGCATTTATTCGTATAATAACGTACAGATGGGGTATCCTTGGCCAGCGCTGGCACCAGCACGTTCACGCAGTTCTCCCTGGATACAACCTGACGACGATTGGTACTGACCGGTCTTGGTGGCGGAGTAGATGTTCTCGATGGGGAACACGCCGCCGAGCCCGAACAGCAGCACCTTGGCCAGCGCCGGAACCAGCTGTGTCGTCGTCACCAGCACGTTTACGCAGTTCTCCCTGCACAACAACCTTCTTTTAGGAAAAAATTACAAGAGACTGGGTTTGCCCGACTCGTATCTTTTAACGATTTCGCGCAAGCTAGGCCTTGTAAACTTGTACAAGGCATAACGCTGAATGCGCTCTGAATTTAGCCTGAGCAAGTGTACCTTTTTTTTTTTTAATACTACTTCGGTGGCAAACAAGCATACGGCCCGCCTGATGGTAAGCAGTCTACGTAGCCTATGTACGCCTGCAACTCCAGAGGAGTTACATGCGCGTTGCCTACCCAAACCCCCCCCCCCCCTCCCCCTCGTTGAGCTCTGGCAACCTTACTCACCGACAGGAACACAACACTATGAGTAGGGTCTAGTGTTATTTGTCTGCGGTTTTCTGTAAGGTACTTCCCCAGTTGGGCTCTGCTCTAGATCTGGAATGACATCCACTGGCTGTGCCCTACCACACAAAGCGAGATGACAGTCACAATGCCCATACCTCTCTTTTGGACGTAGTTTAAGGACGTACCCGGGTCGAGGTACCAGGTACCTCAAGCAGCTGTGTGCATTTGGTATACATTTTGGTCCAGTGAATAATAATTCTATGTCATGGTTCCACATGGTTCATTCTATTGTTGGTGTATTTATAAACAAATTAGAGGAAGTACCTTGAGTTAATCATATTGAGGCATTTACAGGCCAACGTGAGCCAGTTATCCGTCGCCTGTTCAAGTTCGGCTCGTAGTTGCAGCCACTGTTCTCGTTTCGCTGGTCCTAACAAGCCTCCAACGCTGAAATTAATAACAATAACATTATAAGTAGATATTTCAGTTTTAAGCTATGATGTCAGAAGAATTGGGATAAAACGTACCTATTTCTATAATTATTATAAGTATCCTTGATCTTCCGGTAGCGGAAGGCGAGCTTCCTCATCCAGTCGACGCCGCCGCGCACACCAGGCGCGCAGAGAGCCGGCGCCGCGCCCGCGCCGCCGCCCGCGTGGAAGCCGTCCGACGAGAAGTTGTACGCCGACAGGTCTTGGCCGTTGTCGTCCGCCGCCACCGCGTCTATGTGCTCCTGGTCGCAGTCCTGGGGTAAAACAGGCTTGAGAGATTATGTTGTTGTCTAAAATTTAACTTTTCTTTTAATGGCAACTAATACTAATCAAGACAATTCTAACGAACCCAAACTTAATTAGGTTGCGTTGCTTATTCGCAGAGTTCCTTTGGCCACCTCCTGTGTCCATCATCAGATCAGCTTGATGATATCATAATATCGAATTGTCACGAAACTTACATATATCTATATGTCGTTTCATATCTATTGACTAGGTAATCAATTTTGTGATAAAATACAAGCTATTTTAAATCCTGATTGTAGCAATAAATTTTTGTAAATGGAAACTATGTTTACCTCGACATCATTGAAGAAGAAATGTGTATCAGCCAAGCTAAATATCATCTCTTCCATTCTGAATCCCAGCTGTACTATTTGTTGTGTATCCTGAAAATACATGTTACATTTTATTGCGCCTGAATTCCTAAAACTAAAGGACATACAAAAATGTTCAGGTTGATTCATGAACTAAACTTTTATTGTATGAATGACACCTTTCTCGGTATACGGGTACAGTCAGAGCCACCATTTTATTGGCGAATGCAATACACATATAGATATTTTCATTCACTCATTAATTTCAATTGTGCCAGTTTTTTGTGAATCGACCTGTACATTGGATATTTACGTCATTTCCTACCAAATTAAATTGTCGTGATGTCGGCCACGAAAAAATACTTATAGGTTATATTACTTTCCACTTGATACCTTCACGCATTGTTGAGAAAAGGAGTCTTAACAGACAGACAGCCAAATGAGGAAATCTGCGTAAGTGTCAGCCAGCCAAATGAGGAAGTCGGTTTAAGGTTGTCTAGAAAAGATCGCTTTTAGCGATAAGACCACTTGTTGTTTAGATCTGCTTCTGATTATGTTTTCTATCTGTATTGTTTTATTATTGAGGTGTGCAATAAATAATATTTGTATTGTATTTACTACAAAACCAAAGAGATCAACGGATACAGCACAACACAAGATTTATTTGAATAGTTTGTAGCACTGTGTACAAAACTCTAAAAATATACCTTATTATACTTAGTAGCGTAAGTCCCCGTGAGCAGCGAGTGGAATATGATGATGGTCTCGTCCAAGTCCCAGATGAAGACCCGGTCCGTGGCGGGCTCGGGCACATGTTGCGCTGGTGACGAGGATGTATTCCGCCGGCTCCGGCCGCGGGTTCTGCTTGTGCTTTCACTGGAAATGTTCAATAATACCATATAATAATCATGGTACCATACTAGTACACTACAATACAAGTACAAAAAGTAGGAAATTAACAATGATTGGTGATACATTAAAACATAACCAAAGAGTCATGTCAAGTTGAAATACCTATTTGCACATGTATCGTACAATGTTTCACAGTATATATATCTTTAAATTTTGGACATTATGGACACCTTACACACATATGTACCAACACACCATAGGAGCATTCCATGAAATTGTCCCGTACAAACGCGAATTTTCTGAAGATTTGCAGGCCTGCTCGAAAAAAAAGTTGCAACACAGGAAAGAAAAATAATCGCCTGCTTTAAATGCCGAAAAAAAGTCGCAACACAGGAAATAAAATGTGTCCGTACGGGACACCGTACGGATACATTTTATTGTGGATGCTTGTGGATGTTAATCATGCATGGTAAACTGTCAATACAATTTTCATGAAAAATCAAAACTGATATTTGACAGCATGAGGATCCCGAATCATGGTGTGTCTGTCCTTAATGCATCATACATTTTCTTTCTCAGACACTAGACTATGCTACTTTAATTACTGCTTGGAGCACTCATGCACCAAGTATGCACATTCTTAATGTGCATGGTACAACTTGAACCATCATTGGCAAAATCTCTCCTGCCAAACACGCACAAGGGGAAACCCAAAATTAATAACAATAAGTTTAAGTGGTATGCTATCAGCTCCTGACCAATTATGTCATTTCAATTTCTAATTTGATTGAAATATATATAATCAAAATTTGAACAACTCGAAAGCCTGACCTGTAATATATGATGACACACCATATCGCGGAATTTCATTGGAGCTAAATTATTCATACTAAACTGAACTGTCACCCTATACATGAGAATAACAGCGCCCTGCTGACAATGATCATATATTTCTGGTCGGGCTTTAAACATATGCCACTTGAAAAGATAATCTAAATAATTGCTTGCAACATAAGTGTCTTACCCTGAGTTCTCTCTGCACCTCCGGCTAGCTGCATGTATTTCATTTTTGATTGGTGATAGAGGATTGTTGTCATTTAATGAAGGGAGCATCGCCGATGGTGACTCTAGAACAAAATTATATCCTAATTAGTATAAAGGGACGCAACAAAACAGAATACCCTTATTATTCAGAACAAAAAGAGGAAGGGTCCACTTAGGCAATAAATTTTTAAATTCTCGAAACAATACGAAAATCTGACCTTAGAGAAGTAACATTTCAAGAACGTAAGAACATACGAAATGTGGGAATAAGTTGTAATAACATTACCACTTTCGCTCTCTGTATCTGACCAATCATCTGAATATATGTCGTCGAGGTCGCTGTGCCTTTCTTCATCACTTTCCTCCACTTTTCTACGCTTATTTGGATGCCTTTCATTTTCTTTATTCATTTTGCTGGGGTCTTACAATTAACATTAGATAGGTACGGTTTTATTTGTGCTAGTTTAGAGGTGCAGCGTCGTCAATTTTTACGTAAAATATACGTGATGAGTAGTCACTTTTCGTGAATACCTAATTTAAGTATAATTACTGTACTCTCTGTAATAAATTTAGAGAAAATAAATACAATGTTTTGTTTGATGTGGAAACTGACATTAGCAACAAGTTCTTTTTCGTCAACGAGAACACTGCCGCCATCAAACAAGTTTTGTTTTGTCATTGGCTATAAACAAAACGGAGTACTTCTGATTGGACGAGCCTATTATCATTATATCCGTTGAAAACAGACTATTTTATTTCGATCGCACTTTTCTTATAAACTATAATACATTTTTCCTAAAGATGAACGAGGAATTATTTAGTTATTTAAATAGCATTTCCTGAAAACTCACTACTGCATTAGAGAGCCAATCCAGTGGCCAACCTGCCCTCTATGTTGCATTTTGCAGTTACATAGCAGGTACCTAATAATGCTACTCGACAATAGATGGCGCTGCTAGTATTAGTTTAACTTTTCAGCTATATTTTCAGTCATATTTTCAGTCATAGACATACAATATAACTTTTCAGCCTTATACTGTACAGTCAGCATGAAAAAGATAATGATTACTAATGACAGCAAAAGTGGTCGAAAATACATTACCTATCTTTATTCGTATTATAATCTAGGCACGTGGCACGTTGCAATATATTTGGCCACTTTAGTTGTCGCTGTTTATTAAATCTCTAACGTACGAAAAAGGATACCTGTTCTTTTTAGGGTTCCGTAGTTTTATATCGTTATAACCTGCCGAATCCTGCTGCGCCCAGTCAGACAACGTTACGGAGCCGCGCTGCCGCTGTTACGTCGTATATCCAATGTTTAAATGTTTTCTCGTACCCTATTATCTTTGTATTTTGTTAGTATATGTTTGTATTTTTAACCGACTTCAAGATTTCAAAAAGAGGCTGTAATCAATTATGTTATGTTTTTTTTATGTTTGTTATTCCATAACTCCTTTATTTATGAACCGATTTTGAAAATTATTTTTTTGTTTGAATTGATATATATATACTGATTGGTCCCTTTTTTGTTAAAACTCAGTTCTGATGATGGGATCCATGACGAATCGAGGGAACTCTTCAAATGTGAAGGGCATGCATATAGTGATTCTTGTATTTTCTTTAACAAATCAAGCATTTACATCTAAAAAAGTGGCATTAAGTCTTTTTAATTTCATTGTATGAAATCCAAAATCAACAATAACCGTTCTTTCGCCGGTCTCCCTCAGTGAAGTCGGTTTTTTTTCTTAAAAATTATTATAAATGTTTTGAAGTTCGCAGTGCTTTAGAAGCAATACTGTGGGTAATGCCGTGTAACTAATTTTAATAATAATATAAAATAATGCCACGCTCTATTGGGATCGATCTATCATCACTGACAGGACTATTGTAGCCAATAAGCCTGACATCGTATATTATAAAACCTAAGATTTTAAATGAAAAAATAGAAATAAAAAAATATAAAATGTTCATTTACAATCTTTTGGTTTTATAAGTTATTTTTTAAAGCGTTTTTCAATAGAAAGACAGGTGAAGATCGTGTCATCGTTTCTAATGCTATAAGAAAACGAGGGTCAATTAAGTGTATCGCTTTTGTAAGGATTGGCATGTGCACTGCTTGTGGTCGATTTATTACTAGGACTTCTTATATTCAAAGAGCTCTTCTTATACAACTAGGTACAAACATATGTATGACATTAGAGGAGTTTCACTGTCAAGTTCCACCAACTACCAGGAGATCTGAAAACAGAGGAGGTTTAGGTACCTGATAACGCACCACCGAGATGGTACGACGTGTGACCCGCGCTACCGCTGCTGCTGGGCGAGCTAACTGCATGGTAGGGAGAGTAGCTGGGCGTTGCGTAGTACCCGCTGTACTGGGCGACGTTGTGCTCGGCGTAGCTGCTCGCGTAGCTGCTATAGTCCTGTTAGAAAGGAGAGTATGTGAAAATCACGCAGAGTACAGTCGAGTTCATAAATATGTATACATTTTTTCACCCTATCACAATGGATTAAGGTGAAGAAATGTATACATATTTATGAACTTGTCTGTACAAGAATGGCCTCCAGGATCCAATTACTATAAAATAAAATATATCCAGGAGCCTCGTTGCCTCAACCTGCCTTCTTCACCTACATTGTACCTAAATCTAGGTCATGCTTTGTACCAGGGTCTAAGAATCACAAAAGAGGTAGGTAGATATGACACATACAGCGTCTTTTCGGTTGATTAACCGTATACAATGTATGTCAAATTCTTTCAAACTAGTATTTAAGCTACTAGGGTATAAGAAATGAGAAAGAAATAATTTGCTGCGGAAAGGTGACTTCTGTGAAGGGGTAGTAGGACAACGACGATCATGAATAATGACATTAGGGTATCAGAAGTTTATAGAACATAGTACCATAGTACCTACTTGTACGAAGAGATAAACATATATAGATATATTTCTCAACAGCGCAATGTAGAATTATGTCTCAGTTCATTAGCCTTCCGTAGCTCGTAGTAGTAAACGTGGCTGTCTAGCGTCATCCTAGCGCTATCTACATACGGTCATGAAGGTAAATTTCCGTACCATTTTGTACCTTGTCACAACGACTAGCGACTTTCAATATTTATTGTCACTGTTGTGCAAGGTACGAAATGGTATAGAAATTAAATGCTTTGTTGTTCCATACATATGTGATGGTTGTGGCACAGGGTAGAGTTTACGCCTAAACTAACTCTACATCGACTTAGAAGTGACAAATTATGAAACAGTATGAAGCTTAAGTGCGACTCTAGATGGAAGACAAGTCATAGACTTACTTGCTGGGTCAAGGTCTGTGTCAGGCTTCCGTTGTAGGAGGGGTAGGAGGGTGAGGGCTGCACGGCGTACCCTGAGCCCGGCTCGGAGCCGATGCCGCCGACGCCGTAGCTCAGACTCTTACTTGCTGAGGGAAGGTCTGTGTCAGGCTTCCGTTGTAGGAGGCGTAGTAGGGTGAGGGCCGCATGCCGAGCTCGGCACGGAGCTAACGGTGTAGCTCTGATACTTACTTGTTGAGGGAAAGTCTGTGTCAGTCTTCCGTTATGCAGGGGTAGTAACAGAGCCCACGCCGTAGCTCAGATACTTACTTGCTGGGGGAAGGTCTGTGTCAGGCTTCCGTTGTAGGAGGGGTAGTACGGTGAGGGCTGCGCGCCGAATCCCGAGCCCGGCACGGAGCTCACGCCGCCAACGCCGTAGCTCAGACACTTACTTGTTGGGGGAAGGTCTGTGTGAGACTTCCATTTTAGGAGGGGTAGTAGGGTGAGAGCTGCGCGCTGAACCCCTAGCTCGGCACAGAGCCAACGTTGTAGCTCTGATACTTACTTGTTGAGGGAAACTTTGTGTCAGGCTTCCGTTGTAGCAGGGGTAGTAGCAGAGCCCTAGCCGTAGCTCAGATACTTACTTGCTGGGGGAAGGTCTGTGTCAGGCTTCCGTTGTAGGAGGGGTAGTACGGTGAGGGCTGCGCGCCGAATCCCGAGCCCGGCACGGAGCTCACGCCGCCAACGCCGTAGCTCAGACACTTACTTGCTGGGGGAAGGTCTGTGTCAGGCTTCCGTTGTAGGAGGGGTAGTACGGTGAGGGCTGCGCGCCGAATCCCGAGCCCGGCACGGAGCTCACGCCGCCAACGCCGTAGCTCAGACACTTACTTGCTGGGGGAAGGTCTGTGTCAGGCTTCCGTTGTAGGAGGGGTAGTACGGTGAGGGCTGCGCGCCGAATCCCGAGCCCGGCACGGAGCTCACGCCGCCAACGCCGTAGCTCAGACACTTACTTGCTGGGGGAAGGTCTGTGTCAGGCTTCCGTTGTAGGAGGGGTAGTACGGTGAGGGCTGCGCGCCGAATCCCGAGCCCGGCACGGAGCTCACGCCGCCAACGCCGTAGCTCAGATACGTCGGCGTCGCTTTGCACGACGACCTGTTACGATCAACATAAAGTTAGCACGTTTGCCTTTTAAGTTATAAACTCAGCCTCAGTCATTTAAATATATCGCCGTTGTTTATACACTGGATCTTTAATAGCTTCGACTAACGTACTTGGTCTTGGGAATCTGAATGGGAATCAAGATTTCTCCCTGGCGACGTCTCCAAGCCTAATACCAAGACAGACCTGCTGGCTTTGAGGAGCCCCGACGCATTTGGTGCATGCTGAATCGGATAAGGACGGGAGTTGGAAACTGTGCCTATCTATGGCACAAATGGAACTGGTGCGATTCACCAGTATGCCGGTGTGGAGCACCCGAGTAGACCGTACACCACACAGTATTTGACTGTCCTCTAACCAAATACCATGGGCAAGTAGAGGATTTTACCACCTTAACTAAAGAAGCGGTACAGTACTTAAAAACTGTAAATCTTTGAACTAGAGTAACAAAAAGCCATACGAAAAAAAACTAACGTACCTATTCAACACAGCATAGGAGGAGAAGAATTAAAGGTTTCTTCCTATTACTATGACCATTGACATACCTACACGGACGCTGCGTACAACTGGTCTACTCATAGGTACTTCCATAGAGTCCGTCCATGCTAAGTTGCCCGCCAAGTTACACATAAAGTATGGTACGGCTATACATTGTCTCTGCCAAGAGTGCCAAGTAGCAAACTTAGCATGTTTGCAGTGAAATAGATGTATTTGTGGCAACCCGTATACCTGTTATTAGAGTTGTGCGCGGGAGGGTACGCGGTGTAGGGCTGATTGTAAAGAGTGGAGCCCACGTACGAAGACGCCGCGCCGCCGCCGCCATACTGCTGCATGCTGCAAACAAACGATCACGTTTCATATGAAAAATGAAGTAAAATGCTTGAACTGGAGTCATCAAACAACAATATAAAAAACTAACATACATCACATGGAGCCTGAGAGACTACCACGGCAAGTAATGCTGGGTTAGATAGCTGACGTAAAAATACCTATTGGGCGTTCAACTCTGCGGTTTAAGGCCGCCTGTAAGCGGGACATGGATAGTTTTGGCATTCGGACCGACTGTTGGGAGACACGTGCCGAAATGAGACCGGACTGTTAATCAATGGGCCCCCTTCCGGCTTGTTGTATATACGGACTTGTTGTTGGATACAGTCGACGTCTGTCCGGCAAGAGGTAGAAGAAATATAAAGTGTCAATTGAATTGATAATACGAGTGCCATCACAAAAATTAAAAAAAAAATGGATTTACATGACGCTGGCAATCAATAGCAAGCCATTAAAAAAAAAAAGAAAAAAAAGAAAATGGATTTCCTTAAAGAAGAGACAAAGACATAGCTGAACTGTCGGGAATTTTGTGAGAACAAAGGACCAGTGATAGGAAGTAAAGGGTAAGTCCATTTTTGCATTTTTATCCGTTTATTATTTATCTTTTGGATAAAAAGGATAATGGACAGAATTTCAATACAAACCGATTTTACTATGCGTTTATTTATATCACGTATAAATACGTGCACGGGCAAAACAGTAAGGTGAACGTCCGATTTCATTGTCATACGTTGTACTTATTGATGGAAAGTTTCTGTTGAGAAATATGTCAGCCGTTTTAAGGCTTCCTCAAATCCGAACGTTCAACCTCAAACTGAAGCCAACTTCGCGACGGATTACGTTGCAAGCCCTTTCCGCCCGTTTTAACATTTATTTACTTTCTCATTTATAGTAAGCAGTATAACTGTTTTATCGTAAATATCGCGGTAGATGGATTTGATGTGTTGGCGTTACTTTTTAGGGTTCCGTACCCAAAGGGTCAAACGGGACCCTATTAGTGAGACTCCCCTGTCCGTCCTTTCGTCCGTCTGTCACCAGGCTGTATCTCATGAACTGTGATAGTTAGCCAGTTGAAATTTTTACAGATTATGTATTTCTGTTGCCGCTATAACAACAAATACTTAAAACAGAATAAAATAAATATTTCTTTCCAATCTCGAGGTTCTCATTCAATCACCGTCGGGCGGGGTCATTACTTGGATGGGTGACCGTTTTTAAGATAATAATAAATAAATACATAATAAATAAATATTATAGGACATTATTACACAATTTGACCAAGTCCCACAGTAAGCGCAATAAGGCTTGTGTTGAGGGTACTTAGACAACGATATATATATGTAATATATAAATACTTAAATACATAGGAAACACCCATGACTCAGGAACAAATATCCATGATCATCTCACGAATAAATGCCCTTACCAGGATTTGAACCCGGGACCATCAGCTTCGTAGGCAGGCACCCACTAGGCCAAACCGGTCGTCGAATAATGGTACGGAACCCTTCCTGTGCGAGTCCAACTCGCACTTGGCCGGTTTTTATTCGTTAGGGGTCAGTGTGTAACTCATTTTACTCTCGCTGGACATTTAATCTACCTCTTCCAGTAAAGCTATAGCGTGAGCTATATATAACATACGCGTTTCGGAGTTTATGAGAAAGATTGTTGTGGAATTCTAAAAACATATTCAGACACATCCGCGTCGTTTCTTTCTTCGTCTACAGCCCCTTTAAAAACAAGAACAATCTAGGTGCACACATAATTTCACAGTTTTATATTTACCAGGGACTCAGTGGTATTTATGTCATGTATTTATGTTGTGAAGCTTGCAGAGCACGCCCCCAGACTAGTTCAAATTCAAGAATTTAATAAAGGCGCTTGTATAACCAGAGTAGCATAGATGGATAATATGATACTTGAATGCCTACCACGAACACTGTCTGGTTACTAGAAAAGTAGTGCACCCAGAACTGCCAGGGTAGCATAGATAGATAGGTTACCTGTTGTAATACTGGTAGGGCAGCGTGGACTGGTCGTACGGAAGAGCCTCTCCGTACAGCGCCACGTCCGCCTCGCACAGCCCGGGGCTGCGCACCTCGCTCTTGACGCCACCGCCTGACCAGGGACACATAAATAATATTACTACATATACAGAATTCAGCATTTAAATATTCGACTAAATTCATGGTCACTTAGTAGACATACAGGTTATATAGGAGCAGGAAAGCAAAGTTGCTAAAGTTATCCTTGACAATATTTCAAAATCGTGAATCTTAGGAATAATGGAATAATACTAGTTATTATTTATAGTTATAGCAGACTTTTTTGCTTAGTGCGCAGTTTTATTGCAGAAAATTGAAGGCGATATTAAGCCCGATGTAGATTTTTAACATAGGAAATACTCGAGTACCTACAGTACCTACTACAATGTAATCCAGAACAAAAAACAGAACAGTCAATGTCAGTATTTAGGAGCTTAAACAACTGCGTAGCGGGACTGCATGTTAATTTCTTAACAAGATGATTGTTTTGTTCAAGCGCTTGTACATTTTTAAACAACATGCTTTGATTTTTGCATTTGATCACGTTCGCTCTCAGAAGCGAACGCGTGGGTGAATCAATGCAGCTTTTAAAAACATAATGCTTACCCGTGCTATCCTCATTCATCAACCAGGCCACCGCCGATGGCGAAGAGGTAGACGTACAGAGGCCACCGGTTGACGTTAGCGGCAACGCTAACCCGAGCGACGTCGCACATCCGTTCGTCAAACTACAATCCACCTCCGAGCTACCAGGCAAGCATAGGCTATCTACAGCTGCGTTCAGCGCAGAGTTGGCGGCCGTCGTCGTGGTCTGGAAAATGGTGGACGCCCCGGACACTAAAAGCGCCGGCAATGACGCGTCTTGGAGCAAAGTTGGTGGCGAGTTTGACGTTGACTCTGACCCGCAAGGGCTTTGGTTGACTTCGCCCGATATTCTGAAAATAAAAGAGAAGCATTGTAAGAAGACAATTGATGATTGACAATGGTTGACTGGTAGAGAATGCCTCAAAGCGTTAAGTCCGCCATTTGTACTCTTTTTGTAAATTTGTGCAATAAAGTTTAAACAAACAAACAAACAATTGATAAGTGTCGTCTTTTAAGACGCAAGAAAACCACTTAAAAATCTCTGTCTATTTACAAAGAAGATTCCATTTATAAACAATTTCTAAAGCGTTCGGAAGGAAAAAGGCGGGTGTAAACCGAAGAAGGGACGTAAAACGCGACTGTAAAATGATCGCTTGACGCTAATGGCGGTGGAGATTTGATGTCTGTATTTAAACAACCAAAATAAGCCCAGATTGCACCAATTAAGCGCTCAATTCAATAAAATGTCATGTTTATTCGTAATGATTAAAATAAACAGTCCAATAAACAGATGCCCCTCCGTATCGCGCGCTGTGGGTTTATCTAACAAATAGTTTACACGTGTTACGATTAATTTATTTCGTTATCAAGTCGTGTTCGCGCCCCGCAATCATCTGTCGCCGCTGACAGCCCGTTACGTCACTTGAGTGAGCCCCTTTAACTAAATTAGTCACACTGCTCATCACACTAAATTAAAATTTCATGCGTATTGCGCATATTATGTTAATAAAAACAATGTAAAATGTAAATTTTACCGCACCTTCATAGTTTGCATAAACAATATCATTCCAATCAAATTTATGCTAATAGTCGGTTATGACAACGTTTTAGCGAAACACCTGTTTTAATTTCTATTTGAATATTTCATTGCAATTTGCTCGTGTGATTCATCGATTTGTAATATTCATTTGGCAGAACACGTATTGTCACTTTGCAGAGTAGGCCGTTGTCAATAATTTTCGGATTCAATTACTAATTTATACTTATGATTGAATGATTAAGTAAGTGAGGTTTACACAAGCAACAAAATTAATGAGTGATTAAAAAAAACTCTTCTTTCGTATAAATATTTTAGATCAATATTTTCTGAGGGATGTTGTATTGAAAGTAATTAAGCTTATAATACAACTTTTTATATTTTGACTACTTTAACTACCGTAAAACCACCCAACTATAGTCCACAGCTCCCAACCATGGTCCACAAATAAACTCAATTTTTTTCGTTCAGGTGTGTATTTTACTATATTTTTGTAGTTCTAAGGCAAAGTATGTTAATAAATGGAAGGTAAAACTAGGAGTAAACTAAATGGAACATTGGTATAGAATATACTTAATTTCCTTTTGAACTTGTGGACCATAGTTGCAGTATTGGACTATAGTTGAGTGGTTTTACGGTACTTAGGATGTCGATTACAAGGAAAAGATAACTTCTTGTCAACTAATACCATGTCGCAACTAACATATCCCTTCAAGTAGTAGGGATGCAATTCGAAATTATATCAGATTATTTAATAGGTGTGATTGGGTTTCGATTTTAATACTTATATTGGATCAATTGTTTATATTTTACTTTTTGTACTGTTTTTATAAATATGGTAAGAATTTCGGCACAATTAACGGCGTCGATATGATTAATGAATGAGATTATTTCCCAAACATGGGGCAGTGCACTGAACAGTGAACACCATTGGTCTTTGTGTAGAAAAAAGAGCTCCTCTTTATATTAGTTCCCGCCTTATTCAAGTGTCACTTTGCTTTTTGCCGCCACTTTCAAGTGTTCAACACTATCGGATATCAAACGCAGGAACGTTAATGTTGGCACTATTGTCACTATCTTTTTAATTGAAAGCTTTTTTTAATGTCCCGGCTCTTTTCACTTTAACTTTTTTTAGTAGAAATCGTAAAACATTTACAAACGGTGTTAACATTCTGACAAAAGACTTCAAAGATTTAATAGTTTGTGCACAGTGATGTAATCTCGCATTCCATATGGTGCGATGATTTAGTTGTCACATTTTTAGTTTTATGTTTAACGGGGTTCCCTTGATCACTGTCGACGGGACTGAGATTCCAGAGAGACTAATTTTAGTAATTGTATTCTCATCAATTTTCGCCTGGACGAATTAATGCAAAAGTGGATATGAATAGTCCTATTGGAGCTAAGTAACAGTCAAATTACAGTGCCACTATAGCGTTGCGTATGTTCGAACTTTTTCAAAAAAAAAAAAAATGTACTCTAATTTATTTAAGTATGACCCGTACACCCATGAAGCCGTTTGTCCATCTGGCCTACGTCCGTCATCGCGCTGTTGCGCGGCCGAGGCTGCTTTGCGATAATAGAAACAAAATTACAACAGATATTTATCATTAATATACGATTTAATGTCACCTGCCTAATAATCACCTACAACTAAATGCAAATAAATCTCGGATTTTCTAAGATACGGGGGCTGTGGCTGCATAGGTATATCTAATAGAAGCTTTCGTTATTCTGTTACTTCAGAACATCCTCAACTAACAAACAATTTCAATCTATCATATTTTAATAAACAGTCGATAATAGCAGGCAAACATAAGCTCGTAAGCACGTGTTTGTTCATTGTGCTTCAGCGTTGAGCGGCGAGTGAGTGTCGGAACAATGACTGCTTTGAGCACACCCCAGCCTGCTCACCGACGTTGGAGCTTGGGTTCCGTGATTGACAGAGCAATTAGTGCTGTGCACTACGTTTATTATTATTCATTCTTTATTTCAGATTAATTTTATCCGTAGAATTTTTAGTTTGGCTTACGTCTACGTTAGTTATTTATCTACTACCTTATTTATGTATAATTAATTGAACCCAAAATATCAGGAAGGTACTTTTCACCCTGTCAGCTATATCCTCGAATATACTGTTGTAACTGCCCGGCACAACAGAGGCGTTATTTGCTAACGCCTGATGGCATAGAAGTCGTCAGTTCGTTCCGCGGCGAACATCCCTGAAGCGCTTCAGTAACGAGGCAGTCCCAACAGTACCCTGAAGGCGTCATTATGTTGGATTCAAAGGGCGTTGTATGCCTTTGAGTATATGTAACTGACCCATAGAGTGCTCATGTAAACACTTGACAGTACGCCTGATGTATTTATGTCTGATGCCCTAGAAAAACTGCTTGATTTAGTACAGATTGCTACGCTATGATGTGGAAATCAGTGGAAGCAAGTCATCGTTGAGCAGTTATAAAGAGTATACCATAAAGGTCTCTGAATCAATAATTTCAGAGTTGCTGAACTTCTTAACTAACTGGTTATGAACAGTCATATGCGATTCAATTAAATTGGAAAATGCTTAAAGTTGCATTATAATTATGTCCGAGCGCTGCACCAATACAAAAATATGATTTAGTGTCGTAAGATTTATTGCCGAAAAAAGCATAAATTATAGTTAGTACCTTGGTACAGATTAAAATCAAAATTCTCAGGTTTTCCTTCTAATCACCTTATAATTCATGTATTGTAATTTTATCGTTTACGATAAATGTATTTAGATATAATGTTTATGTGTGTGTGTGTGTGTGTTACATTAACAGCATCGCTCGTGAATCGGTGTGAATATCTCATGAAAAACTTAGTCTCAAAAAAGTTTTCGAGTACGAAAGTGTTAGCCAACCCACATTCTGCGGTAGCAATTTTTTCAAGGGCGTGGAACCCTAAATACCGCTGTTTTTACAAACCATTTGGCCCCCACGTGTCAAGGGCTCGCCTCAGATTATATTAATTACAGTTTTTGCTCGCTCCCGAATTGGCCGGCGGGCCGCAGTGGAATGGGGACATGTGGAAGGGTTGAAAAAATGGTTGAAAGGTGGTCTGTGGAGCCAGAGGTCGCTTTCGTCAATAAAGCTACAGTAAACCAGCGAATTAATTAGCCAAGAATATAGCAGTTATCACCGATTCCGCAGAGGGTTTATGAATTTATGGTTATTAAAAACGAGATCTCGGACGTACTCGATGTACATAATTACGTGAAATTGTTTAATACGTAGAGATCAAAGCATATTAGGCTTGTGTTTGTAAATGTATCGACACGAGGATCAAGAATTACGGGATAGGTGGGCATGTGATATAATATCGTTGTGCATGGATACATAACTTTTAGACATAACTAGGATATATGCTCCCGATTCTTCTCTCTAATCAGAATAACCGGTGTTAGCATTTTTTGACAAGTTTTCGATAACTAGAGCACTTAACAGAATCTTATAAGAATTTTTTATGATGACATGGGAAGACCATGGTACTTATACAAGTGGTCATCTACTATAGGTATTAGGTACCTATATAAGTATTGGTTAATATATTATTTTATAAGCAAAGATGTCTTGCAGATTTTTTGATAAGAAAAGCTTGATAGCTTTTAAATAACGGATGTCCCAATTCGTCTTTCATAATTTTAAAACACCTCCTGTTTTTGGAAATCCCTTAAAAAGACACAAAGAATTCGTAAACAAATTTTTACCATAACTACCACGACACCTTTTTGACAAAAACCATGATCTATAGCGGTTGTAAGTGACACATTCCTGACTCTTATTAGTTAGGTTAATCGTGTTTTTGAAACTGAAAAGGTATAAATAGTTGTTTTGAAATAAATCAAACATTTTGACGGTTCCATCCCGACGCGTTTTGGCAGGAACACAGTGTCGGGTGGCACTTATGGTTACACGTTTTGAGCGATTTATTTTTAGTACGTTAAAAAACCGCTGAGTGTTAATCATTGGTTGTAATTAATGAAAACATTCGTTGACGTTTTATTATTGCTTCTAATGGTAATGAAGAATTAACCTTAATACGCGCTTAACAATTCTTCAGTCAACACCCTACGTCAACTTTACTACGAGCAAACACCGTACAACGTCATGTACAACCACACTTTTGATATTGGCGAAATCGTTATATTGATCTTCCAAATTTTATACTGGCAACATTGTCCCACTGGACAGATGTCATTATATTTATAAACTTTACTGCACTGGTTTTAACTGGAGTTTGATGCTACTAGATTCTGTCTTTATGTTTTTCTGTTGTAACTATTATATATTAAGTATATGATTAAAATATGGATGCTTAAATGTTTTAAGGGATTGTATACAGGGTACAAAAGCTCCTTAGCAACATTTCATGAAAACTTAGTGCTTCCGTACTCGGAATTTCGTTTCTGCAGGATTCAAATATACAAAGTTCCGAATATTCTTTCTATGGATAGGTTTATAAAAGATTATTATAGTTGATGAGCATAAGTTAGAGTCGAACCCAAATAACTGCATGGCATAACAAAGTGTGGTTGGCAATGTCGTCATTAATGTTAAATTACTATGAAAATATGAAGTGCAATGATAGTTATAGCAGGCGCTTCCTCGCACAACGTATCAGTATTGCGATACAACGAGGAAATGCCGCCAGCATCCTTGGTACAATGCCTCAAGGGCCTATTTTAGATATAAGCTAGTTATAGTAATCATCTGTATATATCCATTATGTATATTGTTATTGTCAATAAATAACATGTGCAAATAAAACATACGTTTAATTAAGTGCATAATGACGCTCTTCACTTTGTACTTCACTCAGCGCACAGTTAGAATAGACGGACTCTATCAATTAAATTTCGTGACATAAGTACTAGGAAGTTAGAGTCGTAAGAAAATCATTTGTGCATCTCGCAGCGTAGCTTCCTATGTTGCCATCTTTCCCTACATTATGTTAATATTTTGCTATTTGGAATTTATTTACGTAGTCAACAACCTCTTGACTACACTTAAGGTCCATTTTGAAAAGTGGCAAATGGCAAAAAACTAACGCATCCTCATTGTAACTTGTAACACGAGCGCCATTGTGCTGTTTCCTTTGATGCTGGTGATAACATCCCTTGGCCCTCGTATTAAGAGCATATCTGTCACGCTTCACATGAACGCAGTAACTACATTGGAAAAATCATTCAATATGCTTCCTTGCTCTCATGGGATAAGGTGAAAAATTGCTTGAATTTTAATTGTAGTTATGTCGAATAAGTTTCGCGGGGCATTTCACGGCAGTTGTGTATTAACAATATAGGGATTACATCGGGATTAGGCCTTTTGTCCTGTGTACGTTGAAGGACTATTTTGGTAAACTTTCGATTCGAACTCGGAAAGGTGGAAACGGTGTTAAATATTTTATTTTGGAGAATATCAGCTTGAGGAGATTAGATTGAGACATTGACAAAACAACATTTTTTTCTTAATTAAGTAAATCTATTACATCGTGGATAATATACCTCAACGTAAGCAGCTAAATAAGTAGTTTAAACTACGCTGCACCCTGCAGCTCAATGTTTGTGAATATTGTTTTTTATTTTATACAATAATTACGTATATATCACTGTTGCGAATGCAACTTATTATTGTATAAAAATCAATGCAGTAGCTAAACGCAGCCGTCGGGCTCGGCTAGTATTCGGAGGCTTTTCAAAAGCACCAATAGGAGCGCTCCATATATTTTCTAACGCGGCTAAATAAAGGCACCTAAATTAAAACTACCTTTTGAACTGATCAAATATTGCAAATCACTTTTTCATCATCCTCCATACTATCAACACCTACAATCACATTAAGAGCCTGTTTTACAAAGTCTATCGGATAGCTAACTAATAAAATAAATTAACTGGCAGGTGAAGCGGTGGTGGCCGAGTGGATATGACGTCCGACTTTCAATCCGGAGGTCGTGGGTTCAAATCCTGGCTCGTACCAATGAGTTTTTCGGAACTTATTTACGAAATATCATTTGATATTTACCACTAGCTTTTCGGTGAAGGAAAACATCGTGAGGAAACCTGCATACATCTGCGAAGAAATTCAAAGGTGTATGTCAAGTCCCCAATCCGCATTGGGCTAGCGTGGGGACTATAGCCCGAGCCCTCTCGCGCGTGAGAGGAGGCCCGTGCCCAGCAGTGGGACGTATATAGGCTGAATTATTATAACTGCCAGGTAAACCATGAAACTTCCTGCAAAACTTAGCACTTTATGTACCAGTTAAGCTCATTTGAAGATTGTGAAACACCAACGATGACTTTATACGTCAGATAAGCATGTAGCTTATTAAGGACTTTACTTGGATATTGTGAAACAGATCCATAGTAGCGTTAACTTTGCACATACGAAAGGTGGAGGTAAGGAAATAAATCTCCATGTACTAAAAAGTGTCATCAAAAAACCTTAAATAGGTGTGGCGCTACAATACCTAGAATACTTGAACAAAAAAATCAAATCATAGACAGCGCACTTCACTCCGTCAATACCGCCTAGGTTCTTAGCTACTCTAGCGCTACTCTGGAGACTCTGGAGAGATTTGGAACTATTATTTATAGCTGACAGCTGGACACCTTTGCAACTGTTCTACCATAAGAGATGTCACTCCTCCACACTCCATATTTGCAAAAGCAACTTCATAGATAAAATAGACACTCACCTATCAGATACATCGGTGTTGTTGTCGGACCTAGGCCGCTTTGCCTGTAACAAACAATTAATTTTATCAATATAATGCACCTGCCTATCATTTAAAATGTTATGCTTTTAAATTAACTAAACATTTTCAGCTGCATTTACGATTATGCTGTATATTACTTACCATTAGGCGGGTCGTATGCTTGTTTGCCACCAACGTAGTAAAAAAAAAAATTTGGTGTGAAAAGAATATCAATTATTAGAATATCAATTTGGTTACAAAGTTTAAATTGGTCAACTATCATCACCTAACTAGTCAAATGCTATTGCAGAGGATTTATTCGGGACAGTAGTGGCTTTATCTTATACTTATAAATAAATAATAAATATTATAGGACATTATTACACAAATTGACTGTCCCACATTAAGCTCAATAAGGCTTGTGTTGAGGGTACTTAGACAACGATATGTATAATATATAAATACACTAAATACATAGAAAACACCCATGACTCAGGAACAAATATCCATGCTCATCACACGAATAAATGCCCTTACCAGGATTTGGACCCGGGTCCATCGGCTTCACTAGCCAGACCGGTCGTCAAACTACTCTACAAAAAATTCTGGATTAGGCCTAGTTTCAGAGATAATTACATGTTTTTCGAAATTATTATTTCGCCATAAGTCGATACAAAACACATTTTTGACTGCGGTATTGCCACTTTGAGGTCTAGTCTGAATATACCTATTGATTGACATCGAAAAATTAAAAAAATGTATTCGAGAGGCTACCCCCAAATAAAAAAAAACTTTTTAGTTAATTTTAGGTTATGTGTTTATCAATAAAAAATACGTTTTATGTACAGGAGTGTTCAAAAACAGGAAAAAAAAACAAAAAATTTTTTTTTGTCGAATTTCACAAAAAGTCATATAACATTTTTTGCTTCTGTTGCCATCAGGAATGCACCGTTAACATCTCTCGCAATGCTCACGGGCACCTTGTATAAATTGGCAGTCAACTAATATTTTAGAGCCAATTAATTTAAGTAAGCAACAAACAGCGGTTATGTTATTGAACTATTGTAAATCGACAGCTAAATTAGGCCTACCAAAAAAAAATTAAGAGTCTGAAATAATAAGTGAGCTTCTAAAATAATGACTTAGCGTCTATTATTGTAAACAGAAGCGTTGGTAGCTTAGCTCTAGGGCCACCGGTAACGAAACCTTCCAATCGTAGATCTCGGATTCAAACCTCAGTTAGTGTCAATGAATTTCTTGGAAGTTATGTACAAAACATCATTTGATGTATCCCTTTTAAAAAGTTACTCCAAAGCACTTTTCTTCTTTTGCTCAATCATCATTTCGCTGAATCCATTTTATTTATAATCCAGTAATTATACTAAACTTTGAAAAAGGCATCCTGTCCTGTAGGGCTGTTGAAGCCATAAGGTTAGGTTAGGTTTGTGATCCCGAATTTATAGCTATCCGTCCATTCAAAAAGTTAATATTTTCGGAATAATCGGTCCGAAAGAAAAAAATGTGTCCCCGCCCCTCTAACTTGTGAACCATGGGTCCAAAAAATATGAAAAAATCGTACAAGTTTTTTGGAAAAAGTCTTAACTTCTTAATAAAAGTGTTGTTATATACAGGATACCCACAAAGGTCACCTGTTTTTGGCAGTTTATTATGACGGAAGAGCAACTACGGAACACTACACCGAGCATGTCCCGACATGCACTTGGCCGGTTTTTTGTTATAGGTTCCTACAATAGTTCATGTAACGAAACAGCCAAGCTACATATTTTGCCTAACGTGTAAAGTTAGAAGCTTAGCTCTTCATAAGATCTGATAACTTTTTGACAGTGTGAGCCTTATCATTTCGTTTTGGCAACATTTTACATGAAAATGTTTTTGCTCATATTTAACAAATTTTTACTTAAGGATGACATAAATACATGAATTATAAATAATTACAACATAATATTGAAGAAACAGTAGATTAAAATAAAATGAATACAGAAATAAAATAAAAATACCCCACAAACTATTAGCCCCGTCAAAAATTAACTTTTAAGCCCCGAACTGTTCCCTACCTGGCCCAAACGTTCCAAATATGCCAGCTGCGTTGCCACGCTGATTGGCTAAGGATATTTGTTGGACCAGATAAGATCCAGCCCGGGGGTCGCAGCCTCTGTCCCTCAACCGGCGTCCAATCTCTCTAACCAGCTTCTTGGCCTCGGCGCACCATGGCCCAGCCGTCTCGACAGCGACTGGAATAAAGTCATACACTGGTCCGAGGTTGGCGTATTTCCCGTGTTTAAACTTAGCAGCAGCCTCAGCCGCTGCACCTGCCTTCTTACTTGTGTGGCTGACATGAGTGGGAGCAAAAGTACACACACATGTGGCATCCCACCGCAGGCTCCGACCTTTTGCCCACGGGACCAGTGTTAGACCGTCCGGCCTCTTGCCATCTGTACGGATTAAACCAGGGGGTTCCAAAATACAGGGTATGTTTGCAGAGACCAAGGCGCGTCGAATCAGCTCATTAATAGCTTGGTGCCTAGGTATTCGTCCCACACACCGCACACAACTGAGACCGTGGTGCCCATTAAATTCGACCATTGCTCTACAAGGACATCTGTGGGGCTCACATACCTTACTTCCAAGCCGTAAGGCAACGCTCATTAGTTTTTTAAGCTTCTCAAATGTTGTTACTTAGCTGCCCCATTTAATACGTACCCTTTGCTTATGGATTCTTATCGTTCACATTGTAGTGAAAGTAAAATCAGTATTGCAACAAGTATATCAAATCCACCAGGGCGACATGAACACGTGAGAGTAATTTGTCGGCTGATATCTGTTATCCATTACGTCGTGGGCGATATGTAAGCTATTGTCAGAGAACTAGCAGAAACAATTCGATGCTATTACTTGCTTGCTATTGCGCGTCGTAGGCGGATGATTTGATCATTATATTGTCTAAGCCTATTTCTTCGACCTAATAGAACATCGAGTCTTCATTTAAATATTAATGCGGTTGCGTAAATCATTGAAAGTGATCGGGGTAGTATCAAAACCATTACAAATTGTTAAATCAGTCACTCCCTGTACTTTATAACATTCTAGGGAATTAAACACACACGCACATATCACACATAAAAAATACGCGTCAAAAACATAGCCCAGTTAACGCTGCGTTTGCCGGATGATTAAACCTCTAAGGCATAATGAATCTCGAGAGGTACATTTTAGTCGAAAATGTATGCCCATAATATTTGGAGAATTCCGTCAAATTCCTTAATCATGGCAAAAAAAGAAACAAAATTAAATAACAGGGAGCGTGCATGAACTGTAGGAGGCAGCACAGGAGCTGTCAGATTTTTGGCGCGAGGCGTAAATGTGATGTTTATTGTTCCGATGTAGCCCAAAAGATGGCAGAACCTACTATGCACAAGAAAACACGTGACGTGTAAATGTACATGTATATGTTTCCGATTCAGGCCACAAGATGGCAGACCCTCCAACGCGCACGGTCCCTATACCTATTGACGAATTGTATTCAATTACTTTGAATCTGTTAACAATGGGAGAGTCAAAACTAGAAACAAAAGATTAAATAAACTCTAAAGTAAGCACTATTAATTACGAGTAATACCGAACAAGCACACTAATCTATATTTTATCAGACATTGACTCATAATCACCGGCGCGGCGTGTGCACCGAGCGACATTTTTTACCCAAACATCTTGCGGCCTTCTAGGAACCACATTGTGGTCGCCTTGTATTGTCACCACTATTTACGTACTGCTCATGTCTAGATTAATATCTGAGTTTCTGATTTGTTCTTGCGCTTAATGTTTTAACCAGTTAGATATGTGTGTATTATGGTTGTAATGTGATTTTGTATCGGAATTTTTTCTCACATTGCTGAAATTGATATAACATGCGCACCGCACTAAACTTAATTGAAAAACATTTAACTTTGTTAATTGCCTTCTTCATTATATCTCCTATAATCAGGATGCATGTAAATATATTAAGTAGAGCAAAGTTTGGAGCACGATTATTAATCATGGATTAATCTGATTCATTCCACTTCTTGACGACTTCATTCGAAGCGAATAAAATATTTCGGTAATAGGCAGGAATGTAACGCTAATGAGTCGAAAGAAGTCGTTCATCTTCGCCTTTTAATGCGCTTTAAATTGTATAATTTAAAGATATAGTTTATTTATACCACTTATTAAATTTCATTGGTTATAATACCACTCGCATATTGTGTTTGCATTTTTGATAAACAAAAGATTTAAGAGTTATTGTTATTTCTATTATATTTATTTATATTTCTCTTTAATATTTTTCCCTTTTTAGGGTTTCGTAGCCACCTAAAAACCCTTATAGTTTCGCCACGTCCATCTGTCCGTCCGTCCGCGGCTTTTCTCTGTGATCGTTAGTGCCAGAAAGCTGCAATTTGGCATGCATGACGACAGAACGGTAATATAAAAACTACAAAAAAAATTATGCATGTATGGACCTTTAAGTGAAATAAATGATTTTTATTTATTTATTTTTAGTAAATACCTTCGATGAAAACTATAGTAAACATGATCGGTCCATCCGTTTTTGAGTTATGTCCGTTTGGCCTGTTCTGACAGAATGGTAACTACGAAACCCTACACTGAGTATGGCCCGACATGCTCTTGACAATTTTTTATTTTTATTTCGAAATTTAACTTAGAAAACACTACAAATATCATGGATCTACTCAATAAAATATTTCCCTAACGACACAGATGGAGAGGTAGGTGTAATATTTAGATAACGGTTAACAATCCCGAGTTCGGTAACGGAGATCGAGATAACATTCAAGTTATAAATAATAAAAGTCCTAAATGTCGGTGAGATCGAGATAGGCGTAACAACATTAATAAAATCGAGCCGGATTTATTTACGCGCGGCGCCACCGTGTCTCCATTAAAACTAACTAATAATCTAGTTGGGAGACAGTTTATGGTACTGTAAAATTAGATTTCTGGACGTTAATACCTTGGTTTAATTGATTGTAAGTTTCTGTATTTCATAACACAAAGGCACATATGTACACTAAATCATGGAATTTGTAGGGATAATTTTCACGATTGATCGCCGTGTTAAGATTTAAAATTTGGTAAGGAGTGTTTTTCTGTATCTTCATCGGCAAATGCTCTCTTAGATTCTTTTCTGGCTTCAATATTCTCTACACGGGAAAAAAATTGTGAATTGAAATGTTTTTCCATGTTTTTTTAACAGTTGACTTTATTTATTCTCTATCAGTTACCAAACCCATGGACCCCATGGTCTAGCAGCAATAAATAAATCAGAAATCCTCTCAAATTCAGAGTCATATGTTTAATTTTTTCAGGTTAGCTGCATTTTCCTCTAACCCAAGTTTGAAATCGTGCTTCCCCCTAGCTAGCTAGCACCACGGAGTACCAGGGTCGCATACGTCCCAAGATGTCATTGTGAGAAAGGGCGTAAATCACCGGCGAGTTCCCATCGAGGTGTGAGGCCGATCCCGCGATAGCCGCTAATTTATTCGTTTTACGCGCGACAACGCGCCTGCGCTTCGGTTACACAGGTTGTTCTTTACATTTGTCACTATAATTGTTCTTGTGTTCTTTTTGGTTAATGTCGTGTTTTGTCCCGATGTTAATATTATAAATCTGGGTGGATGGGGTCATTAAATTTAGAATGGTATTTCTGTACACGACGTTTTGCATTCTTTACGGAAATGAGGAATTAATTTTTAAATTTTGTGATATTTATGGTTAAAGGAACGCCGTTTATTATCTGTCATTTGTTTAGCGTAATTTTTCAGAAAATGCATTGCAGGCTTATATTGCATGTAATTGCCAATTCTATAACGCAGTAGGTAATTACTAAATATTGACGTATGTACACGTGCTTGTAATTTTTGTATAACTCGTTACATCTGTCAGAAACAAAGTTAAAGAAACTTCTACAGCCTGTATCCTAATCAAACAGCTCGACAAAACGCTCCATTATTTATACGTAATTCGTTTATTGTTTTATCTGAGTTTATATTTACGACGGGTTCCTCCTGCCCGCTCCTGCGCCTCGAAATAAATTTACAAATTTACCGCCCGCCATATTTATTTATTGTCACTTGGTTATCGTTGATAATTCGAGAGATATTGCCTCGATATTAATTCGATGCGTACGTTTTTTGAGTCATCGCGTGAAATGTCAATTTTAATAGTGATTAATTTTAGTGGCGCTCGCGATTTGTTTTAGGTTGCCTTCATTTGTTTTGGGAGTTTTACGTGTTCTTTTGTTTTCCTTTTTGGCGTCATGTGGTTTTTTTACTCAGTTCTCATACGACTTTTTATGCTTTTAAAACTTGGTCTTCTAAATTGTGTACTTCTGTTTCCCATTGCCTGCGTAACTATTTGTGTCGATGGTTGTTTTTGATTTGATATGATAGTTTGACATACAGAAAAATATTTCCAGAATTAGGATTGAACTTAGATATCCTTTTTCTAGTGGATGCCAATATCCATCGTATTTCTTATTGTTAAAGTACACCTTTAGGTGTCACAAATATAATTTTCACCACATCAACTGGAAAAGGCCCTCTTGATTGTTCAAAAACTAATGAGAAAGTTGCATTTTATCCACATGTGGGGCAAAGTAATTAGATGCTAATTTTGAGTTTACTTTTAACTGCTTTTAACTTTTTTGCTTTTAAATGTTACATTTTATATTACATTTGTTTGGATTGGATTTGTTTGGATTTATTTGGTATTTCATAGTTAGTTTTTTCCTCGCGTTGATGTGGTGAAAATTTTTGTGTTTCACTCGGAGGCAAAGTTAGTTTAACCGTCGTGCCTTAATACAATATTACTATATATAATCAATATTAGCACGAGCGGTTAAACTACAACTTTGCTCCCTTGTAAAACAAATAAATATTAATTAAATTAGATCTTTAGTTTGTACGCCTTAAAGTTTGTTTTTGACTGTATTGTTTTGGTCACTAGTGTTGTTTTGGAAAGTAATGGGCCTACATACTTATATTTATGGAGTATCAAGAGAGACGTCTCCCTCGTCTTATAAATCGCACAGCGTCGGGCTCTCGGACTATCAACTTGATCGAATTTGTTTTTATTGCTGTAAATTGTGGGTGGTTTTCGTTTAATTCTACTTTATTAAACATACATTAAAGGTTTTACTAATCAGTTGCGTGTTTTCTTTATTGACATCAGTTTAAAGGCTTCTGATAATACTGACACAGGTCAAAATATGCAGCATCTGTCAAAAAATGTTTACGTCGCCAAAGTTGATCAAACATACGCCTACGGCCACCCATGTGGATACAGTGCTCTGTAAAACATAGCTAATTATAGCCGACTGATTATTGATACAATTATGAGTGTATTGTTTACTACCACGTAATGTTATCAAGTGAAAACACATGGCCATGTATTTGCTTATCTCTTAATATTTAAATGGTAAGTGACATATGTGCAAAAACAGCAAAATGTGTTGGAGGCAAAAGCCGATAACGCATTCCTATGTCAGATAACCATTGTTATTCAGTCTTCATGGCTGAAAGACAACTCCGCGCGCTCATGATCGCCTGGTGTCAAGTGCTAATGATACTCTGTCCCGTAGGTAACTAGCGACACCACAGTCTTATAACGACTTTTTAATAGTCCCTAAAGAATAACGTATGAATGGTAACATGAGAACTGACGCCGGTCCACTGGGAAAACATAAACACTATGGAGCTTGTCCAAGTACAGACAATAAAATTCGGTGTTAGTTACGGACACCCGAACAGCTAGAGATAAGGCTTTAATCATCGGATCGCGTTTTAATAGGATCACTCGCATTCTTCATCGATGTAAACACACATTTTTAAAAGCTCAACGGGTCATGCAAGCAATATTGGTGCAATTAACGTAGCTGCCAAAGGTGCCATACTTTATAGTGCAAAGGGTGCTAACTACGTGCTTTTTGCTGTGCTAATATACTTCAAACTTTCCGAATGCGCCGATAGTGGCAATTCGTAACTCGAAAACGACGCGTTCGAAAAGTTTTCCCTTTATAAACGGCCAGTATTGAAGCAGAAGCTCTGTTTTTGTCAAACTGTATAAATTACATGACAAATCCAGAACTTCTTATTAAAGGCTCGTTCTTTAGTGATGTGCGTTTGAGATTAGGACCCGTGGATGCTGACCTTAGGCTCCGTATGCTCCAAGCTGCAGCGCGGGGACCCGCCGCCGAGGTAGCTACACGGCATCAGCGTCACCATGCTGTGCAGCGAACGTACATTTCGGACACTCACTTCACTCGGCTAACGTCACTTTGACAGTTTTTTGAGCGGGAATTTGCATTTTGAGCGGCC
Source organism: Cydia pomonella (assembly GCF_033807575.1). NCBI lineage: Eukaryota > Metazoa > Arthropoda > Insecta > Lepidoptera > Tortricidae > Cydia > Cydia pomonella. The sequence goes on along the minus strand of NC_084724.1, from coordinate 12,503,324 downwards.
ATTTTGCGCTTATTTTACTTTTAATTGGCACCATGAGCCCGGATCGAGTCTTATTGGTATGTTGTACAAATTTGTGTCACAATCCATAGCTTAGATCTATAAGGAAGCAAATAAATTTAGGACATTAAAAATATCTTTGATATTCCAATACATAAAACTCTTAAAAAACAAATGGCATTTTGGCAACATTCAGTTCTAAACCAAATTATTATTATCTAATCGCATCAGATTATAAATGACTGCATATAGTCGTCACAAACGATTTTCACACTCCACCGGTGGCTAGTTATTGATGCCTGTTAGTCATCGCTTCTAACGAAAAAAAAAAAAACAAATTAAAAACAAAGCAGAAAAAATTACACGCACGTCCGAGACCACCCACATGGATCCGTCAATTTCAAAGTGGAACCGAGCGTGTTCATCAAGTTGTCAAATCGATGGCGACGTAATTGTGAACGCACCTTTTTATCGGAGCGGTTTGCTACTTCGAGAACTCATTTTGGTCTGTGATTTTGAAATGTTAATTATTTTTAATTTTTTATGATTTTGAACCAACTGTATTTTAAAAGAGAATCACTGGTAACATTTTTTATCCCTATTTCATTTAAGTTAGCTAGAAGTAAGTACAAATTTGGTATTAGCTGGTATACTGTAGGTAAAAGGTATTAAATTATTGATATTATCTGTAACACTTGTCTGTCAAACTGATGAAACTGATCTGAAGGACACGTTAGTATGTACTTCCGTATCTCTTGCAAATAAAAGGAAAATTCCAGGGCCTTTATTAGATTCCATAATCTAATATATATTTTTGCAATTTCAATTCCATATGTTTTAGAAAATGAAAAATGTTTTCCAAAATATACCAATTACGTATTAAAGTTAGCCTTGCCACCATTCTCTACCGTCTGTTTGTGTGGTCACATACAAACTACAGCTTCTGTTTTTAAAATTCATTTTTTGTTGCATGGAAACCGAGCTGTCCAATTGAATTAAATCCACTAGATGATTGAAAGAAGAATAAAAATTGTAAATAGTTAGGAAGTATTAAAGCAAGTTTGTTTGTTTGTGCCGGCAGGGGGCGGAACGGTAGCGTTGCTCGCCGCTGGACGCCACGGGACCAGGGGATCATAACTTATAATAGGTGAAGGATGCGTATGAAGGAGCATCCAAATCGTCTGGTCACCATACAGGGTGGGACATCAGCAGTTGCCTAACAAAAATGTACAATATTACACCCTTATAAACACCGAGGCTATTTGTGACGTCTTACGGCGGTTGGTGCTTAGGCTGTTATATATGTGTATGCCACGCGACGCAAGCACCAACCACCATAAGGTATCTTTACCCGTGGAACGACACATTTAGGGTTAAGGGTGGGGACATAACTTGTATAGCCTAAATATTTAAGCTACCTATACCTATAGCATATTTAGGTATTCCTATAAAATTCCTTTTCGTGAATGTCGTCTGTCTGTTCTGTTAACTCTTCACGCTATAACCGCTGAATAAAGGAATTAGGATTTTTTTATCACTGAAATAATCTTCGCTGGCATAAGTTAAGGTTTACAAATTTAAAAAAATCGGCCAAGTGCGAGTCGGACTCGCACAGGAAGGGTTCCGTACCATTATCTATAAAAACGGTCACCCATCCAAGTACTGACCCCGCCCGACGTTGCTTAACTTCGGTGATTGGATGAGAACCTCGAGATTGGAAAGAAATATTTATTTTATTCTATTTTTAGTATTTGTTGTTATAGCGGCAACAGAAATACATAATCTGTAGAAATTTCAACTGGCTAACTATCACAGTTCATGAGATACAGCCTGGTGACAGACGGACGGACGGACAGCGGAGTCTCAGTAATAGGGTCCCGTTTGACCCTTTGGGTACGGAATCCTAAAAAGGATTTTTCAAATAACATCCAATAAAATTAATGATTTACACACATACGAAGAGTGACCGCGTGCGAATTTACACATTAATAATAGACTATTTAAAATTATGACACAATTATGTTTTTTTCTTAAACAAGAAAAACTGGTAACACAGTTGGGTTCTATGGACCATCCCTGCGGGGGGCACTACCACTACTGCCAGCGACGCGGGACATACTTTACCAACTTAAATGTGCTGTCGCATAAACGCTTCTTTTATCTTATATCTATGAAATAAAGACGATAATAGCTGTCAATTAACTTAATCACATGTAAGACTAGCTTTGTAATTAAAGATACTTGTAAATTGAAATAATACCGTCCATAGAATTTTATATGACGCACAGTAAAATATCACTTTTACCTTTTTCTTTATGCTGATATTGACGCACAGAATCAGAAAAGAAGCAAGTATGGATACCTAAGCCTTTATAGATTAGTATTAGTAAGTAATTATTATTTATAAAGGGTCATTTTTATAAATATAACCGTTTTTTTAAAGCGTCTGTTGAAACAAAACAGTTGTTTTGCAGTTAGCATATTTAGTTTTTAATTTTAGTTTGTAATTTTGACAGTTTTTAATTTTAGTTTGTAATTTTTAGTATTTAATTTTTAAATAAAAAATACATTTAGTGCTCCGTATAAAACATGTTCACGGAGTACTTACTTATGGGATCACTTCAGTTTCGCAAATCGGTTAAATGCATTTTTCTCAGAGATCATATTATGACGTAGATATGTAACAAAAATTAAATAAGTCAAAACTTCTTATTTTTAATTTTATTGGGTGTCATTATTTTTGTAAAACATAAACTAAATATCGTCAGGTGACAAGCAAAACTTACTAATTACTAAAAAATAATTAAACTCAAATCTAAAATCAACCTTAAATTAGTATTAATATGGTTCATTATGGCTATGAATTTGTGGTGGTAATTAGTGAGTTTTGCTTGTCACCTGACGATATAGTAATTAATATAAATAATTTGCCACGACGGTAATGATAACATAAACTTAAAAAATAATAAACCTAAAGATTGGAAGTCGCACGCTGTTACCACTAGGCAACCAACGCTCATTTATGCAAACATCATTTTCCTAGCATAAATAGTCCCGGCTTTTTGCCACGGCTTATGGGGTGCGCTTTGGCACCTACAGTCAGAATAAATAATAATAATGAAAAAAAAAAACAATTCATATAACCATGTAAAATGCTAGGCTCTTATACTTCGACGTCCCATTTGAATATTCATCGATGAAATAAAACGATTGCTGGCATTCGGATGTCACCGAAGCTTTGTGAATCGATTATCTGCTCGTGTTTATGATCGAATTAAATCGAATTGCTTGTATTTTGCCTCGTTTAGATTGATTTAGAAAGACTAGCTGTCGTTGAAGCACGTATTTAATTAACGTACAGTGAAGGTTGTGTTGTGTGTGTATTTTTGTTGAATTTACGACGTGAGAGGTCGTTTTAAAATTGGATTAAGAAATCGTTGACCTGTACCCCTAGTGTAAATTTGATCGACATCATAACGTGACGAACGCGTTTGCGTTAAGTCTCATTTTGTATAGGATTTTGAGTTTCCAAAACGTCCCGCTTGGCGCGCTCTTTCTAAATCCAATACAAAATGACACTAAACGCAAACGCGTACGTCACGTTTCGAAATCGAATTTATTTACACTAGGGGTACTGATGTCTGTAACTGTAATATTTGTTAATTTATAAGCCGTTGCCGTGACGGTATTACGTTATTCATTAGGAATATAGTACCAGGCACCCATGAATTGGCAGTACATTCGCATATTTAAATGATATTGCTTGAAACAAAGTGTGTTATGGGTTATTGGCCGCTAATACGGTGGCGTCGGTATTTGAAAGGATAACTTTCCAAACCTCCTGTATTTTTCAGTTTTTTTTCAAATGTGGACTTAATTTTCATCGTGCAAGGTTCATTTCCTATTTTAAAGGTAGCGATATAAGAGCTTTCGAAAGTATTAATCGAATCGCATAAAGAGGCGGGAGATGTGGTTATGTGTCGGCTCGGCAGAGTCGGTATGCTCTTTCTCATAATCTTAGATTCATATGAGTGGGTGTTTTTAGGGTTTCGTAGTCACCAGAAACCCTTATAGTTTCGCCATGTCCGTCTGTTCGTCCGTCCGCGGCTTTGCTCCGTGATCGTTAATGCTAGAAATCTGCCATTTGGCATGAATACATTAATCATGCATGGCGACAGAACGGTAAAATAAAAACTACAAACTTTTTTTTAGGGTTCTTCCCATACAAAATATTTTTATTTATTTATTTCATGTGGAGGGTTCCGTCTATCAGGGTGTTGACAAGTTCCACTACCTCGGATGTACAGTCACCGATACAAACACCCGGGAGGAGGAGATTGCACTGCGCATTCAAAACGCACTACGATATATGTAGTGCAGCCCTCCATAAAGTGTTGATGTCCAGGCTTCTCAGTAAGAGTACAAAACTAAGAATCTATAAACCGTCATTCGGCCTATTCTCATGTACGGCTGTGAGGCCTGGACACTAACTCAAAAAGAGGAAAGTCAACTCCTGATAGCGAAAAGAAAAGTGCTCAGGAAGATCCTGGGACCTGTCCGAAGTGACGACGGCTCCTGGAGGATCCGGAAAAATGCCGAGATCGAAAAGTTGGTGGCTGAGCCCAATATCATCGGCGTAACTAAATCCCACAGACTTCGCTGGCTCGGTCACCTACTCAGAATGGGGGAGGATCGCGTAGTCAAGGAAGCGTACTTGAGGCGACCAACCGGCCGTCGACCGATCGGGCGCCCCGGGTACCGCTGGTGTGATGTCGTGGAGGCGGACCTGGGTCGGCTGAATGCCAATTCATGGCAGGAAACCGCGCTGGATCGGGACAGGTGGCGTTCTCTCGTTTCGGTGGCCAAGATTCTTTTTGGATCGCTGAGCCAAAGCAGTTAGTTAGTTATTTATTTAGTTTCGTCGACTGAACAGTGTGGGGTACCGTTTGGTAAATCTTTCAAAACGAATAAGGGTTTTTAAAAAATATTTTTGATAAAGTTAATATTTTCGGAAATAATTGTTCCGAAAGAAAGAAAATATGTGTCCCCGCTCTAACTTATGAACCATGGGACCAAAAAATATGAAAAAATAGTAAAATAAATACTTTCAATCAAAACGATAGCGGATATGATCGGTGCAACCGTTTTTGAGTTATGGCAAAAAATCTTCTTAGTAAAACGACGTACTTACAAAGCGCTGCGAAGGTACTCCCTTAGTCCCTTGTAATGTATATGATAATAACCCCCGTTTGGCCTGTTCTGACAAAATGGTAACTACGAAACCCTACACTAAGCATGGCCCGACATGCCCTTGGCTGTTTTTTTTTTGTATTTTAATAACGAATGTCTACTTGTATTTATTTTTAAAGTCCGGTAAAGCAGTAAGACGGGAATTTTAAGAGTCTTAACTTTGCACTGACTTGATGAAATGTCGTGCAGCAATTTGTTTTTATACATTTTGTCACTGTTAATACGCTATTTTATTTCTTGTGTTTCGAAAGTGCGTCTTTGTTGTTCTATGAAGTGCGCAGACATTTTACTTTCCAAATACGTTATTTTTTTTCGATACCTAAGCAATTAAAGTTTGGTTTAAATGGATTTGTTGTACAATTTCCATCCTGATATTTAACTCGCCATTCCATAAATAAACATCTTTTTACCTAAATTGTTAATTGGAATTACCCTCTAGAAATATTTTAAAAGTTTTTTGCAGATATCGTGAAGCGTCTGGTTGACGTAACGGCGACAAAGAGCTGGCCGCTTCCTCGCACAACGTATCAGTATTGCGATACGAGGAAATGCCGCCAGCATCCTTGGTGCATTGCCTCAAAGGCCTATTTTAGAAGCTAGTTATAGTAACACTGTATATATCCTTTAAAAATTTATACTTAGGTAGTCATGTCATGTTTTTTTAAATACACATATGTTTTACTTTCCTCGTATTTGAAATGACAAGAGTCTTTAACTCGAGTAAAAGACTCTTTTCATTTCTCATGCTCTGAAATTGGAGACGTTGTTGTTCTAAAAAGTGTGCAGAAAATTATACGTGTCTGCTCTCGAGGGTACTGCACTTTCTAAGTACGTTTTTTCTCTTTTTTACGATAAGTAATTAATATTTTGGTTTTAAATGCATTTGTTGTACAATTTATATTCTGATAATTAACTTTCCATTCTGTAAATAACGATTTTTTTACTTAAATTGTTAATTAAAAGTACCCTCAAGAAATATGACTGAAGTTCATACTTAGCCGTGTTTTTTTAATGCACATGTATTTTACTTTCTTCGTATTCGAAATGAAAAGTAGAGTGTTTAACTCGGGTGAAAGGCACCATTTCAGTCTCGGACTATTGTCAATCTACCACGACAGAAATGGGTGCCTTTCATTTGGTTAACAATGTACTATTTCATCCCTTGGTTACTCTTGGTCTACTCTTCCCGGTTAAGATGCGTTTTTGATTGGTCCCTTCAGAATTTTCTTAACCGGGTTTTACTGTATTGTATACCTATAATATAAGTTACTTGTTTATACCTAGACGAAGATTTTTGAAGCTTGTAACTTAATCCTACAACTGTATTCGTGTAGCATAACTTAACGTAATGATGTCCGTAGGAAGATACTAATTAGGTAATGTACATGATAGCTAATTAGTAATGGAAAAGTGGGTCACACTGCGACATTTTACTGAGTACCAACATTACATAATGCCGTGTACAGTTTATTTATAGATATATATACCTATAGTTTATTTATGGGTTGGTACTATGTATTACGTATTACGAGGAATCAACCTTTGTTTAAAATGCGCGATCATTTTATGATACCTAGGTAGGTTTTCTTAGTTTTTTTTATGTTAGAGGAGGCAAACGAGCAGACGGATCACCTGATGGTAAGCGATTACCGCCGCCCATGGACACCTGCAACACCAGAGGGGTTGTAAGTGCGTTGTCGGCATTTAAGATGGGAGTACGCTCTTTTCTTGAAGGTTTGAAGGTCGTATCGTAGTTAATGTATACAGGGTGTTTCCTGTAACAGGAAATGACCAACATTTGTTTAATAATTTTGTAAAATAACTTATGTTTTGATTTTTATTACACATTGAAGTTAATTCAAAGACGCAATGTATGGCGAATTTTGTTATGTTTACAGCGTGACAAGCAACGTCGAATACACTGATAAATAATTAATAAATAAATATTATAGGACATTATTACACAAATTGACTAAGTCCCACAGTAATCTCAATAAGGCTTGTGTTGAGGGTACTTAGACAACGATATATATAATATATAAATATTTATAAATACTTCAATACATAGATAACACCCATGACTCAGGAACAAATATCCATGCTCATCACATGAATAAATGCCCTTACCAGGATTTGAACCCGGGACCATCAGCTTCGTAGGCAGGGTCACTACCCACTAGGCCAAACCGATCGTCAATGATGATGTCAGAGTACATTGAAAATAATATTAAATTTGTATGAAAAAGTTAAAATCAAAAGATTTCATAATTTTTAAAAGTTGTTAATCAAAAGTTATTTCGTTTTAGGAGTACAATATATGGTTTAATTATACACCCGGCATAACAAAGTAAAAATATTAAAGCATTACCTACTTAAATTTTTAATGAATACATTGCTTTTTAATTTAAATGCACATGATTTATGAATGATGTATCTACGTAATGTTTACTGGGAATAAATACACGAGATACTGATATCAATCGCGTCAAATTTGATAAAAAATAATAGCTAAACCATTGAAATGGTTAAGGGTTTTAAGTTAAATTAAATAATCATTTATTAGTTACAAAATAAATACAATAATATTTTTGACCAAGCGGAGTGAAAGTCTCCGTTCAGCTTCTACAAGCATACTTTCGTATGTCCGGATTTCTCAACCGATACTAATGTTATTTTATTTCTTAGTGTAAAATCGATATTATTTTAAAAAAAATTGTCGATTCAGTTTGGAAATTTTTCAAAATGGCGGAGCTATGGGCGGAGTTGTTTTTATTTTATTTAAGTATTAAGAAAAATGCGTAATATATGTGTTTAGCCATGTATAATAAGTTACCGGACATGTTTAAAGAATGTAATTTTAATAAATTTAAGAACTAAGTTAAACAATGGCTCATACAAAAATGTTATTACAGTATAAACTATTTTCTAAATACACTTTTAATGTTCAACAATTTCAAAATGTAAACTGTGTCATGTTAATTTAACATTAATTTTATTTTGTTTATTTACGTTAGTTATAGAATTTAAATTATTTTTACAGTACATATGGTGCTACTTTATAGCACTAGTGCGAAAATTAGCATATTACGTTACCGTGTCGAACATTTAAAGGGCCATATGTACTGTAAAACGTTGTACGATACATGTGCGAATAGGTAATTCGCAACTCGTGTCGATTTAAAACACTCCCTTCGGTCGTGTTTTAATTTATCGCCACTCGTTTCGGATTTCCTATTTTTCGCACTTGTATCGTAACGTACTATTGATCGATTTATGTGTCCTGAAATGTATTTACGCCTGAAAAGGTAGAGTTTGGTGAAACTAGAGTAGCATTTTTAGCTAAATATGTAACCCATTCTCCACATGCATTAATAAATTATTTCATTAAGAACCTGTACCCCTAGTGTAAATAAATTCGATTTCCAAACGTGACGTACGCGTTTGCGTTTAGTCTCATTTTGTATTGGATTTCGAAAGAGCGCGCCAAGCGGGACGTTTTGGAACCTCAAAATCCTATACAAAATGAGACTTAACGCAAACGCGTTCGTCACGTTATGATGTCGATCAAAGTTACACTAGGGGTACTGTTCTATTTGTATGTCACGTTAAAGACGTATACTCGTATCCACATAGTACACCCTACGTCACACCAACCGTTTTCGTTACACACCTAAATACAATTTGGAAGCGCAAAACGAGCAGCTGTTAAATTTGAATTAGGAATGAACATCCGCGATGTCCTATCTCCCTTGCGCGCTCCGCCCAGGCGCGGCCACGCCTCTTCCGTTCGCCAAACTCAAATTGAAATTCGAACAATAGATCTAGGATCGCGCCATAATGGCCTTTATGGTTACAATTACAATACAACTTCGGGGAACTTGCTCTGTGAGTCGAATGTGCATTTATTAAATATGTATTTTATTTAAAAAAAAATATAAACCCTACGCTATATTCCCGAAATACCCATTTTATGCCAGAAATGCCTTACAGAATTTTGGAAAAGAGCTGATACTCTTCAAACTGCTGGATCGATTTCTAACAAACATTCGGTCCATCCGTTAAATAGCTACGATGCCACAGACAGACAAACAGACAAAGAGAGAGAGAGAGAGAGACAGACAAACAGACATTGGCGTCAAATATATAACACCCCTCTTTTTGCGTCAAGGGTTAAAAATTGGATAAGCGTGAGTCATAATAGCGCACCGAGGGTTCTATAGGACTAAGCTAACTCTGCATGGCTTTTGCAATGATAAAGTGTGGCCGTGTCATTAATGTCAGATAATTATACGACAATTATAATGGCAATCGCTCACTTTGTTTTGTTTAAGCCAGCCAAACTTAGCTCTATGCCAACATATGCGAGATCTTACATTTCTTGTTTGTGTTATATAAGCAACATGATACATATACATACTAATGGCTCTGTGAAATGTAGACCTCGCAGATCGATGATGATTGCCCGAGTCAAAACGTAGACCTTAGCTAACGCTTCGGTCAATTACATAAAAATCGTAACAAAGAAACGAAATAAAATGTTCAAGCTACTTACAGACCTTTAACTGTATACCACGTAGGCGGAGAAAAAATACTATAATTTGTAAATGAGACCTCATTACCTTACTTTATTTCTTTAGGGACCGTGCGCGTTGGAGGGTCTGCCATCTTGTAGCCTGAATCGGAACCATAAACATGTACATTTACACGTCACGTGTTTTCTTGTGCATAGTAGGTTCTGCCATCTTGTGGGCTACATCGGAACAATAAACATCACAGTTACGCCTCGCGCCAAAAATCTGACGGCTCCTGTGCTGCCTCCTATAGTTCATGCACGCTCCCTATACGGAACCCAAGAAATATTTATTGGTAGTAGATATCTACTACATCCTTTTGAGCAATATGACCTGCTCAGCAAAACAGCATGGGGCTACCATTGTTTGTTTTACTAGTCAGTCCAAAACAAGTGTAATCATAACAATCATATTTCAACGGCAGCAAAGAAATACCAAAGACTATGCATAATTATTATAACACGCCAATAAAATACTGTCTGTCTGTTACATCGCGATTAAACCCTTGAACTAATTTATGGTAAAATTTAGCATGGAGATTGAATCCTGGAAAAGGACATAGAATTTTTATCGCAAAAAGCAGCCCTAAGTGGGTGAAAAGTCGGTAGGAATTTACCAAATATAGAAGAAATATTTCATACTACCTCCTGCCCGGGACTTCATTTGCGTGGCCTTCGGGCCTTAAACTTTTAAACCATACAAAATTTCATCTAAATAGGCTTATCAATTAGCGGTAGGTCTCCGTTTTAACTCGGCCATTTTGCTTTCATATGTCCGGATATTCTCCTCTACGTCGCAATTCTTAACCGATTCTCTTCAAATTTGGTGACCAGATTCTTTGATTAAATAGATTTTTTTTTATTTACATTTTCAACGCTTAACGTGAGGTCTACAGCTCCACTAGTACTAAGTAGGGATGAAAATAAGCCGCGAGCAGACTATACATAGTACTTCCAGTAAAGTAATAACTATCTATTCGATATGCTTATCGACAGCGCGACAAAGTTGTATAAAGTTTAACGCACGAATAATGATGTTGTCTCAGGATCTAGCCAGGTTGTAAACCAGGATATATATCGCTTTGCGTGTTGCAAGTATCAAAAATTGCATTGGTGAATGATTTGGGGGTTCTTTAGGGAAATTATCTTGGATTGATTATTGGTATCAAATTATACAAAAACCTGTATTCACCTAAAACTCAAGGACTCGAAGTAAATGATGAGTCCAAGGGTTAAACTGGCATTCATTATCAAAAAAACTCTTAACGTGCTTTAACAAAAACGTCACTAACACGCCTAGGGGGCGCAAGCGAGCTAATGTAAGCCTTACTTGAAAGTGTGAACTGTGAATGTTAGTTTGACAGTGTCCGCTATAACACCTATAGTTGTCCTTGGCGCTATGGGCACAACTAGTGACGACGACTTTAGGTGTTCTTAGCGTTCAAAAGGTGAATAAATTGTGGAGAAAGTTAGATTCACCCTATCTTTGTACATAATACACACAGTAAACATGCAACATCACGGTTTCGATTAAATACCTTTAAAACCCAAAGATTTCTAGACAATTATTCTATTATTCTTAGCCTCCAAACAAAGATTCCCAAATTTGGTCAAAATCAATAACCATACTTGAAACGAAACGCACAGTGCTTGCATCCTGGCAATAAACTACTATAGTAAACACCCTTATATTGAAACAGGCACCAGTAATGGAATGGTATAGACAAATCCTGTAAAACAAGTATTTACCATCAGTTTTTAATCGCTGGCAACATTTTACATTCATATTTGTTATTTTGAAAATGAATGGCACCATACATTCCATGACTGGAGCAAAAAGTTTTAATTGGTTAATAATATTGAAACCAATTGCAGTAGCTTTCATTAAATAGATAGAAGACATAAAGGACGAATTGGACATTCTACTTTTAAAGCATAAAGCGGTAGAAATTTTACCGGTGTCGAAGACATATCACAAACACTCCAAATTTTCTCTTAAATGTTCCATGATTAGTGTCGTCAACATAGTGGCTCTGAGTGCTGTTGACTTCAAGCTCTGCTATTTAGAAAACGAAATTAACAAATCTAATAATCATCAAACCTGCTCCCAAATTTCACGAAAATCATTTGAGGAATGAAAACAAGTATAAGAAAACAGACAGAAATATCTACAAAACCATTTATGCCCAAGCTTTAACGATGACTTTAACTCACTTGCTCAACAATAAAAATACATGCAATAAAATTAAGACAACGGAACCCTAGAATTGTGCTAATAGCGCTAGGACTTATAGGCGAGCTGTAAGGCCTCGCCAGCATGTTTACATTATTTACACAGCCGTATCAGGAGAGCCACCTAACGCCATGCACTCCTGGTGGTCGCGATATTGAATCATGATGTCATTGCCGGTGCACTGTTTTTGGCAGACAAAGGCGCCGGGCTATCAGGTTTTGATGACATATCAGTACGTTGATAGGTTTAGAACGGACTTTTATGTATAATCAGGAGAAGTTATCTATTTATACCAAGTATAGCGTTATGATTATGAAACATTGAAGTTGTATAAATGATTTTACGAGTTACTTGTTAAAAATATTGATGGTAATAATGGTTGATAAGAACCGTGAAATATGTCTTGTGTTTGTTTCATTAAACACTGTTTCAGTGTTTTACTTGAATCCAAAACTTTTTAAGTTTCACGTGAACCTGCTGATAGGCTGCATATTTAGATGCTGCTGAGGCGCTGAGAGAGGTTTTGTGGACGAGTTAGTAAGTAAAATATGGTTTAAAAATATAACATAATAGAACGATGAGATTAATTAGTGTAATGTAGCTAAAGTAGATAGATAGTGGCGAAACACAACGATTGATTCGGTCGGTACAGGCTGTTGTTATGTCTGACCATACTCTAAAGTCTAAGGGATCATACTGAACAACTTTTACTATGGGAGGAGGAAATCTGTTGCCTCATACATTTCGGTGAAACACATGTCAATGTTTTCTATAGAACAGCTAATTTAGGGACTTCGGGGTTGGCCTAATAGTAAAAGTTGCCAAGTATTACTCACATATTCACCCCTCAGAGTATGGTTAGACATAAAATCATCCTGTACATCAATAGTTATGCATCATGTACTGTATGTGAATGATTTTAAAACCTCATGTCGATATTTGCCAATAAATTACCAAGAAAATTCTGCATATCCCAAATAAAGTCACAAAGTAAGGTTCATATAATATTTAGTTTAAATTCTCCCCGAATTAACATTTCAGACACGCATGCCTACATTTTTAAATTATTCAAATATCCCCGTAACAAATTAGTCAACCTCCACATATCTCACCCGCTAACTGGGCTACTAAGCATTCATAAACGAAAACACATCAAGATTACAGTTGGTATGTACACAAAAAATTGTCCAGGCTCAAGCGTGATCGAATCCGCAGATAACAAACGTTGAAAGGGCCAGATCGTATCAGTCTGTGTCACATTTTTGAGAATACGTGTATATGAGTTATGTATAATATTAATGTAGCATTCGGATTTAGGATGGGAGACAAATTTTATCGAATAGGGGGTACAGTAAACAAGGACAAATCACAATTCGTCATGGTTTTCATAATTTGTTACTAGACTGACGAGGAAGGGAGGGAAGAAGGGAAGGGAAGGGTTCATGGTTTCCTAGTATGTTTGTATACGTGTATAAATATATGGAGCGCCATGCTGCCGTATTTTTGGAATTTTTATTAACTTTATGTTTTATCTTGTCATATTTTTCCATATTTTTAATGTCTAAATTTTTGCATACCGATAAAAACGGACCGCTTCAAATCAAATCAGCGGAAATGGCAAAATTTGAATGTTTTTAGCATTTCATTAGTCACATATAACGCACAACGCGCGCCGTGTCAAATACCGTCGCTGTTTATAAATTATAACAAACACATCCGCTTTTTTCGTATAAATTATCCTATATTATTCAAGATAGCGGCGAACTGTGAACTATGGACGTGGTTGGACTAATCTAGGTTATTCCTGACAATAGACAACGATTTTGAATGATTTATTAATATCACCCATTTTTGGGTGATTCTGATTATCTAATAGACACGACTTGGTATTTGACGATTGTCCAGTTAGTAGACGTACATTACTAAGTTACGTAGCATACTCTGAGTTTTGGTAGTATTGTATGACCAACAACCACCATCAACCTTGTGTTAATGTTTTTTTGCATAATATAGGACTATAGGAGGCAAACGGGCAGACGAATAGCGTGATGGTTAGCAGGTAGCAGTTTTGGTAGCAGTGCGTTGTCGGCCTTTGTATGTAAACATTTTATTGTACATTGGGCAAGTTAAAACACAACAAAACAAATATATACAATGTACAAAGGCGGACTCATCCCTGTAAGGGATCTCTTTCAGTCATTAAGCTGGGAGTACTCTGTTCTTGAAGGTTTGAAGGTTGTATTAGTCCGGAAATTCCGCGGGCGACAGTTCATTCCACATCAGTTCAGCTGGTAGTTATAACCTTACCAATTATAGGTGACTGACCAAAAGGCAGATATAATCTTATTCCTACATTTTGTTTTAATTAAGTTAAACTAAATAAAGTTACTTAAGTTATTGTCCATCAAACTATCCTCTAATAGTTCAGCTTAACTAGCCAGCCATGTGTTACAAGTTGAATGTAAGAACTTCACTTCGCTCGCTGGTTCAATAACTAATGCCATGCATAACAACCGTAATAACCATTGAAAAACTATATCGTTTGTTTGTTGCGCACGAGAATACGGTTAACAATTGAATGAATTTTCAGCCATTGGAAATAGGTACGCCTGTTGTGAGTGAGGTGTGGATGTTTTTAGGTTTGGGTGGTTAACCAATAGATAAACCGCATATTTTTAGGTGATTGTTCAATAGATCAATAGATATGCGTGTCGGTAAAAGCACAGTTTCTAAGACTTGAAAAATATTAAAAAGTTAGGTAACATAGAATTTCAGATTTTCTCCGCCCATCAACGGCCTATCTAAACTTTTCGAAGACACGGACGGCTATAAAATAACCGTAATTAAGTAGACTTAGAATTAGTAAGCAGCTTCCAATCGATATCGAAATTAATTTTATAGCAACTCTAATGAGCAAGCAATCACCGAATTCCGAGATAACCATCGCTCGTACCCGTACAATAGTCAAAACGACCCTATTAATTACACTAACGCCCCAGAAAGTTCAGTAACCACGGCCGAGACAAATAAAACACATCACAACGAATGACCATAAGGTCCAAAAACAATCGCCACATGTGGCCAGATTGACGAAAAGAAAAACAAAATTAATATCCAGTTTTGTCTCGCTCCGACATATGGTAATGTTGTGCGCGCGTCCTGCTCGTGCGCAACGAAATCATTCTTGGAAGGCGCACGCGTTCAATGCGGGCGTTGTGTTCGAATTCCGAATTGGAAAAAAAGGAATGAAAGCGACGGTTGTGCTCTTGTGCTAAAATGCCGGGGTTCTAGCCTCGAGCGGATTACTGACATTAACACAACATGACGGGAGGAAGAGTCTGGTTATGAATTCGAGGTTTTAATCAATATTGACCTTTCTTATAAGTGTGTGGTGGTCAATAACTACCTATTCAAATAAAAATTTTAAAAAAAATCCGTTTATGCCAAAAATGCTTTACATCATTTTGGAAAAAAGCTGAGACACTTCAAACTGCTAGATCGATTATTATCAAATATAGCTAAGCAAGTTTCCTTGCGGTGGCGCAAGGAAAGTTGCTTTCACGTAAAGAAAATCCGGTCCATCCGTTTGAGAGCCACGATGCCACAGACAAATATTGGCGTCAAGCCTATAAGAATATAGGCAAGAATGCCTCGCGGGTTTATAATCATGGGATGTGCAGTACCTATAAAGCAGAAAAAATCGCTGGTGATTCAATTTTGGAATCTTTCGCTTTCTCGGATATACACGCACGACACGGGGTTAAACGACAACGGCACATTCCTACACCCCGGCCCCTTGTAAAACAAATAACTACATATTTATGTAAACGGCACCAATCACGGGACATTTAGAAGAAATTTGGAGTATTTTTGATATTTCACTGCCACCTCTAAAATTTCTACCGCTTTATGCATTAAAAGTCGAATGTCCTATTCGTCCTTCATGTTTTCTATAAATTTAATGAAAGCTACTGCAATTGGTTTCAATATTATTAACAAATTAAAACTATGGGTTTTTGCTCCAGTCATGGGATGTATGGCGCCATTAATTTTCACACTAGAGTCATATCAAGATACGTTGGCAGCGATTTTTACAGTCCAGACAGTACAAGTGTTATTTTAAACGTCAAACTTCTATGAAATTATGACGTTTACTTAACACTTGCACAGGCTGGGCTATCAAAATCGCTGCCAACTTAGCTTGGAGTGACTCTAACAAATAGCAATGAAAATTTAAACTTCTTCTTCTTCTAATCTTTTAGGCTCTTGTTTATGGTAAAATGTTGCCAGCATTTAAAAACTGATGGTAAATACTTGTTTTACAGGATTTGTTTATACCATTCCATTACTGGCGCCAGTCCCATTACAGTGGCGTTAACTATATATTTTCTAAAATTAAAGTTCTCATTACTGTAAGCCATCTCGTTACACTTGTCCAACCAGTTATTGAGTATTATTCTGTCTTGTGTTCATTATTTTTGATCGTAAGTTTATCCTATAACACTCTATAATGTATGCAAATATTTGTATTTTATTTCTGACGCCTTGTTGTGTGTACGTATTGTAGCACTTTGCTACACAATTTTAGTTCTCATCTACCCAAAGGTTAACTAGGAGATAACCCTTAAAATGATAAGTTTACCGGTAACTACTTGTACTTGCCAATTTTATTGTATTCCTACTGTGTTGTAAGTACAGTCAGCAAAACTATTAGCTTAGCAATCCCATATAAACATTAGTATGTAGACGTGCCAAGCTAATTCCTGTGCTGACTGTAAATTGAAATACATTCCTGTAAATTGAAGTGTTTGATGCAACTAGATACTAATATAGGTTTATAGGTATATATTTCCGCAATATGTGATTTTTTTTGTGTTTCTATTATTATAATATCTCTCGTTATTATCACCAACATCGCTATTAATGTTAATTTTAATTACAATATCATCCCACACAAAACCGCCGTTAACGGGCTGATTCGTATCTCGCAACCAAGTGTTGGAATAATATCCCTCCACCATTAAGATGCCTTAAAACAAAGCAATCGTTTAAGTCTCATTTTAAAATGTACCTTTTAAATAAACAAATTGCAGGAATTCTGGACGGGTACTTGGTTGCAGATTACCGAATCTAGTCTGTATGTGTACAAACACTTTATCTTATTGTAGGCCGTTTTATAATCGACATCTGATATAATAGTATACGCCAACACGCACCTCACTCTTACATAATTTTTAATAGGCAAGCTACGAATTATTTTTGTATATTTATATTTTTTTGGTACATCGATAATCTGTCAGTGATCTGGGTTCTAGCAGAATTTGCAGTGCTTCACCCGAAAGAATTGAGCATTTTACTGAGCCCTGAGAACGCGGTTTTGTTTATTTTATTTTAATTGATGCTTTTTGTTCTTTATTTAATTTTCATTTTGGTGTTGCTGTTTCTATTATTTTACGTTTATATGTGTGTATTGTGGCAGGCGAATAAATGGTTACAAGAAATGCTCGCAACTAACAAAATACGAACATTGGAACATGTAAGTATTTTTAAAACGAGATGACGTTTATTTGACACTGCAGTCAAGTTCTGCTGACTTTCTAGCTGAATTAGATAACTGGTAATAAAAAACGGAAAATAAAAATCTCCAATAATCCTACACTTTCAATGGAACGCCTCAAAAATACTGAATCTTAAGAAATAAAACAAAAGCTCATAAGAAAGTTCGGAACTTATAAGTAAGAGCCCATAGCTGCGCCATTTCTCCCCACGTTCGCGAGGTCGGTCGGAAACTTTACCCGGGCCCGTTTTTTTGTTGGCGTCTGCCGGCACGGGCCACTGGAGGGCTGGGACACTTAAAATCCAAAAAGTTATAATTGATAATTTATCCCGAATATACAATAATGCAATATTAACGGAGTTAGTTTGACATATCGCAAATCACGCACCTCATGGTGTACTCCTACTATTCATAGAATACAAGAAGGAAAACTATAGTACAGTCAAATGCAAAAATATGTATCGAAAGAATCGTCTCATAAATATGGTACTACGCTCTTATTACACTGGAATAAGATGCTATGGGACATATTTTTGAGCAAGTACACCCATATTTTTACACTTGACTGTACTTACTAAAATAGTGAGTATTTAGTGACCTAGCGCGAAGGTCTGCGTTTCAGCTTGGGCAAAGATGCTTTTGTTTGCCTGGATTTATATGTTTTTTTTTTGTCGATTCAGAAAATGGTGGAGTTGTAGGGGTTTGGTACAGCTATCAAAGCCACTACTCCATTACTTTTTGGAATCTTAACCATATTGCTTGCACAAATAGGTTATAAAATGCTTCCGTAGGTCAATCCGTCTGTTCCACGTTCGGATGTTTTCCTCAGGTAGGACGCATTTCTCAACCGATTCTTCAATTAAATTTTTGGAATTTAAAAAAAAGTGATAGTCATTTTGGAATTTAATAAAACGTGAAACTCACACCTAGGCGTGTGAGTGAAATAGTTTGGTATTTAAATTATCCACATTAAGTGTGGATTTAAAGAATAAGTTAATTTAATTTTAAGTACGCTTGACGAAGCCAGTGCATTTTTATTTTTTACTGTATGCTTGTTATATTCTTCAACTACATGCTTATATTGTATACAGCCTGCTTATATAGTATATTATGACATGGCCTGGAATAGGAGCAATTAATAAACTAAACTGTAGGCCGTACTCCTCAAACTGACCAGCATTTGTCCAGATACTTTTAAAGCGTGAGAAGCGATGTTAATTGGGTCAAACTCAAAATTATTTTCGTTCTCTTGTTTTTGTTCCCAAAAAATGTGACAGAGTCTTTTTGTATGAGATGAAATTAATTTTTTAAATTTTCTCATGTATGTAAATTATAATCTACAGCTAGAAAGACATGCAATAGCTCTATAACTGGACTTTAGGACTTAGAAATAAAACAATGAAAAGAATTTTGACCCAATTACGCTGATGATAGTGTACATTGAAAATAATACTTAAATTGTATGAAAAAAAAAAACTACAGACAAAGACATCTTTTTTTTAAGTTTTTGAACAAACGTTCCTTTAGGGAGTAAAATCTGTTTTAGTTATTTGCTCGTGTTACAGGGGACACCCGGTATAGCATGGCTTGTAGACCTGGTCCTGACCACATCCCTAGTCACGCGCGAGCGCACTAAGCGGAGCCGACGGTTCGGGGAAGCCAGCAGCACGCTCCGCTGCGCACAGGCTTAGCCGGAAAGGACCCGACGCAAGCGCCTGTATTTAGCAGCTAATCGGATATATTCGTAGCCTTGGAGAATGCTAGAATTTTTATGAGAAGGCGAATTAACTGGCCAAAATTTTAAATAGAAACATAAGTTTTAGGGGCCTTTCATCGGTTAAAGCTATATTTTGTACTGCTAAAGAATATTTTTATACCACTTCAGTGGCAAACAAGCATACGGCCCGCCTGATGGTAAGCAGTCACCGTAGCCTAAGGACGCTAGCAACTCCAGGGGTGTTACTTGCGCGGTTGGACACCCTTTAAAAACCTGTACACTCCATTTTTGAAGAGCCCCTCGAGAAAACCTCGGCAGCTCACTCCACAGCCCTCGGTAAGCTTCTGTTGTAAAAATTACACCTCACACATTTAATCTAGGTCCTTTTAAATGTATATAAACTAGCTCTTGCCTGCAACTTCGCCTGCGTGGAATAACGATGATTGATAAAAACTACCGTCCTTCCCGGAGCCTCAAACTCTCTCTCTCTCTCTATACTAAATTTTATCCAAATCGGTATAACGGTTTAAGCGTGAAGAGCTAGACATTTACTTCTGCATTTAAAATATTAGTAGTAGTAGTAGTAGTAGTAGGGATACATAATTCCTGAATATCCATGGTACTTCTCTCAATTGTTCCAACGCACTCGGCCCATAACTGCTCCGAGCAGTCATAAAGGCTCCTCTAGTAGGCGAGAAGAGAACGTGCCATCGGCGTTATGCTTTGGAATGGACAACATGAATCTGTTCAATGTTTGAGAGCCTACCGCGAAAACCGAAATTTTGTTATCAGCGTCTATCGCTCGCATAGAATAGAATGAATGAGCTTAGTTTTGTTAGTCAGCGAGAATTTTATACGTAAAATTCTTGGTGAAAAAAAGCTTGGTGAAACCTAAACTTAAATTTTGGCCCTATCTTCACTTAGGCCGAATTTTTTGTCACCTTTTTTTTAACCTACGATTTTTGACCAATACACATTAAAAGGTTAGGGTAATAATCAGGGTAAGCGCTCGTTAAAGCCAATAATCGAACGGTTTAGATGTTAAAATAATTGACGGTATGTTGACGAAAGTAGGCGTTGTTTTAATTTCAGCGACTCTACTTACCGCGATTTACAAAATATCACCGCCGTTCCGTTTGGTCAAATAATCAGCATGCAAAGGATTATAGAAGAAAACGGTTTGATAAACTTTGAACATTTTATAGACACTTAGTTCGATAGCGTAATGATCAAAAAATAAAAATATTGAAGCTGTACATTTCTAATTTTCAAAATTAAAATCTTTTATTTTACTGTTTTTGGACAATAGGATTCTCCCCTGTATTACCCGTGTTTTACCAAACTAATAACTTGTTTATGGAGTTCAATCGTTAATTTCTGACAATAATTTTTGCCACTTTTGAAATGACATTTTTGGCACTTATTTACACATAAAGTACATACAGAAATTAATCGATTCACCATTATTGGGTAAAAAATGATTCAAATAATTTGGCGTAGGTAAATACTTTTTTTTTAAATAACAAACTTAGAAAAAAACATTATTTATCACATACTATTTTTAATTAAATCTTTGAAAAGATCATATATTAAGAGCTAGTAAATTTTCAATGTCATACAAGTACAAGTTAACGTTGACTGGTAGAGAAGGCCTCGTGGCATTAAGTCCGCCTTTTGTACTATAAGATTGTTTTTCTATTGTGCAATAAAGATTAAATATAAAAAAAAAGTTTTAAGTAATACCTATTACGTTGAGTTTTATAAATACTAACTTCTCCCCGCAACTTTGTCTGCGTAGAAAAAAAATGGGATGAGTAAAATTATAAAATTGTCTTGTCTTGTCTTAAAAACGAAGAGGAGTACATTGAGCTATTATTTAATATTTTTTTACTCTTTATAAAAACATATTTTTACAAGCAAACCCTTAACCGATCACTAGTTTATAGAACTAGCATCGATAGTTGAGTTTATCGATACAGGAACTCCCTACTTGTCAAACAAAGGCACGCGGATTCCTATTTTTGATGATGATGATTGAAAAAACTATCCTATGTCCTTCACCGAGCATCAAACTATCTTCATACCAAATTTCATGACGTATATCGGTTTAGTGGTTTAATCGTGAAGAAGTAATAGACAGACAGAGAGATTTACTTTCGCATTTATATTAGAAGGTAGGTAGATGGAACGATAACTATCCTTATTGTCGTTAACAATAGATATGCATTTATTTTTATATTCCAGATATTAATATGACATTTCGATTATCCAATTCACCTACTACCCATCACATTGTTTGTGTGCCAATTTTCCAGTAAAATGCCAGATGGCTCGGATAAAATTAGGGCAATCTAACTTCATCCTAAATTGTACTTTCGTTTTAATATCCTATCATCAAAACGTTTCTAATTAGCCCAAATGACCTTTCGTTGAGTAACACATTTTACTGCAACATGATAACAACTCCAAGATGTCAAATTTCATCTCAATCAGATAAAGTCGGAAGTTGAATTTTAACTGAGAAGTCCTCTGTATATATCCATTATGTATATTGGTACTTAGTAAAACTTAATAATCATTTAAAAAATAACAAATAATAAATTTAATAATAACATGGGGAAAAAAAATATTGCCTTATAATTTCATGACTACTTTTGATACGCGATACGCCTATTTTATATATCTTAAAAATAAAATTGTAAAATGTGTGAATAATTTAATGTACCTAGTTAAACTTTTGGGTCATAACTATTTCCAATAAGACAATTTTCTGATTAGTTAGTCGTTTTCTTCAAAACATACTGTACTGCTAATAATATATTTATTTTTTGGTACCACAACGGGAATAAAGCTTGTGATTAACTCTACGTTTTAAACTTTGGAACTGAATGTACTTTATTTTGCCATATACCTTGAAAAGTACTTAATAAGTAAATATAAGTTTCAAATATCTACTCCATTTATTATTCCATTTTTTTTTAAACGTGAAGAGGTTTTAATTATTGTCAAAATTTGTACCATAGAATTTTATTTCTAAATTAAAAATAGGCTATAAATAAACTTAAAACTAATGATAAAAAGTTCCATTTTGCAAAAAGTTGTTTCGAAAATCCTTATACATTGAAGTAATGACATAATTATACACTAAGCGCCTACATAATGGAACACATTTTATATACTCGTACTTATCTTCTGTCACAAAAACGTTGAATACCTTTTAAAAGCGCGCGACCATTTTTTACCTAATAAAATTCTTAAAATAAAAATATGTACTATACTTTTCGGATAAATACATAATAGCTACCCTAAAAATATAGTTGTTTTTTTACTTAGATTTTTTGAAATTTGGATATATGTGATACAATTTTAAAAGATTATTCATAACATGTGTAAATCTACCTATCCAATTTTTGCCTCTACAATTAATTAGTTACTTTATGATTATCATGTACCTAATCTAGTATAGTCCCACGGATCCCACAGTCAAACTGTGCAAACAGTTTTGTGGGACGTTGTATTTAATATTAAGTCAGTATCCACTGTATTTTATTGAAAAAAAAAAAAAACTAGTAATTGTTAAGTAGTTTTGTGAATGAATCATTTCCGTACGTAATGCCATCTTTGCTTTAAATCAAAAGTACAGGTCAAAAACCAGGCCAAGGTTGCTAACATGTTATTCTTTAATTATCTTTATATTTTTTTGTTATTATTTTGTATTTATCTCATAATGCATACCAAATCATTCTTAAATAGGTAAGACCTTTCAAAAACATTAACCAAAGCATGCGTTACTGTTACTGTTATAATTTTGAATTTTCTTCAACATGCCATATTCGTATTTGCCACACCACTCTGTATTCCGGTTAATTTCCATTCGCAAACACCTCACTTACCTAAATTACATTAAATCTATCTTCTATCAATTCACATAAAATTTGAGCGACACTAGAAAACACTGAAAACACAAAGTTTCACCTTCCACTTGTTAAAAATTCTATTTTGTAATTTAATACTGTTGTATTTTGTACGAGCGAGTTTAATCGTTTTGTCGAAGAATCCGGTTTATTTTTGTATGATAAAAGGGGCGAAGGAACGCGTAGGATTTTAAAAAAAATAGGCTCAGCAAACAATTGCAGAGCTAACAAAGCAGCGCTTCGCAGCTATCCGAAGCTGTACTGAAATTCTAAACCCCGACTTCGGTGTCCATGTCGTGCACCCCCCATTACTGTATTTCCACTGAACATGAAAATGTCCTTACCACCTTTATATTACACGTCAAAATCAACCATGTTTGCTTAGGCAAAGGGTTTAGAATGCAATAGCGCGTAACGCCCTATCAGTCGTTCCTCGAAGCGCCCAAACCGGTACAAGGCTATGAGAACGTGTAATTTAAAGACGGAGCTGCGGAGCGGTTAGGACAGCTATAGTGGTCTCTGTCGCGCACGTAACAAAGGCTCTGCAGCTTTTCGCGATGCAATGTTGGGTTGCTCACTTTTTGCTATTCTGTATTGGATTACGTATTATTTTGTGAATTAGATTGTGTCGTGGTGTCAAATTATCTTTTGTACCAGGTATTTTAGGAGATATGTCGGGAAGCAGGTACATGCATTTTATTTGGTACGTATAATTTTAGTCGATGCTTTTGTGAAGTTTGTAGAAGACTTGGCTTCTGTTGTTATGTATCTCTGTTTAAAGTTTTAATAGAAGTAAAATATAAAACTTCAAATTTGGAAGTGCTATACTGTGTTCGAAATATATTAATATCTCAGGAATCCTATTTTTTTCTTGCTGCCAATCTTTCATATACACATGTATATCTGAACAAAATTCAGTCCAATCATTATTATTCACTACTCAAAATTGCACATCATATAATACGTAAATGGGTACATAACAACATTTATTTTTGTTGTCTAGAATTATCAAGGTCT
The DNA here is from genome assembly GCF_033807575.1 of Cydia pomonella. NCBI lineage: Eukaryota > Metazoa > Arthropoda > Insecta > Lepidoptera > Tortricidae > Cydia > Cydia pomonella. Next base: position 12,479,069 of record NC_084724.1, on the reverse strand, counting down.
AAAAAATATTTGATGATCAAACAAACTTACTTAAGTGAAGTTCTTGCACAATTATGTGAACAACTTCATGCGTCGCGATTATATTGATCATTGACATTTTCCAATTCTGTTACTTGAAGATTTTTACGAGTTCTCGGTCGTCGTCGTCGTCGGACTTATCTTTTATTTTATTTGTATCATAGATTTCATATCGATTCTACCCTTGAATATTTTTAGAGCTGATAGTTGCAAGTAATTTCTTACAAAATCTTTGTAGTTTTATACTTTCATCGCTTTTTTATTATTTTCTATTTTAAATGACTGTTGATTTTTTTGTTTTAATTATTCAAGCACAAGTAACGTTGGATCTAACTGATAATTGTCAAAGGACAAGAACACTCGAAAGTTCTATGGTTCTAATCAAAGGATTCAATAGGCAAACTGCTAAGGAGCTTCTAGGGCTCAAAAGACACAAAACCTGCCTGCGCGGTGACCAGAATATTGACTAGACACTGTAAGTTTAACAAACATATGTTTTAAATTGGAAAGAAACAAGATGTGATGCAGGTTCTGCCAGGAGTCAGAGGAGACTGCAATGCACATTCTCTGTTCCTGTGGATCACTAATGTCAAAAAGAATTACCCACTTAGGGCGGCACGTATTGCAACCCTACGAGGTACAGAACATTACGGCCCAAATAATCTGGAATTTCCTGGATTCAACGGGCATTAGTAATGAACTTTAAAGGGCTGTCACAATAGATCACTGCCTGGTCGACGTGGCACTCAAAGGCTCACAAACTCCAATAATAATTGATAATTTATCCATACATTAAACACATCTACCGTCTATTAAATAAATAAAGATGGGATGTAATTATAGATAAAAAAATATATTTATATTACAATCAATTCCACGGTAAATAAAAATTAGAGTTTTCACAATTGACTTATTGTGTTGTTTGCCAGCTACTTCTTTTTCTTTTGTATCTTCATCGTCTTAATCCGTGGTACAGTGAAGCAGCTCACACCGAAATGTTGGCACATTTGACGAACCTGAAATCAACATATGAACTATTATGAACCAGGCTTACTAATCTGTCCCATCAGCCAAGAGACAACGGTAGAATTGTTTGTTAGAAGAAGAAGAAATGTATAACGGTTCTACTTATATGGTTAATAGATGGTCCATTACGGAAAGAGCTTGGTTGGTTCCCGATTCGATCCCGATAAAATCAGGTAAAGAAAGCGTGGTTATATTACATTACCTATTAAAAAAATTAAAAAAAAATTATTTCGAAAATAAATTCGTAATAAATATTATAATAACTGCACAATTATTATATGAATTATTATTTTATTATTGTTGCACAATAGGGCATAACTACAACTACCTAAAAATCGGTTCGATTCATATTTTCAAGGAAACAGCGTAATATAATAGATAGATAAATAATCCGTTTATTTGTTTGCTACAATACACACAGGAAATACAATTAATAAAATGACAAAAAAAAAACAGATAATACAAAATCATACGAGAGAAAGACACACTTATACAAAATAGAAGTAGAAAGAAAAAAAAAATACATTGAAATAATACTGTTCCATACATATCTAAATCTAGTGCCAATTATCTGTAAACCACCAATTATCTGTTAACCTGTTGCTACCGGTGGGAACCTATAATTGGCTCTTTGTTATCTATATATATAACTATTGTACAATTTATAGCTGTTGGTTCTCCGAACAATAAATAAATAAATATAGGAATGTAATAAATAGACACTTTTGTCGGGTTATTTCATCCGCTTCTATTGACGCTGGTTGTACAGTCAGCATCAATAGTAGCGGAGTAAACAACGCGCCAAAACTATCTGACATCTCAGATAACTTTTCCAAATATAGAAAAATTTCTAAAACTCAGGTTACAAAGTATATCTTTTACAGTCTCAGTTGTTCTATATTAAAGATATCAGTTTTTGTTATAGAATGGTAGATACTTATGAAGCGTTATTTGAGCCGCTACTTTTGATGCTGACTGTACAACAAGATGCAACTACCAACAGTACTCACCACGCAAACCCCGTAATGCACATGTGCCAGTATGCTGAAAGGCAGGAGGGTGTAAAGCACCGCCGCCTCCAAAGCTGGCACCCATAAGGACACGGATACTCCGAGGAACAGCGGCCAGAGCACCCAGGCGATCAGGTCGCAGCGCTGCTCGCTCATCTCCGCGACTATTAGGCGACTCTGCAAGAATTAGCGAGGGTTTCAAGGCACGAGCAAGACACAAACTTTGCTACCGAGTGAACCACAACATTTTCACCACACTAGTACAGTCAGCATCTAAAGTAGCGGATCAAACAACGCTTCAAAAGTTTCTACCATTCTGTAACAGCTTAATAAAATGTGATGGTCCTATGTGTAGTACAATTAAGACGGTATAGGATATACTTGTGAACGTACATTTTAGAGATTATTCCAAATATAAATACAAGTTATCCGGAATATCAGATACTTTTGGCGCGTTGTTTCATCCGCTACTATTGATGCTGACTGTACAAGGGAGTAACTAAACATACAGATCCAAATGGACGTAATAAAATATATTTCATTCAAAATCATCACTTAAAAGTAATTTCCACCAGCCAACATAAACAACTCAAAAGTTGCATCAAATTACTTTGCTACTTTCGTGGATAAAATGCAACATTCTGATGAGGTTTTCGACAATAAAGAGAGCCTTTACAAGCTTGATATGGTGAAAATAGAACTATCTTTATCATATAACATTTAGATGTGGTACAAAAATTCAGTACAGTAGTATTAATTTTCGAGCACATTGGCTCAACACTGCATTGGCGTAGCCTGTTTATTTGAGAATATTGAAAAAACTAATTCTACTTCTTTATTACCGCCAAAAATAAGTTCGGACCCAATGCAATACCATAACTTTCAGGAATATTAGAAGCAACTTACGGCCAGACTCGAAGAATGATTAAGACACGTTTAAGATCTTGGAAAGATCTTCAAAAGATCGATAGCTAAACGATATGTAACAATTGACGTTTATTTCGTTTCCGCTGTGATCCCAACGACGACGATACGACGATACGACGATATTTCTAACGTCAAAGTGAAATTGGTTGTCCGAATCGAGCTGCTTCTGTCAAATATACGACATACAAACGATATCTAACTTATCTAAACCAGAACTTATCGTTATTGTATCTCATTCTTCGAATCGGGCCGTGTTTTTTTTATTGTGAAAATCCATGTTCAGACTTAAAAGAATTACCGATTTATGTCCATCACTCACTTAAACTGCCTTCAAATCTGCTGAATTGGGAGACCAAAATACTCACAGCAATGTTACTGAATAGGGTGCCAAAGAGCAGCAGGAAAGCCCTAGGATCGTACTCCACGATCTCCAGCGGCGACTTCAGAGCCCATAGCGTCATGGCCGCCGTCAGGGCGATGATCGACCACGCGGGTCGCAGCATTCCGAAGAAGGAGTCCGTCTTAAGCGTACGGTTCTTGTATGATCTGTAATGGTTGAGTTATTATTTCCTAGTATTTTCCCGTCGATATCAGTTTAATGAGCTCGATGCAGAGTTTGAAAAGTCGTAGCGCTTTTAAGTGTTCCGTAGTCAACTAGGAACCCTTTTAGCTTCGCCATGTCTGTCTGACTGTCCGAGGCTTTGCTCTGTGGTCGTTAGTGCTAGAAAGCTACAATTTGGTATGGACATATAAATCAATTAAGCCGACAAAGTCGAACAAAAAAGCGTATTGTGACGAAAGAGTAACTACGGAACCCTACACTGAGCATGACCCGACATGCTCTTGGCCGGTTTTATTTACATAACAATACGGTTGCCAAAAATTTTGTTAGCAATCTTGAGGCCTTTCTCGAAGGACTCTATCGATTCGAATCCTGAGTTTTTGACTTTCGCACCGAAGCTAAAAGTATTTTTTTTTATACCATGACGGTGGCGGTGGCATAAAAGCATATCGGTGGCATAAAAGCTAAAAGTTTGAAAATTGTTTCTGAAAATAGGCAATACTATGTTTGAGAGAACTTAACGATTACTATAAATATAAATACAAGTATGAACTTATTTAAGGCAGACTTGCAACCCACCAGTTGACATAGTTGCAAACAAAATAGCATTTTAGTCAAGTGAAATTTCACGTTATTTAATTTAACGACGTGGAATTTGCAAAATCGGCATTCAAATAAATAGAATTCTACTCCCACGACCATCGTAGGCTTAGAATACTAACGTGGGTGTTTGTGACACTTGACCTGAAATATCTTAAGTTAAATTGTAGGTTTAATAATAAAATCTATCTATTTATCTTAATAAGGATACACATATAAAATAGTAGATTGTTACCAGGGGATGAAAGGCACCCATTTCTGTCGAGGTAGTTTGGCGCTCGAACGCAGTAAGAGCGTTGGTAGTTCGAGACTGAAATGGTGCCTGTTCACCCTACTTAAATACTCTTCTTTTCAATTCAAATACGATGATAATAAAATACATGTGTATATTAAAACACACGGCAAAGTTTAAACTTCAATAGTATTACTTGAGGGTACTTTCAATTAACAAATTAGGTAAAAATATAGTTTTTTTATGGAATGGGGTTCATTATCAGAATGGAAATTGTGCAAGAAATCCATTCAAAACCAAAAATGTAATAGCTGATCATAAAAGAAAACGTACTTATAAAGTACAATGCTCTAGAGTAGGAACGCATCATTTTCTGCACACTTTTTAGAATAACAACGACCCACTTTCAACGCATGAGAAATGTTTTTATATAGGTACATTAGCATAAGCGGTGGTGGCTGAGTGGATATGACGCCCGACTTTCAATCCGGAGGTCGCGGGATCAAATCCTGGCTCGTACCAATGAGTTTTTCGGAACTTATGTACGAAATATCATTTGATATTTACCACTAGCTTTTCGGTGAAAGGAAACATCCTGACGAAACCTGCATACATCTGCGAAGAAATTCAAAGGTGTATGTGAAGTCCCCAATCCGCATTGGGCTAGCGTGGGGACTATAACCCGAGCCCTCTCGCACATGAGAGGAGGCCTGTGCCCAGCAGTGGGACGTACATATATAGGCTGAATTATTTGTATGTCTTTCCCATCACGGAACAATGGTGTTCCGGACCTTTGGAAGGCGTGCGCGGAGCCGAAGCCAACACGTAGAGGCCCTATTGACACTTTAATGAAATGTAAGGGGTACACCTAGCCGATGTTGCCCTTGCCCGCGTCATGGGACGCACGCAGAGGCAGCACCCGCCAGGGTGTAAGGACTATTTGAGAGTTGATGGAATCTAAAATAGACTGGGCTATTGGGTGAAAGCGATGGACTAAATACTGGGCTACGGGATAAAAAACCGGACGCCTGCCTAATAAAACGGTATTCAATTTTATTTCTGGCAGACGGTGACTCGCCCCCACAAGATGGGCCCCCACAAAAAGCGACATCTAGGATGGCTCAAGGGCAACACCGGTGTGAGCGGCTCAGGGGTGTCGAGAGGTGTACGCCGCTTTCTACCCAGTGGCTGCGAGCAGCCACTGTGCCAACTCGCGTCTTATGCAATTTTTCACTTCCACCCCTGGAGCTTATAGCTCTAATGACTCCACTCTGGGCGGCCGGCTAAGGCAGAGAATCCTGTCCCACCCACCCTCCTTGCGGCTAACAGAACTCCCCAGGAGCACTCGGGTACGTGAGGTCGCTACTCCCCAACAGCTCGCCACAAGCTGCCCTGCGTTGACTGATTGCACTGGTAAAACCAGCGAGCGATGGGGTCGTCACATCCCTACGCCTTAAATTATTATTATTATACATTAGCATGTGATATGGTCAAGTTATGGCTTTTTTGAGTCACGAAAATTATAACGAGTCGTATGCATACATCAAAGACAATACAGTATACGCAAGTCATAGGTAATGAAAATGCTTCAAAACCAAGCAGTTCGTAAATGAGGACATACAAGTACACACATCAAAACTAATTACCTAAGCTTTTATACATTTATATTGATGTAATATTTGTTACAGTTTCAATGATAATTAGGTCATTTTCTCTAGTAGAAGAAGTAAGCCGAAATTTACTAACAGATACACGTTATAGACGGCGATCGGCAGCGTGGTGAAGAGTCCAGTGGCATGTATGGCCACCTCCAGGCCTTGCACAAAGGTGACGTCGCCGAAGATGTGGAACTTGTACACTTCAGCGCCTCGGGCGCCAGCCAGGAGGAAGAAGATTGAACATACCTGCACGTGCAGAGTTATTAAGGTAGTTGATAGCATGTAATTACCTATATAGTTATTTATCCAAGTTAACATTTCTTCTCTAATATCAGGTATAGTTATATGTGAGATATATATAGCACGCTCCCTTTTTTTCACATGCAAGAAGAAAAAGAAAGTGTCATATTTATCTCACAGATAACTTTATCTGATATTTGAAAAATCAGACCTTAGTGACTTAGCCTGTCCAAATCGTTTCAATATCTATCCTGACTATGCGGGGTCGGACAATCCGAATAAATCCCACCAAAACATAAATCTGCGTTTTCTGCAAAACACTTTTTGCTGTGGCCTCACAGTTCCAAATCAAGCCCCTTTTCATATCTAAGTAGTACATTTACATGTGTGGACATTTTGACCACTTAGAAGGGAAGCTCGTGTGCTCAAGCCGTGATGTCAGACTCCATATAATAAATAAAAAAGTAAATGTGGCATAACCAATTATACTTAAGGATTTTGTGAAAGAGCTTAAATTTGCAGTCATCTTCATTAACATCGAGAATTGCTTAGCATATTTTGCATTGTCACACGCGACTCCATACTTGAAGTTACGCGATAACCCTATTCAAGCAACAAGATGTTGACTCACCCACATGCTAAGGTCGTAGCCCCAAGGCAGGTACAATGTGCCGGTATTGTACTTCTCCCAGTGGCTCACGTAGAAGTTGAGCACCACGCTTGCCACCGCCAGGTAACCTCTGCCAACACAATATTAACAAATATTTAAGTCATATAGTTGAAATTATAGTTGAAGACACGCATGCAATAGCAAGTGCATGTCAAGTTTTGATGACTCAACATTTGACAGGTCGCATGCCATTCGGAAGGATAATACTTGTAAATGTATGAAATTACATGGAATAATAACTAATTGTAATTTTAAGTAAATTCCGGCGACAAAGACACAGAAATGCAGTCCATTTACCCCAAAAGGATGTCCTTGATTTATTATAATTTGAACTTGAACGGCGGTAGATAATTGACCGATGCATCGATAATAAACTAAATACACCGAGTAGCCATTGTGGTACAGTAGCCATCAGATATATCGGAGTGGCCAAGGTATTCAAAAATATCTGAACACCTGCGATCGATGCGACGGCGACTGTACCACAATACCAAATGTCTAGCTAACATAATAATTTGTCTTATCCTTGATTACAACAATAATTTATTTTATTCTTGACAATTTGAGTAAAAATTGAGCCAAAAAGAGTGGAAATCTTTATGAGGACCTCAATTCTAACTCTCAGAGCGTCAGTTATTCCGAATTCCAAAAATATGGTGCTTACAGTAGCAAAACTGCTAAAATAAATGTACATGCTAACTATTTGGTTTACAATTGGAGTTGTTATGCCATATTTAATTTAACATACACAATTAATAGCTATATTTAATATTATCAAAAAACTAAACCTAAATTAGCCTGAGGCATTGTTCCCAGGACACTGGCCGCGTTCACTCTCTGCACAGTGAGGCTAAGTTTTTGTGCGAAAAAAGCGCCAGCTCGTAGGTCGCCAGACACCCAGACTAGTTTAGTAGAAATTTCTTTTACTAGTTTCTTGGTGTCGGACGACCAAGGACCGAAAGTTTCAATCGCAAGTGTCGCAAGTATTTACATAATTATGCCATATTACCTAAACGTGGGGATGGACCAGTCACCGCGGCCCATGACCGAGATCAGGCTGAAGGGAATGAAGAACACGATGTAGGAGTCCAGGCCGTGGTCGAACATCTCTCCCAGCGGCCCCGACACGCCGATTCGCCGTGCCTGTTTCCCGTCGATCCCGTCTATCGTAAAATTACAGAAAATAGATAAATCGTAGGACTTCTAATTGAAGCTGGATGTCTCATCTGTCGCTTTGTCGAGAAGAAAAATATTGATCTTGAATATCGTCACACTCGCTTTGCATCTCATTCTACGTGATTTGAGAGAACACAACAATCCAGCTTCTTTTAAGAGAATCGCCCTGAAGGAAGAAGCGGTAAACTATTGCTAAGGTGCACGAACCTACAAAACCACTGTCTGTGACACTATCCAAAATGTTATCTATCTCTATAAGCTAACTTGTTCAATATAAGGGATCCAAGTTGACTACGGAAACCTAAAAAAAAACAAGTTCCATCAAGAAACTAAAATATCTATGCGACTTGGGTCATTACATGAATTAGTCCAAAAATAAGAGATCTGGCTTTGTCAAGAGTTGCGTGTAGACACATAGCAATTGTTTTTGATTTGTGCTCACCTAAATTGTAGGCCAAAAACAATAGCACCCCACAAGCCGTGAAAACCCATAAAGGAATTCCTTCTGCAACTTTTTCATATCCTTGCGGTGCTCCTGACGCAGTGAAATCATAGTCGTAGATAAATAATAGAACTACGCTCGCTACCATGCACAGGAATCCAGCAAACGTTAGGAGATTCGGCGCTATCCACCTTGGTATAAACTGGAATCAAACCAAATGAGACCTTAAAAATGCAGATACTAAGTTGATTATTGTTTAACATCGTAATTGTTTTTATTAAATGTTGATAGCTTATCTACCTTGACGACGGTGTTCCAAAACGGGTGCATCACATATTGGCTGAGCGGGCTTGTATCTATCGCACTGTACTGGAAACAAGTTATAGGTAATAATTAACTTGCATACAAGTATGAGAATGTGAGGCATATAGGTATGTGAGGCTTATAAAAATATATTCAACATGAAATATTTCTAGGTACTAGATCTTACGTAAATGATGAATTTATAGACATAGATATTAAATTATTATTAGTAAAAAGATATTACATGTCACAATTTCAAACTTATACACATCTTGTATCTATTACTAATATATTGATGATGTTGAAATGTGTACTGCTACCTTATAATTATCGAATCCTTTTAAATGCTTCTTGGTCAAATACTTATAGTCAAAAATGCTTGCATTCCCCATGGTATACGCTAATCTAATATATTCTTCTAATACACTTCACAGACTTTAATCTTGTTTACACATTTTATTTTATTAAATACGTCTGTCAACCAACAACTGATTCATAATACTGAAGGCGATGACCCGGTGAATCTAGATAAAACTGGTAGCGATACTGACGTGTGTATTTTTTATATCTTATCATAAGACCGGCATGGCCCGACTTGGAGTTAATAGATAATCTGTACTGATTAATATACACGTACGATATTATTACGATATGATTATGTACGATAAATATAAGAGCCTCGGTAGAGATTTGAGAATACCATTTTGTGCCATTTGGCGTTGAAACTCTAGGTCCATGGGGTCTCAGCGCGCACAAGTTTTTTGGAGAAAATCCGAAACGTCTGGTTGACGTAACTGGCGACCGAAGAGCTGGCGGCTTCCTCGCACAACATCAGTATTGCGATACAACGAGGAAATGCCGCCGGCATCCTTGATACAATGCCTAAAGGGCCTATTTTAGATATAAGCTAGTTATAGTAATCATCTGTATATCCATTATGTATATTGTTTTTGTAAATAAAGTATAATATATAAGATTATGTAAAATGTACATTAAGCTGCAGAGATAAGTGACCCACCCTGCATAGGAATTTGTTTCACTTAACTCTGCAGCGTACTGTACAATTCCTAGTAGCTAATTCCAGTACTACCATAGAACCGAAATGAATTGATTCCACGTAATTAAGTTAATTTAAACTTATGATTTGCAAGCGTATGCGTAATGATTAGGTAAACAGGCGGTCAAGATATGACAAATGCAATTAGCAACCCTTCATATAGGAGTGTTTGAATGTAATTGTAAAATGAAGCATCTAAATTAACAGGCCAATTCCAACAATACAAAGTGATACTCATCTAATATGAGATGGATCCAATCATCTTTTAGAGGACCTGTTGAATTGCACATTATGTCAATCTTTAACCAAAAACGGCACTTTTAACTCTGACAGATCAGTACCCCTAGTGTAAATATTTTCGACAGCGAAAAGTGACGTACGCGTTTGCGTTAAGTGTCATTTTGTATGAGATTTTTGACTTTCCAAAACGTCCCGCTTGGCGCGCTGTTCAAAAACCCATACAAAATGAGACTTAACGCAAACGCGTACGTCACGTTTCGCTATCGACTAAAATTACACTAGGGGTACAGTATCATATTGGAATAATATCTAATAAATAACTAAAACTCGAATCCAAAAACATCAATTTTGACACTGAGAGATCAATATGAGATCAGTATAATATTGAAATGAGATTTAATAACTAAAACTCGAATCGGCCTGTAAATGTGTGTAGAAGAAAACAAGTAACTACTCGTACTAAAGCATAATAAAAACAAAATAATTCTTGCTAACCTCTGCGGCCCGGGTACCCGCGCTAATTGGATGCATTGTGCAACAACTAAGTGCACTAATTGCGTCCCGCGGGTGCAACTGCATGATATATGGGCTATAAAAATAGACAGCTGTTAATTTTACAAATTGTCGGGCGAGAATAATGTAACGTGTTTATCCTTTGTGGGATAATGTAAATGAGTGGTGATGTAAAGCGGTGGACACATTTACACTCGCACGCGTCCCTAAGAAATTGGTGAGGAGTCCCGCGTGCCCCACTCTCCCACGTTCAATGCTCTTGGTAGTCCTGCTGCCCAGCTCGAAAGTACATGAACAAGTCAAAGTACATGTGCACCTTACTGTAGATAATTCAGAGTATCATCATATTAACCGTACTACGAAAGAAGTACTTCTGCAACTGGACAAATGGTTTCCTCCATGAGTATCTGCTTATTGGAAAGCACGTGTATTGATGAGAACGATTGATGTTCTCCTCTATGGGTCGTATTTCTCAACGGATTTTCATGAAATTTTGTGAGCAGGTTGAAGAATTACATTTTTTGTTGTTGTTTCAGTTTTTGCATTTTTTTTCGGAATGGCGGAGCCATGGAGTTCGCGAGTTCTACAGCTCACAGAGTCACTAATTTTAATTAGTACTTATTCTACTTATTAATCTGCGATATAATATGCGAGTCACGGTAAAATTCGGCGAAAAAGTTCTGCCGGTCCTAAAATGCTCAAAATGGTTAAAAGATATCCTAAATCAGGTCAAAATAAGAGCTGACAATCTAGACGCGACACCGGAGAAGATAACGATGCCGGAACAAGGAAAACGCAGCACTTACATTTATTTATTATCGAAAAAAGCCATCCCTATTCTAAATTACACATAATTTGGTCCGAAATAGGCACGCGCAACTGGCAACACAGACATTATCGGTGCGGTTCGAATTTCAAATTACGCGCTGGTGTCGGGTGGCGCCCTCGGAGCGTCGCCATGGCAACGCACAGGTGTCGTATCGATCTCCGGTACAGTGTTGTCTGCTGGTAGGCACCTAAATTACGAAATGTATCGTGGAGAGAATGTATATCTCTCAAAAAAGACAAATCGGAAACTGCGGAACTTGCTGACTGATCGCAGTTTGCCTTTTAGTATTCATATCAAAGAAAGGTATCCGAAAGCTATTTTAGAAGACATGAAGTTTTATTTGAAACTCCTTTATATTTAAAAATCTGCGGATATTGTTCGCATGTCGTTTTGATTAAATTGAATTGGTTTTACGACTGTACCTTTCCACTTAATGCATGGCACTAAGCGAAATCTTTGAAAATATGTAATACCTGTTCCATTTTTGACAAGGATTTGTCATAACACTCATAATAGTCATAATCATAAACTTTAGACGCATTTATTCTTATCAAGCCGCCCCCTTGTTAGAAGGCGATCAAAATGAGCAACCTAGTCTCTGTCACCCGGGCTACGATAACAAAATTATTGACACCTCAGTCATTAAAATCACCTCAGGGTGGAAGACATGACACAAACATATTCCCCCCCCCCCCCCCCCCCTTTTCCATGTGAATATACTGTAGTTGTAGAATAAAACAGGTGCAAGTCGTGCTAGGACTTATTGTTCATAATGACTCATAGATATAACAAAATAGGACTGTACTCTGTCCCGTCCCATGCATTAGGAGAAAATAGGTACTAGCGAAAATGGTGGAAACCATATTACTAAGATTTTATGGTAAAAGCGCTTTTAACTTAAAGGTGACGTTCGGATGTCACCTTCATAAGTTAATACTCGCCTAGTATTCGTACTTCACTTTCTAATCTAGCAATTCTAAAACACTTATTCCTTCTCATTTCGTACATACGGGTACATTACTACAGCCCAATTTTGTGGCGCGGTCGTGAATGACCAGTAACTGTAGCCATGGTTGACATGGTCAACTAGCCCTGGTACTAGAATCTAAGGCCGTATTCATTTGAATGGCGCGTGACCGTCTGGTCGCCGTCTGGCGTCTGCTGCGCTCATCAGTGACGATTAATTTGACCAAAACACTCACGGCACAAGCGTAAGCGGGAGCGAGTTAGGGCGTAAATTTTTATTTTTATTTTTTATAAAAAATAAATTCTGTCCTGTCCGTCCGTCCGTCCGTCTGTCACACCGCTAAATATTTCGAGAACCACTTAAGCTATCGATTTGTGGAATAGTCATGAACAACGCTAACCCAGACACATTGAAAGTATTATTTTGTTATTTTATTTTTAGTAACTAAGGAAAATTACCAATATGAAGAGGGGGCAAAATTTCAAAGTCTAGTGACTAATTCAAATGGGATATCATTTGAAAGAGCTCAAATTGCCCATTCCAAAACCATTTATTTTAATTTTTTTGTAATGGAAAAAAATCGATTTATGGAGGAAAACGTGAAAAAAATATCATCCCCCCCCCCCTTATCTCCTAAGTTTACCAAAGAAAAATTATGAAATTTTGACATAATATTAACATTACTATCATTAATATAATCAGACCTCTATCTTGGTGACTTTTTTTTAATTAACAAAAAACATTTCCTAAATCAGTTTGCAATTTAACCAACTATAATTACAGATAAGTAATTCACTCGTTCAATAATCTCATATCAAATCGGCCTCTCCTGCTTGCTCTCGTAGCTTGCACCACAGCTCTCGCCATTAGCGCCTCGAGCCGGATGATCGCAGTCTCACACCTATTTACAGCTTCCTCTTGTCTGCACTCCTAGTAGCTAAAATGGATAATTTAGCGTTACCAAAATCTAGATTTATGGGGCTATTCACTTCTCCGTGATTAAAGTTTTTCGGTTCTAATAGCCATCTCAAACAGCTGATTTTGCACCGACGTGTACATTGATGCTGAATAGTCTCAGTTAAAATTTCAAATAGGCTTCTGAGAAAATTTTCTTTTTTGGTACACGAGCTTTTATCGCTGAATGTACCTTTATTTCCACGGGCAACTAATACTCATCGAGACAATTCTAAAAACCCCGAAAACAATTACTTTAATCACAGTATCACAATTAGTTTTATCACAGTATTTCCCTGGCCACCTCCTCTCTCCATCATCAGGTCAGCTCGATGGTACCATAATATTACATTAATAGGGTGTTTTCACATAACAAATTTGTTTTCCAATTTTCTCCAAAAACACATCATAAAACCTATAATGTTTCATGCTTCGAGTACTATCAGCTGTAAAAATATTGGTAACAAATTTCTTAGCACCTTACACATATCAAACCTCTTGCGCAGTATTACAATGTTTGACGTAGTCAACATGCACGTAGCACGCACAGTCGAGTTGCTCGTGGAACAGGGTCATTTTTGACCTCTAGTCAGCCATTTATTTATATTCTAGTTCGTTAGGCTTTGGCAGAATATCAACATGGACATTTTGGAAATGTATACGACGCGCTTCTATAGATGGTGCTGTTTTACTCCTGTGTCTTAAATGCAGGAATAACAGATATCTACAAGTCCGTGTGATTATTTTGATGTGAAATATGTTCCGACTAATTTGCTTCATTTGACTCAATAATCGTGTCCCGGCAATATCGTAAGGCATCCATTTAAGGTCTGCGTCTGCTGCAGATGTCCCCATTACGTAATTCCTGAAGTAATTAGACTGTGGCCGAGTGCAGCGCATAAATTAATTTGGCAAAGAATGCGTCCTTGCGATGCGCGGGAGCAATTATGCGAAGCGGGATGTCACGTGGAGCGATCAATGTATAATATTTATACTCGTATACAGGACACGACTCAATCAGGAGCAACAACACTGGAAAAAATAGCTAGCCAATCGTTAAGTAGTTCAAAAAATAACTGGACAAGTAAGAAAGAAATACATTTTGATCAATATTCTAAAAAAAAATTTTTTTTTTTTACACACAAAACAATAATATATAAATAAACTACTATCTTATTCTAAAAGACCTCCGTGTGCTGCACCGGGTGCAAAGGTGCCCATCACACTTGCCGCGTTACCGCGCTGGATAGCGATGGCCAACCTCTGCACCAGGTACGAACCCGCGCGGGCATCAGAGGTCTTCTCCCTAATCCTACGTCCCACTTCCCTTATAAACGCTATGGCGTCAGACCCCCAACACCCCGTTGTCTCGAAGGCGAGAGGAACAAAATAATAATTCGCCTCTAGAACAGAGTATTTTAAAATAGATTTATATTATACTAAAATAGATTTTGTTGTTTCAAACCGATCTGTTTGCTGGTGTTCGCAACACATAGTTCACACAAATCCCAATTTTGTCTAAGTAGTAATAAAATAGTGTTATTGTTATACAAACTTTTTATTCGGTGACTTTAAACAGCTGAATCATTATGCTCTTTCCAGCTGTTGACTGTGTGCAAGTCTCTGGTTCATCTTGGGGTAAAATGCTTTCACATGTGCAACGTGCGTGCGTCCCGATCTTCTCCTCTACAGGACGTATTTCTTAACCGATTGATTCTCGTGAAATTTGGCGAGCGGGTCGGATAGTTATCTTATTCGTCGATTCAGTTTTTGTATTTAATGTCGTTTTACACATATATACCTACTTACATTACAAAACCATTTGGAAATGACACGAAGCCATTACGAGTTTGTTATTCCCGCGAAAACGACTTCAAGTACCAAATTAAGAATTTCAAAGTAACATTGGATGCTTAACAATATTATTATTGCGAGGAGGGTAATTGCTCGCTGTATTTTGTCTAGCCGAAAATAAATCACCATATACGTTGCACGATAGTCTAGGGTTACCGCGTCTTCATTTCTGTATGTAAGTATTTTAGTTCACATACATTTAATGTAGATGGTCTTGGCCCATATTACTTAACTTACCTACATACCCACATAATTTTAACTTAATTTCCCAGTGCTGAATGATCTGGATGTCCCAATAGTTGTCACCTCAATCTAAATTCTACAAGTAAGATGTTTCTTATATCTGTTGGCTGTCAACTATAAAAAAAAAAAAACAATTTTAATGCGCTCGGACGCATTAGTCTTTTTCATAACTATTCAAAATTTCAAATCGATATCGTATCGTAAGTAATTCTTGAGATATTTAGCGATGTGACAAACGGACGGATGGACAGAGTCGCATCAGAAGGGTTCTTTATTAGTTATTACCTAGATACGGCACCCTAAAATCGACATAGGTACGTAGTCCGTAGGTACGTAGGCATAATATTCAAACCTTTTTCAAGAAGAATATTTTTATTTACCTTTGGAGATTTTTTCAGCCCTGCTCTACTTTGTCGGCCAATTACCAGTTCGAGCAACAAATTAGCGAGACGCCCGCGGCTCTAATCAGCAGAATCGCTGTTTTGCTTACTGCTCAATACACTTTTAGATTGATTTATTTTCGAACGTAGCTTGAAGGTGTGTCTTTTTGTGCTTCAGACTGTGTGCTTCATTGTTCGATATTTTGTAACATGTTTTAATCATATTCATTCGATGAATCTTATCATATTATATCAGATCATCTACATTGATATCAGATTTCTAGTTTTGTTTACAGTATATTAATCTTTCTTCAATCTCAAATTGTAAAAACATTGGAGGAATTTTGGAAAATCGTACATAAACACCAAAACACATAAAGTCTATAAAAAAACTGCATAGTAATGAAAAAAAAACAACACACATGTATTTTATTATATTATGGTCTACTTATATCCTTAAGTATTTTCACAACAGACCTGCCTTCCACTTAAATAAAATTATTAAAATAAAGATTATATGCCCTTGGCGCGTAGGTTATAAGTGGTATAACTTAAACTTCCAAGCACAATATTGAAAACTTTAAAGGTACTTTAGATAGGTAAAAACAGTAGTCATGATCATGCGGTGAAATTTTTAAGAAGTCTGAAATCCATCACTGTTCAAAAACTTGAACTACTGAATTGATTATATTGTAAATATGTAGATATCTACTTATATCAATGTCATCGTCACGGTCCGAGCATAACGGGGTTATTTTCTAACTCTCATCTCCTCAGATTACTGGCAGAGCTTGGTTTCATGTTTACCTTAGATATGTTTGGTGTGTAAAGTTATTCAAGCATGATGAGTGCCATTAGAAAGAAGTGTGATACTTACGTTTATTAGAAATGAAACAGTGCAGTATATTACAAGCTTTTATTCAACTTGCAATATTTTGTCATATGTTTATTCAGGTCAAATCTTGCAAGCTAAGTTAGACCCAATTTTCATTATTCGATTGAGCTGAAACTTCTCTTACATATGTAAACTGGGTGATAAGGCAAAATATTATGGTACCATCGAGCTGATCTGATGATGGACACAGGAGCTGGCCATAGAAACTCTGTAACAAAACAACGCGACCTTATTGTATTTGAGTTTGTTATAATTGTGATGAGTATTAGTTGCATGTTGAAAGAAAAGTACAGTCATCGATAAAAGCTTGTATAAATAATTAAAATTTTGACATCAAACTTATTTCGATCTAGCTCAGAGCTTAAAGCTTGAATGGGGAATATGTGTGTGTATGTAAGTTTACAAAGTATCTTTCTCTGAAGCAACACTGTAAATTCTAATCAATCTGTGAACAATCGGCAAATGTGACCGCTTACCAGTCGATCAGGCTGTGGAACAAGATTCTTAAATTAAGACAGAAATCTGATGCCAATGCGACACAACGAGAACGGCCACTAAAAAGAGCAAATACGTAGGAGATTTACAAAATTTCTTGCAATTCCGACTAGGCGTGTTACATTTCAATTATTTTTAGCGCCATCAAAATAAATAATAACTGTCTGATCTATTTGCGATCGGAAATGACTCCTGCGCGTCTTGTTGTAACCGGACGCTTTGCTGCGCAGTGACAGCGCTGTGACACCTGTCACACGGCCGCTACGGTTTAGAATGCTTGAGGAGTTTTTAGTGCGGAACGAGTGTTTTTCATGCAAAAACAGGTGTTTGATAATACTGTTCTTTGGTTCCGCTAGCGAGCCACTCTGACTGAGTAGCATAATCCAGCTCAAATTTGACTTCACTACTACTGGAGTAAAAATTGAAATTAGAAACGCACAATAAATGTAATAACCGGTTTATTTGGAAGTACTATCAAGTAATCATACTTCAGTCGTTCAGAAATTGTATAAAGGAAAAGTTTACGATGAGTTACCAATACATGGTTCAGGAATTTCAGGATATGACTCGCTCTGTTAGTTTTAATTTTTTAATTTTATTTATTTGGGAAACATACAGCACATAATAATACAATAAGGTACAAGATAAAGTTAGAACATAAGCCAAAACAGTTTCCACTTACAGCTAATACAAAATTCCTTTGCTCCGAAAAAAAGTACAATATTTGGGTATTTTTAATTTAAAGTTGAATTTAACAGTTACATTTAGTAAATAAGATAATACACGAGCACGATTAACAATTATAACAAGCATACTTTAGAATTTTGAAAATAACAAGCACAATTTTTATTTAGACTTTGAAATTTCAAATAATAGGTACAATTACAATAACAATACAAGACAAGCTTACAATTTTATTACGAGCTAAGAAGTAGATAACGGAATTACCATTTTTTTGTTATGATTTGTTTTGTTTTTTTGTTTGTTTGATGACAGAAACAAATTTATTACACTTATGCTGGAACAAATCAATGTGTGAATATTTCTTGTTGTAAATATTGCATGATCTTGCTAAAAATTTGTTGTTTACATATTTTTTGCGAGTAAATGGAACGGATAGCAAAGCAGTGGACCGCGTACGAGACGTAGGACATCTAAATAACACCTTGCTGAGAAGATCTTCCGAATCAATTAAATTATTTAATAATTTGTACAAGAAAATTACATCCCGCTTTTCTCTTCTTACTTGTAAGGACTCAAATTTCTCAGGCTTAAAGGATTTGAATTTATACTTCATACGATTAAGAAATTTTTTTTGAATACTTTCTAATGAATTAATGTGTACCAAAAAGTGAGGACTCCAAACTGTAGATGCGTATTCCAAATATGACCTTACATATGCATTATATAAAAGAAGTAACGTTTTGGGGTTTTTGAAATCTTTACTTTGCCTAAATATGAAACCAAGCATTTTATAAGACTTAGATGTTATCTTATCTATATGTGAAACCAATTGAATTTCACTGTCTAAATATACTCCTAAATCTCTAACCTCAGTAACTCTAGTGAGTGGTTGGTTTCCAATGGTATAATTAAAGGTTATAGGGTTAAGCTTCCGCGTAAATGTAATAATTGAACATTTATTTATGTTTAAATATAGGTTATTACATAAACAGTAGTTGTTTAATCTATTAAGGTCATCCTGCAAATTGACGCAATCAGCCTCGGACTTCACAACGGTAAATATCTTAGTATCGTCAGCATACAGTAACACTTTAGAATTTAAGAAACAGTTAATCACATCATTGATATATATGTTAAATAGTAGTGGTCCTAAATGCGAGCCCTGCGGTACCCCTGACGTAATAGGCACAAAACTAGATGTGTACCCTTTAATAGTAACTGCTTGAGTTCTATCCCGTAAGTACGATGTGAGCCAACGCAACAAGTCACCATGAATACCGAACATTTCAAGTTTCTTTAGTAAAACCGAGTGTGAGATTTTATCAAAAGCCTTTGAGTAATCGGTATAGATAGCATCAACTTGATAATTCTTGTCCATTGCGCTCAGAACATAATCAAGTAGCTCACACAAATTAGACTCTGTTGACCGTTGACCGTTTTTTTCTACTCGACGTGTATTGGTTGAATTAAGATTTCGTAGGGGTACCAAACTATAATTGCGTACTTTTCATGTAGGTATGTATCATTTCGATACGCTGTAGTCAAATATGAAAAAAAAAACTGACCAATCACGTGCCGCCGCGCTCCCATAGAAAAGACTAAACAGGCGCGAGGCATGGGGCGCGAGGTTGCGCGGAGTCACGCGTTTATGTATTTTGTGGTACATTTATGTCTACTGAGATACAGTCAAAGAATTTAATTTCCGTACCATTTAGTACCTTATCACAGTGACAATTAATATGAAAGTCGCTAGAAACCCTATACTATTGTCACTGTGACAAGGTACGAAATGGTACTGAAATTAAATTCCTTGACCTTACTTACCGATTTTCATTAATTATTTAGGTTTATTGATAAAAAAGTATTATTTTAGATGACTCGTAGAAAAAGTTTTGTATCCAATAGTGATATAATCAAGCTTTTCAATCTCGTACCTTAATATTAGCACGATACTCGACTGAAAAGCTCTCTATTATATCACGATTGTATTAAATACTTAAATACAATCGGTAAAACCGAAATGTTATCAGCTTTTATTTTCTCACTTTGTTCTTTTCAAGAAAAAGTAACATCCTTATTAGGTTTGCCATGTCATTAAATGTATTGACATTATTTGAATGACATTAAAAATGTACTTATACCTATTGTTTTGCGTGGGCTCGCTCGCTCTTGCGCACCGCGTTGAATGAGTGACATATTTATTCGAAATGGTAGGTATATCAAATAGAAGCTAATGGAATATATACTAAAAATGGAAAAATATAGGTGAAAATTTCAACATATGAGGCAAATGCTAGATCGGATGTAATTTTATTATTTCTATTGGCGCTTCCTTCCAATTGGGCCCGGACGGATCTTGCCGTCGCGGTAACGTGATACGACGACTATTAACGTCTGCCGGTCTATTTTACACGTGAAACTCTAAAATGTCCTAACGAAATGTCGTCAGTCAACGTCCTATATGACCTCATATACCTATGACATTAAATACCTATAAATGTGGCAAATATAAATGTCGATAAAAGCAGTTTTTACACCTTTGAAACAAAGCCAACTGCACCGAAATCAAACAAATTAATGTAAATTGTTGACACACATAGCTGTAGTCAAATTGAAATCGTAATCTGCCTCGCTACTGCAGCGCATCGGGGATGTTTGCTGAAGCTAGGGTAGACTGTTTCTACACCACAATGCGGAAGCGGTGCAAATCCCTGTCGCGTAGGGTGCGGGACAGCTCTAACATCATCCTGAGGGCATTTGCGTTAAGGTTTGACTGTCAGTACATGAACCATTGCCATATGATACATGTGCTGACAGGCAAGCCAATATACTGTATGTAGAAATAGTATGTTATGTCATGTGTTTACTAACCTTAGTTGTAGGAAGACTAATTAATGTAAATATGTAATTTAATATAGTATAATGTAATTACTAACAAACTATATGGGCCTATTTGACCTGAAATAAATGTATTGAATTGAATTGAAATCAGCTACAATACGTATACACTGCTGTACAAAACTTCTCCAATTACGTCATATCGTCAGCCCACCTGCGATGCGTTTTTCAGTAGTACGCCACGCCATTCACTTAAGAACGTAAATGCCCCAGAGCAAAAGAGCGAAAGAGTCTAAGAGCTTCTTCTTTAGTGACTTGTCACTCAAATCGGCTTTTACAACGTTTGCATATTTTTAAAAACTACCTAGGACCAAAACATAGCATCTATATTACGAGTAGTAACAGTTAGGAATAGCCCTCAAAGTTCAATCTGCAAACGGACGATCTTTTCCACGCTTATAAGTTGTGGCAGCTATTACCGCCCGTCACTCGGCTGTAGATGACGTTAAATTCGATTAGAAGCGGACATCCGAAGCTTCGTTTGTATTATTTTGAAATGTCATCATTTAAATGAGATGAAATGCACAGGGGCGTTAGCTAGCACACCTAGATCTCGACGAGGAAAGGTTTGCCGGTTTCGAATTTTTAAAATACGACATGTATTTTTGATACATTCGCATAACTAAATACTAGATAGTTTAGGCTTTGCCATGCTTAACCTACGCATGTCAAACTTGGAAGTATACATCGAAAATTAAAAATAAAATTATTACTTGCCAACGTGGAATAGAACGAAGCATGCTTAATATTAAAAAAAATCAAAAAATTCGTCACACAAAAATTAGAAATATCACCAAAGCCAAATGCCTTAACTTACGCTAAAACACAAAAATGGAAGTGGGCAGGGCACGTAGCAAGGCTAAAGGACGAGAGATGGACTAGCAGGGTAACGAAATGGAAGGGCCCACTGGGAAAGCGTCGGAGAGCGAGACCTCATGCCAGATGGGCAGACGATATAATAAAAGTAGCGGGGCCCTGCTGGCCACAAATAGCTCAGGACAGAGAAAAATGGAAATCTTTAGAGGAGGCCTTCACCTTCACCTAAGAGGAGGGGTTCGTGCAACAACCAAAAAAAGAAAACAACATAATATATAATTAATTTTACTTTTTTCAAATTAATTTTAGTTTTTCTCACCTTAAAAATGTAATTGTTCTTTGCATGAAATAAAAGGCTTTTTATTTTTTTTTATCTAAATATTAGTTTAGGCTTTAATGAACACACTTTCATAGGTTTTATAAAAAACAGACGACGTTTAGTTTTCCATATATAAGAATTCAGCAAGCAATGTATCACTACTTTGTTTTAACTCAAAAAATTGTATTTAATGACGTGACGTCACAACTGTCACAAGTGACAGTTGTGACGTCACGACAGAGAATCGTTTTATAGCACTAAAACCTAAGGCTAGTTTAAGTTTGCGGTTATTTCAAAAATACACTCTGTATAATTTAATTCGGCCAATATTTGCTTGTCTCCATTTTACATAGGTACCTCTCTTCTAAATCGACTACAGGCTTAAAATTGGATAGTATATTATTAACATGAAATGGATCTACCATTTAAAACTACATTATTAACATTTTACTCGGTGCTCAGTGCTTAGTGCTTACCTATAGAAAAACCTGCAACCTTAGGTAAGGCGCTTAGGTAAAAAATCACATAAATACTTAACAATCTATAAGTAGGTACATATTTTGTTTTTATTTCAGACAAGTAAACAATAGCATAGTACATTATAACGACATTTTACTTCTCAATTAGGTAGGCAGTTTAAAACAAATATAACTGGACATGTGATTGCTATTGTGAAGTATGTTATCATTAATTTGGTGATAACTTACCACATGGCCGCACCAGTAGAAGCAACTTCGTCATCAAGTTCTGTGAATTGCAGACGAGTTATTTGGTGATGGAACGTTTCAAGTTCGCTCCCAGAGGAAATGGAACATTCCAGGCCTTGTTTATTTGACACTAAAGATACATTTGAAATTTTGTTGCCGACATGCGGAAGAAATATTGAGCTCGATATACTTAATCTAAGCGTGGTATATGATGAAAGCAGATCAAATTCTTAGACTAGGTGTGTTTAATGGCATAAAATTAAACCACCTTTGTACAACTATACCTTCATAGAATATACATACATATGATTACAGGTAGGTTTCTTATATTCGTTTTATTTAAGTATATCAAACTATGTAAATGGAGTTTTTTGGTTTACAAATATATATATTTATAGGAATACATACTTTTCGCTATTATATCGACGAAACGATGTATATGAGATTCGCTTTGATGAAACTCCTCTAACTCGAACCAGATACGAGCGCACCGCAATTATAATCAATTTTAATTGAAATTCGATTTATGTATACATATCTATTACATTTAAACAGCGAGACTGTTACTCGAATTCACTTAACCCTTTATTATTCCTGAGTAGACTCAATAATCCAGTTAAATCAAACTGCGTACAAGATTTTTAAACTAACTAAATAGGACAGTGAGGGAAAACCGTAAAACATATACATTACATATTATTGTACTAAAAAGTACGCACTCGTATTCGTACAAAGCCACAAACCACGAGGCCATTTGTATCAAACACAGATCAGCATGTTTAATATAAATATGTGTAATGTGCATGGGTGGTACTGTCTCTAAAGTCATGGGTGATAAATTCTGTCTCCTCGGTGACATTTTAAAACAATAACAAGTAAATCCGATATCATAATCAAGCGATCTACCAGGGGGGCATAAACTCCAACTAATGTATTCCCCGGAGCGCCGTATAGATTGAGCGTTCCCGGAATCCTCGCGGGACGAGTCGGGCGTCAAGTGACACCCCTAACAATGTAATGGTATGTTTTAACAAGTCAATGTCAATTTAGTTTATGCGAAGTTTTTCAAGAGGTGATATTTTTATATTTGTTTGGTGAATCGCCCGGACAGCAGTGGTAATAAAAGTGAATTAAGAGCGATAACGGATTAAAGAAAGGGATCTATCAAGGTTCAATAGATACTGATGGGTCCATTTAATTTGGTTGTAGATTTGATCACCGAAAAAGCATCAACAATTCAACAATCTGTAAATTAGTTGAAAATCATTTCTGCCTTAGAAACCCCAGTTGCAACCCGCATACCTACGGGAAGACTACATATATACATTGATATTTCGAGCAACGATACAGCCGACAGCAATGCAGTGCAGTAGACGCGTCTGATGACGTGACCTTTAATTTCGTTCGCAACTATCTAATGCCATTGCGACGGATCCCTTGTGACATGAATCGTCGTTTGTTTTATTTTAAATATCTGTGTATGATGTCCCAATCCCGACTTAAGTAATCGACGTGATCATAGTCAATGATCAAAAGTTTTCTCATGGCACCGTGTTCTGTATATCTATCCCGTCGACGAGGAAGCGCGACCGCATCCTGCGTTGTACGGGCTCCTTCCAGCCGCTGCGCTCCTGATGCATTGTGGTCGCCGATATGTGACGTGAGGGCGGAGGGCTTCCGTTTCTAACGATTAACTCTGTATGTTTGTATTATTCCGTGATGTGTCAGCAAGGAGTAAAGGACGAGTGAAAATTTACACGACATAAAGTTTCAAATGTATGTAAAATCATAATAGTCTGAATTGAGGCCTTAATTAGGAATTAATTTTCCAAACTGTTAAGAAAATGCATCAGTAATTCAAACTCGATTTAAAACAGCCCAGAAGCCCTGTTTCTTGTGTAAGTTACATATGAAATTAAGATATTAGTACAATTCAGATAAATAGTCAAATAACAATATTCAATAAGTTAAGGAATCACAATGATTTTCGTTTATTGGTAAAAAGTTAAATTTAAGTACATTTGCAATGTACTTAAAATTGTAGTTTATGTGACAAGTGTGGGTTTATAAAACGAACGAAGTGAGTTTCATAATAGGACCATATATCATAGAGTCTGTTCGGAAATGTTCGAAGTCGTGGAATGTATTGGGCCCCATACATTGCACGACTCTTCTCTTTCCGCACAGACGTTATCATACGAGTGTTTTAGTGCCTAATTATGTTTATTTGCATACCCATATATATTATAATTTATAAGCTCTTTTTGATATATCAGTGTACATAAATATGTTACATTTATAAAGAAATATTACTTAACAATACTTCTGAGCATTTTCAAAATCAATATTTTTTGCCAACGAAAACACACATTATGGTATAAGCTAATCCACAACCCTTGTCAAATCACCGGTATTAATAAACCCACGCCCCGAGGGAGAGGGCAATAAACACGATTTGTTTCACTCAAACTCACTGCACTTGTGCTTATTAATGCTATCAACACTTGGGCTGGTAAGCATTATTAACCCATTGCAAAAATCGAGGGAAGGTTTGGTTTTATCAAAATTTATGATGGATTGATGAATAAGCTTTAATGTTTGTTTCACCACACCAACTGGTAAAGGCCCTCTTGATTGTTCAAAAACTAATGAGAAAGTTGCATTTTATCCACATGTGGGGCAAAGTAATCAGATGCAAATTTTGTGTCGTTTCCTTCCTCCTGTTAGCTGGTAGAATTGACTTTTAGATGATGATTTTGGATGATACATATTTAATTACGTTAATTTGGATTTTATTTGGTTTGTTTTTTTTGGTATTTCATATTTATTATTTTCCTCGCGTTGGTGTGGTGAAAAATGTTGTGTTTCACTCGGAGGCAAAGTTTGTTTAACCCTCGTGCCTTGAAACCCTCGCAAAACTCAAGATTCCTCTTCTCGGACCACTCGCTACTCTCGTGGTCCAATTTTGGAGTCTTTAGCTTGCTCGGGTATCAATATTAGCACGAGCGGTTAAACAACAACTTTGTCCCCTTGTAAAAAAATAACTATTACCACGCAGGTTGCGCAGCCGACGTGCCAATCGTTAACGCTCCGTAGTGTAGCGTAGTCATCTCTCTCTGTCACTCTTCCATTAGTGCGACAGTGACAGTTGCATTTCGTTCGCTACGGAGCGTAAACGATTGGCCCATTGGCTAAGCGCCCAGTTCGTAAAGGCCCTCCTTATACTTCAAAAACTGATGAGGAAGTTGCATTTAATCCACAAGAGAGGCAAAGTAATTTGAAGCAATGTTTTAGTTATTTGCTCATGTTGGCTAGTAGAATTTACTTCTAAGTGCTCTAAGTGCCATCACCAGTAGCACACAGGTCCACAAAAAGACGTGGAATGACCTCCCCACATCGGTGGGGAGCGTCCCGCAACAGGCGTCGCAGCCTAACGGGGGACACGGCCACTCATATCTCCCGCCAGGGAGGTATCGAAAGACATCCTTTATTGATGTGGTGATTATGTCGATTTTTTTTTATTGTGGTTCCGATAATTATGTCGATTTTTTTTTGTCAGTCCAATCTGCAAAATCGCGAAATCATGGTGGTTCGTTGGTCTTCAGCTCCAAGTGCCACTAGTACACAAACACTTAACTTTTTACCCTTAACGTGTTATTTGTCCTAAGATAAAATCCAAATTATCTTCTTCATGCTTTAAAAACCTCTCAAAAGCTACCTAACTGTTGCCATTTTGCATTATAAATTCCTCTCGTCTCTAAGTAACAATTTAAGATGTAAATTAGGTGTAAAAGCCAATTAGCTGCCAGCGAACAATTGCACTGACAGTTGACACCGCCGCAGTGATAATGGCACTTGGCTTTATCGCAGATCTCCCCTTCCCGTCATTGGCACCTTGT
Source organism: Cydia pomonella (assembly GCF_033807575.1). Taxonomy (NCBI): domain Eukaryota; kingdom Metazoa; phylum Arthropoda; class Insecta; order Lepidoptera; family Tortricidae; genus Cydia; species Cydia pomonella. The sequence goes on along the minus strand of NC_084724.1, from coordinate 12,452,455 downwards.
ATATCAGCCTCATATGTGACGGGGGCGTGATGCATTTTATTAGAAATTGTGTGACAAGCAGGAGGCCAATTCTAATATGATGTGGAATAGAAGTATATTATAATAGATCGCGGTTCAGCGTCGAGAATAATGAAAATTCTTAGACCATGATTAGAGATAAGAAATAGCATAATATATCTTGTGGGGAGATTTGAAAGCGAGTTACCATTTTATTTAACATAGGTATGTTACTTTATCCACCTGCACACATGATTCATGCAGCTCTCTAATTCAAACAGAAAATTTTTGGAACCAAGTAAATTTATTCTGTTACAAGATTTATTTTTTCTGGGACAACACAAAATTCCTGGCTTATTCTTATTGTAATAAAATATAACAAATTTAATCTAGATTTGTCTTATACTTAGATATGATCCGTCAAGATCGACTTTCCTTAAACCAGAAACTTCACCTATTCTGACAAATCATATTCATAAGAAATCTAGATGAAATTCATAACTTGTTGTTATAGTCAGAACACACCTCCTTGTCTTTACATTATCGGCAATCGAAATTGTAAATTAAAGCCAATTTGCGGCTTATAACGAGCAAGCTCTTCGATAATTCCCGATAATGCTCACACCCCGCTATCTACATCTCCCCTCCGTTCGTCACGCGGCTCGAGTGTCACGGGAGTGGTATAAATGTCACGTGACTAAATCCAATTCATTCTTTAAAATTGATTGATAACTTTAGGGTAATTAATTGAATAGACAAATAGCAGTTATAACATTGGTACTTATTTATATATTAATAAATTTTAGAGACCAATAAGTAGAAATTATAATTATAACATGTAGGTACTTATACATGTAGGAATCAGAAGGTAAAAGGTTGGTTTTTTTACGGAGTGACTCATAACCGCTTTGCCACAACTTTTTTCAGAGTAGTGGTAGTTACGAGCAAATACTTATATTAGGTCCATAGGTTTAGTAAGCTGTAGACCTCGCGAGCACCCACCCGGACTAGCGTCTTTCGAGCGTCGCTGTCTGTTCAGCTCTATGGAAAATGGCGTGGCTGCAAACGTTGCGTCGAGCAGCAGCCATTGAATTGAGTGTGGGGTTTCTCTTAAGGGCCTACTAAAGCCGTGAATACCGGTTCGTAAGCCACGCCCGCTAGCTTCCTCACTCCCCGCTAGCACGCACACATGGAAGCGCTCCGCGGAGTCCGCTGCGCACGTGAAGGTGAAAGCTCCATCTAGCGTTACAAAAGTTAACTACGATTATACGCGGTCGGCCAGAAACTTAATTCTTAGAAAATAAAAAAGATGGCGTTATTACTTGCTACTAGAAAATAAAAAAAATATATTGTTGTAAATTGTAATAAATCTGAGACTACAATATAGCCAATTTTTATTGTTGATTTTTGGAAGATGTTAATAGTATAGTTAATTGTAAGTATTAACACTACCTATCTTTTTAAATTCGGTGTGATAACTAACAATGTAAGATTACATTGTTAGTTATCATATTTTATTTAGTAATATATTGTTGAGGCAGGAAATACAGGGTGCCGTTTTCCGACGACCAATTTTTCGGATGATAGTGAATCACAGTTGTCAGTGGTAACTACCTACATATAAAAAAGTAAGTAATATGGTAACAACGAAAACTACCAAAAAAAGTGAAGTAAGTATTTTTATTACGCTGAAATATGTAATATTCAACTAATAACTTTTAAACAATTACTCAAACAATCAGGGTGATTCTTAAATTGTGTCCAGAAAAATATTTTTTCATAAAAGATTTTTATTTTTCACATATTGTTACGTATTAAAAGCATTTTTTGATGCATATGGTCAAGCTTAATACCCTCAGGAAAGGTAAATAAAATGAGTACATAATCACGGTTGTCACAAAGTGTCCCTCAGTCGTGACGTTTCGGCATTTTGGCGGCCAACTCCGCTATTTTGAATTATACAATATTTTTAATATAGCCTAAGTTACTCCCATGACTACGACACATCGAATGACAGCTCATACGTTGAAATTCGTCAAACTAGCGCTGTAGAGCGTGACAAAGAATCGGATACACATCATACATCCACATACACGCGGAAACCATTTTTCTGCTTTGGCAGTTGGGCAATAATATTAAATGAACGTAGCTAATAAAATCCATTTCTAAAGAGTGAATATGCCTCTAAATTAATCAAACGAATTGAGAATGTCACGACCACGTGTCTATATGACACGAACGTGGATTCAATAGTCCGTGGCGGGGACAGAATTTTGAGGCCACTGTCGTGACAATTTGAAACATGTTCGGTATTACGTAAAAATTACCTTTGACTTTGCAAATATTAAATAATTAGCTCAATCTCGAATGTATTAGGTATATCTTATGTTACAAACAATAACGTGAAATGAGTACTGACTTTTAAAACTCAAACACGGCGGTGACGCGTTAAGGTTGACCTTTTTTTTAATGAACACAAATAAATAATTTTCGGTAAAACTTCTCCCTTCAGCCATTTGCAAATCTGACAACAACACAGTATTGCTGTTCTAAAAAAAAGCGTTAAAAAGGCTGCCAGACGTAAAGGTAACTTTCTACCGAGTACTGCATGTTTATATTACCACACGCGTCGGTGACACGAAAACTGATCACAAGATGTATGTTATTAAAATTGTTATAAAGTCGTTATATATCCATACAATTTTTAAACCGTATTGTGGAATAGGTGTAAGTGTTAACATTTGATATAAAATTCTTCCAAAAACACTTTCAAAGAAAAATAAAATATCATAAAATCCGAGGAAGTCACACTACACGTTCCGTGACATTTAGAACTTCTTAATATGTTTCTAATAAATGCTCTTAGGATATTAGGTTGACATAAAACTAGAGGTAAATTACTAAGTATATTAATATTTAGTTTACTTATTTTCTTAAAAATATATGCTATTCTTACAGGTAACACAAAATTGACGTATGTATTTATGATTGTTATTTTGACTGTTTTTAATTTAAGTTAATTTGTATTGTATTTTCGATTGTTTGTGATGTAATTATGGGTCTTTCACCTGAAATAAACGATTTCATAATATCGTTCCCCTGGCTTTGGTTCACTGTGATTTTCATTCCCGTGTGTTTTGATATAAAATGTATTCTTCATGGGCATGTACAATGTTAAATCATATGTCAAGTAAATGATTATTTACTTTCATGGATTAAGTAAAAATTATCGTAATCATAACAGTTGATCAAAGACATACTTATTTCTTTTCCCCTGGTTCTCATTCCATGCCTTTGGACTGGGGTTTCAACTAAAATCAACGTTTGGTACTTCGTTCTATAGATCTTAAAAATAACATTAAGTTGCTAAGGGCGTTCTATGATTCAGTGTATTATTTTGGAACTAATTGTTCCGAATTTCATTGTCATTATGTCATTCCTTGTCATTCCCTTATCGGTTTTTTTTCATTTCCTCGTCGCTTTTACATTCTTTTTATCGATTTTATTATTCCCCTGATAGGTAATAAATTGACCAAAATGTATGCCTATTCGATTGATGGGCTTATATTGAAATTATATTTAATAATCTGATTTCAAAGAACGACCCTTCAATGCCCGCCATAAGCTAATTGGTTGGCTAATGGTTTCAAGAGCACGGACAAATAAAGTATAGACTAACATTATCAACACAGAATCGCGTTACTCTGAAATGAAAAGTTTGATCGGGATATCCATAATTGCACAACGCCGTCTATTAGGAACTACTTTAATTATCAGACAGTTAGACAAGAGGTTGAAGCACCGAACCAAGTGTAATGAACTGTTACTGCTGTTAAATGGCTATAGCAGTTGCCTAAACTTACAGGAAAGCGATTTTGAAAAGACATTGTTAGTAAGCGATTTTGCTAAGTATAAAACTTTAATCGTCTTTGTCAAGACTAAGATATGTTATTAAGGTATAAAAGTAGAGCTGTATAATTTTAAAATCTGAAAAAAAAAAATTAAAAACAGTTTTAGTTCTAAGATGTACATTATCAAAAACCATCCTGTATATGTTACCATTTTATAGTATTTTTCAAACTCGATGGGTAGGGTGACAGGTGTTATCTCTATATAATTTTTAACCTGAAAAAGGCCAAATCTCGCAAAATCGTATTGAAACGACAGCTGTCAGCGTACCCATATAAAAAAAACTATAGATAGCACCACACACGAGCTGAAGAGTTACATGCGCGTTGCCGACCCTAAACTCCCCCCCCCCCCCCCCCGTTGAGCTCTGGCAACCTTACTCACCGGCAGGAACACAATACTATGAGTAGGGTCTAGTGTCTCATTGAATGGCAATTTTAAGAAAGGGACGATTAGGTACGTTTTTCTTATTGCTCCTTGTCAAGTAAAATCAAACAGAAAAGCATACTTACTTTACTCTTTGCTGAAAAGTCATATTAGTCATTGACGTTTTGACAGTATCCTGTTAAATAAATTATGTTAATTGTTCTTAAGGCATGCGGATTACAAATCAGAGGTCGCTGGTTCAAACCCCGGTCCGTGCAAACGAGTTTTTTTTTTCTAATAAACGTGTTGAATTTTTTAGTTTTTTTTATATAATAAGTATATTTGTTTTACATAAAGATTACCTAGGCTATACAAAAATTGGTATGAATAAAATAAAATTATTCGTGTCATTAAAATATGCTTTTAATACACATATTTAAAAGAATAACTTTATTTCTGTATAAGACAGACAAGATTTACTTTTACAATAAAATAGAAAATAAGCAATATAGATATTATATAGGAACAAAAAAGAAAACAAAAAGTTACGATTAGATTCGATGGGTCTATAGATGTCTCGCATTTTTTCTTTGGTGTCTACACGACCACACAGCTACCGATACATTACAGAAGCTGTCGAAATTTCCTTACCCGTTGTAATTGTTCAAAGAGTATTAGACTTTGACGTAGCTAAGCAAACACGCACACATGCGTAACGTATAGGCCTGTAAAGATAGCTCCATTCGTAGTAGACCTCCGATTCCGTTACTAGTTAATAGAGCTACGACTCAACGTTTATTGGATATGTCGATTTTACGTAATTTGAAGCGCTGCGCGATTTGACATAGGTCTTACCTCTTTGAGGCACCACGGCCATCTAACATTACTGGCATAAAGGACGCATTTATGACTTTGACGCATGACAGAAAGAGAAACCGAACTGCGTAAAATGGGCGTTTTCTGTTGAATTCATAAAATCAAAAACGAGAATAAATCCGTTTGTATAAGATAATAAGTTAATATTTAGTTGAATGATGTTTAAGACGAGATGAAAACCTTTACTTTAAAGTGGATTATGCTGGATAAAGATGTGTTTTCTAGTTGCACTGAGGTAAACACTAAACATGTAGATGTAACTTTGGATTTATATTCTATCGAGAAAATTATAAGCCTTTTTGTTTCGACTAGTATCATACCTCTTATCATATAGTCAAGATACATATATCCGAAAATCACGCCAGTTTGTTTCCGGGGCTAGCCCCTGCCACGCTTCAAAGATCCCGTTATTTTTCGATGCAGGGCCTTAAACATAATACCGAAATGTATGGTTCCGCCATTTTGAAAAAAAAATACAAAAACTGAACCGGCACAAAAACCTATTCCATCATCAAAACTGCTAACAAAGTTTCACGAGAATCGGTTGAGAATTGCGACCTGTAGAAGAGAACATTCGGACATCGAATGCATTTTTTCCATAAAAAATAACGAATAATGATTACATTTTTCACTTTACGCCCATGTGACGGTAGCGAAACGACCAAGCCATATGTTGACTAAGGTGTAAGTTTGTGAAGATAGGGCTTGTAGAGTTAGAAACTTGGCTCAAAAGATCTGATAACTTTTTGACAGTGCGAGCCTTATGGTCTCGTCTTGGCTATATTTTACGTGAAAATATTTTTGATTATATATTTCTGGTCGGGCTTTAGACGTATATACATATACACAGTTTTATATTTAGTATTTTTAAATCAGTTTTAACATAAATTAATGTTATGAAATTTGAAAAATCAACACTTTAAAGCAAAGTGCGAAATTTGATACGTTTCTTTCATAGAACTGTGGCTGTTTACCATCTACAGTATGTTCCCTTTCAAGTGCCGACAATGGCGCAATGATAGGTATCTACATATAAATAAAAACAGCGATTTATTTAATATTTACTACAAAAATGTTACAACCGTGACCTTGGTTGTGGCCAAAGATAGAATTCAGAAGACTGGACACATTTCAAGTAGTACGCAATTTATGTAAACTGAAAACTGATTACTGATTTGTGTAATACGCACGAAGCGTTTCGCTTCAACATTCCTTATGCGAACTGCCAAGGAGTGGAATGCCCTGCCGGAGTCTGTGTTTCCGTATGAGTACAATCTGAATCTCTTCAAGGCTAGAGTAAATAGGTATCTCATAGGCAAGCGTGCTCCACCGTAGACCGCATCATCACTTACCATCAGGTGTGATCGTGGTCAAACGCCTGCCTATCCTTCATAAAAAAAAAAAAAAAAAACTGAAATTGATTCGATTGGTGAATAGATATTTTAAGATTGCATTCGAATAGATTTATTATAACATTTAATAAAAAATAAATAAAAAAACCCTACTCATAAGATTATAAACCATTTTATGACAAAAACGTCTTAGGTACATCATTTTAGAAAAGAGCTGATACTCTAGCTAAAAACCGCTTTCACGTAAAAAAACCGCATCGACATCGGGTCATCCGTTTGAGAGCCACGATACCACAAACAGACAGACATTGGCGTCAAGCGTATAACACCCCTACCCCTCTGTTTCCGTTGGGGCGCACCGAGGGTTGCTTTTGATCAGATGTACCTATATACTAAGCATAAGTGTGTACAGCGCCATCTATCGGCAAATTGTCTAACTAATTTGCGCGATGTAATGCACGTATGTTGGTTTTTCGTGAATAATTATCTATCATGTGAACCGATTTCAAAAATTGTTCTTTTATTTGAAAAAGACGTCTTTAAATCTCATAGCAATTTCCAGTGTAATAAATACACTTATAGTTGGTTAAATTGCAAACTGAATTCGGAAAGGTTTTATGTTAATTTAAAAAAAAGTTACCAAGATAGAGGTCTGATTATATTTTTCCTGTAAAATTTATAGTAATGTTAGTATTATATAAAAATTTCATAATCTTTCATCGGTAAACTTCGGGGATAAGGGGGGGAATGGTTTTTTTTTCACTACTAAAAAATAATAAAAAAATGTTTTGGAATGGTCAATTTGAGCTCTTTCAAATGATACCCCACTTCCCTCTTCATATTGGACATTTCCCATAGTTATCAAAAATAAAATAACAAAATAATACTTTCAATGTGTCTGGGTTAGCGTTCCAAATTTCAAATCGATAGCTTGAGTGGTTCTCGAGATAAGCGTTGTGATAGACGGATGGACGGACAGAGTCGCACCATAAGGGTTCCTTTTGTCCCTTTTTGGTACGGAACCCTAAAAATGAACTTAAATAACTATCTTAGGTACTAAAGATAAATGCAGAGAGGACCAGTGCCGTATGAGGCCACTGTCCCATCTGTCAGCCACGACGGTCAGGAGACTATTTATATTGGTAAAAAATAATATTTTACATGAATGAATGCATAATGAAGTGAAAGCCGTGCGTAAAATGCGCCCCAATCACAAAGATGATGGTCGAGGTCATATCAAAACAAGTGCAAAACCATAACAAATTGATAAATTTGAATCGACCTCGAATCGATAGTGCTTGCCAGCGTGCTTGCATTATACTCAAATCTATTTTTCCATCAAATAATGTTTTTTTTTTTTAATAATTTTCTCCCTTTGCAATAATGTAATTTGCCAGTAAGACCAATGAGCTTTGAAAGTAGCCATGCTCGTAAAGAAACTTTCATAGTTGTCTTTGGCGCTGTGAGCAGGACTAGTAACGACGACTTTAGGTGTTCTTGGCGTTCAGAAGGTATAAACTCTACAATAAACAATATAAACTCGAGAACATTTCAACATGGGTTTTTTTTTTCACTTTTAGCCACCTATAAAAATAAAAATAAAATAAAATAAAATTCATTTATTTCAAGCTACAAGGCTCATAATCAATTTTAACATGTCTTAATTCTAAATCGTATTAATGTCTATTATAAAATATTGTACAAAAATATATAAACATAATCATTTAAAATTGCTCTTAATTGAAATTATCATTATTCACAATACAATATATAAAGGTCTCCCATTCCATTCTAATTTGCATCTTTATGTAGACAAATCTGTTATTGAGATTGACTTGGCAATTTTTGACGACAGGGTGGCTAGTTTTTATAATGAATACCAACATCTGTACCCCTAGTGTACATTTATTCGATAACGAAACGTGACGTACGCGTTTGCGTTCAGTCTCATTTTGTATGGGATTTTGAGTTTCCAAAACGTCCCGTTTGGCGCGCTGTTTCTAAATCCCATACTAAATCAGACTTGACGTTCGCAAACGCGTACGTCACGTCACGAAATCGAATAAATTTACACTAGGGGCTCTGGTTGCCGAAAGTAAAGGTATAGTTTCGTTTTAGTAGCTGTAATGTAAGTAGGTACCACTGTTTGATAATCTTTGGCAAGCTTGCTTTGCAGAGTTGGCAATTGGCGCCCGTGCAAACCCGTGGTACCGTGAGAACCAGATCGGTGATGACGTTCGCGATTTAGGTACGTACGTAAGCATTGCTTATTCTACATTTCTAATTACCAATGCGGATGTTAAACAATATGACATTTTTTACATGATTAGGGTTATATACTAAAATATACGAAATATTTTAAAATAAAGTAATAGTCGATGAAATGGGTATAAGTACAAAACTCGTTCATCCCAAGTTAGTGGAACAGTAGCCACAGACAGTTGATGGTCATTTGTACCATCTGATGAACGGATAGATAGCTCGTTGGTTAGTTACCTAGTTTTTTTTTTCAAATGATTGCTTTGTCAAAGTTCAGTGCATGCTATTGGCGTCGTGTCGTTCACTTAGCATATCGCCGGCCGCCGGCTTTTTGTGTTCTAGGCGACGGTACACGCTCCGCCACACTGCCGGCTGTTCACGTGCAGACTGTTACTGTTACCTGTACCTACCATCATCATCATCATAACTTAAGAGCTCGGCTCTTGTCGGTGGAGCAAAAGTACAACTTCATTACTTTTTCCATTTGGAAAACATAACAAAACACAACGTACGACGCTCGTATTCGTACATAATTTAAAACAAATGAGTCGTCATTTCTTTTATTTAATTGAAGACGTTCAATTCTACCTTACTTATTTATGGCCGAGCGTTAGCGAAGGTCTCCGTTTCAGCTTGAGCGAAAATTCTTTCGTATGTCTGGATGTTCTCCTCTATATATGTCGAAATTTTCAACCGATTCACGCAATTGTGAGCAAGTTCGATGCTTAAATATATTTTGGAAGCGATAACTTCTTTAGCGGCGCTGTTCCCTTTTTTTTGATGGGGAAAAAATGTTACACTCTCGACAGGTCACGTGACCAACAGATTCGTCAAATTGAAAATTCGGACCTGATCGAAAAACTGTTACAATTTCATTGAAGCCAGTAGACCGCAATAAATTAATATTGTATTTTACCACATAAATGATAGTACTTTTATACTGATAATTAAAGCAATTCGTGCAAAATTATTTCCTAACCATTCCAAAATATCAAAAATGCACAACGTTAATATTCAAGTTTTCACATCTTCCGGCACTCCCGGAGTGCAACCCGTTGGTTTTTTTTTTGGAAATTTTTCACAATGGCCATACATTCATTCGGTTTTAAGTATTGCTCGCGAGGTCTACAGCTCACAGAGTCACTAGTCTTATACATTAAGCAAATCATGGGAGTGGGAATGTAGTTGTACCATTATTTAGACTCGGGGTGTTTATTCCCGTTCCAGGGGGTAGATATTCCATGGGTTTATAAGATGAGTTAGTACTTTCAAACTATTTATATTTAGGTGTGTTGATTGCTTGAAATCATTGAAAATTAGGGGTAAATCGGTCTCCCAAAATAGGGAGCAGGGACTGCAGGGATAACAATAACGAAGATAGGTTTATGTACTGCATTAGGTAGTGGTTATAAGCACTCGAGTACCAATCCAATCATCTGACACGGTTCATGCATATAGTGGCATACAAGCAAACAAGCAGATCTTCAACCACAATAGGGAGCGTGCATGAACTGTAGGAGGCAGCACAGGAGCCGTCAGATTTTTGGCGCGAGGCGTAAATGTGATGTTTATTGTTCCGATGTAGCCCACAAGATGGCAGAACCTACTATGCACAAGAAAACACGTGACGTGTAAATTTGCATGTTTATGGTTCCGATTCAGGCCACAAGATGGCAGACCCTCCAACGCGCACGGTCCCTATAAGTTTTTTCATATAACAAACTAGACGAGCTACTTTGGTCTGCAGGCCTCTATGATATCCTATCAATCCCTTTACGTCATAAAAAACGTGATTTATATTGTATGTATAATAATTACTAATTATTATGTACTCTTTATTAATTATTTAAAATAATTATTTTAATTAACTCACTAAGACATCATACACGGCAAGTGATCGGTGTTAGATTACGCCTGGCGTCACTCGCGGCAGAACATCGCTGACTCAGTTTCTCTGTCCTTGGTGACACGCCTGAATTGTATGATACCCTGGTACTTATAACTATATTATACAATATAACTCAACACTATGTTATGTACTGATAAGAGGTGGATGCGCGGTGATAAAAAATTGGCGATAAGAGGGCGGGTGACATATTTATATTTGAATTAGGAACATTTTGTTAATACCTTGAGTATGAAAAAGACAAATGATCTAGTTAAATAATCAGTAATATTTGTTGTTTTGTTTTGTTAATTATTTATAAAATTTCATGCATAAAATTATGTAAATTGAAATCGCACATAAACAACAAATGAAGGTAATGAAAAATACAGGAAACATTAATATGTTATTTCAATTTTATGATGCTATTGAATTATATTTTTATAAAATAAATCTATTTATTGACAATAACAATATACATAATGGATATCTACAGATGAATACTATAACTAGCTTATATCTAAAATAGGCCCTTGAGGCATTGTACCAAGGATGCTGGCGGCATTTCCTCGTTGTATCGCAATACTGATACGTTGTGCGAGGAAGCCGCCAGCTCTTCGGTCACCAGTTACGTCAACCAGACGTTTCGCGATTTCTCCAAAAAACTTTTATATTTAATTTTATTATGTAATGTAATTGTATGATGTGAAAATATATATGGAAATAATTTTCTGGTTTAAATTAATTAATTTCATTTATTCATTTCATTCATTAATTTAGGACCCGGGTGTGTCCTTAAACTACGTCCAAAAGAGAGGTATGGGCATTGTGAATGTCATCTCGCTTTGTGTGGTAGGGCACAGCGCAGGGGATGTTATTCCAGATCTAGAGCAGAGCCCAACTGGGGAAGTACCTACACCTTACAGAAAATCGCAGCCAAATAACACTAGACTAGGTGTTGTTAGTCATGTTTTGTAAAATACACATGTATTTTACTTAATTCGTCTCATAATCGAAATGAAAATAGAGTGTTAAACGAGGGTGCGGAGTGTTAGGGTCGGCAAATCGCATATAACTCTGGAGTTCCATGTGGAGTATGCGTTGGAGTTGTTGGCGTCCATAGGCTACGGATACTGCTTACCATCAGGTCGGTATGCTTGTTTACCACCGACGTAGTATAAAATAAAAAAAAACTTGGATGAAATACACCTTTTCTGACTCGAACTATTGACCCTCTCACTCCGTTCGAGCGTCTAAATATTATCTCATCGGAACTGCCTGCGTTTCATATGTTGGTTAAGAATCACACACCGTACATACAGTTAATTCAAGGTTATTGATTATCTAATATATTACTTTTAAAGTATTTGCATAACCCTAAGGGTTTCGTTCAAATTAGGTAGTAGGTAACTTAAGGTTTAATAATCATAATAAGTTTAATAAGCGACAAAGTACTGGAATAATATGACATCCTAAATATAAATTCCTCGAACAGTAATTAAAACCACCCAAATAATATTGACATAATGAATAATACAAAGCTAAGTATATGCAACCATTGCAATTTGACCTCTCTAAATGAAATAAAATAAAAGAATCGTACTTATTTTATTTGCTCTATCGTTTTAAATTTGAGTGTCAATATGGGCCTTATCTACCTAGCAGTCTAAATCGGCATGTAGTTCATTCTATGGAGCATCTCTAGCGACACTACTCTTTTAGGTTCTGGCAGGATACCAACGCTGCAGGTCTCCGCAGCTTTATGCTGAGCCAGCGCCTGTTCTTCGCACCATCACATGGCTCGACCTATTTCCATACTTTGTTGTTTTTGTATTTATTAGGAATTTAAGACAAATGCATGTTAGTTTAAATTATTTGTGTAGGTCTGTTTATATTTTAAACAAACTAATAGTGTCGTCCATTAGAGCCATGTGAAGAATAAAGTTTTTTTATCTATCTATCTAATAGTCAGTATTAAATAGATAAAAAAACTATTGTGTAATTTGAACAACTTTACAACATTCTTTACATTCTTATGATGTTGTCAACAACAAAAGTGAGAACTACGATTTTAATTTACAACTCTGTTACATTGTAACTTTATTTTAAAGTAGACATCGACACGTCAGTTTTCGGTTTCAGACATTATTTAAGTACCCACCACGAGGGATCGCCCACATTCAAATATTACGTTAAAATTTCCCTCACGAGCTATCTCAATAAAGAAAATTATATTTTTTTATCGCTTTAATAAAGTAAAACCATCGGTGGAGTGAGCGGTAACTTAATACGTCGAAACCGGATAGCAGACAGTATGGCGCGGACTTTACTTCACTTTTTTTTTCTTTTTCAACTTTTTTCCGTAAAAAAGTCAAAGGAGTTTTAAACGCTTTTTTCTGTTTGTCTCGTGTGTGATCCTGGCTGTTGATGAACGAATGTTTTGGTAGAAATGTGGGTAAAAAATTAAGATATTGGTTTTAGATAGCGCGGTCGATAATTTTGACGTTGTAGGTGAAACTATCCGGTAGGTAAACTATTTGTGTGTTCATACGTCGCGTCGTATTACTGTTTCGAGTGAGACGTAGGTAACTAGTTGATGACAAGTCGAAAGATGCGGGCTATTAGAACGAGCTGCCGAAGGTTTCGACAATGATCCCGCCGTCTGGAAACCATTATTAAATGTATTAAAAATACGTACAAATAACTAGAATAGGATTTTTTTTATCTGAGGCAGAGTTCGCGAAATGCCTGTAAAAAAAAATTATTTTCAATGTTTTTTGTAGCTCTAAGTATTGCTCACTTTTTTTTTGCTTTATGTCTATGTGCCCAGTATATTATCTGAGTATCTAACGATAAGCCATTTATTCCAATACACTTAGTCATGCCGGATGACATAGTCAGACAGTACATAACAGATGAATATAATAGTCCTAGAATAGTACTTTTTGGTTTGATTATTTTTTCTTAGGGCCTGTTTCACAATGTCCAAGTAAAGTATTGGATAGCAAATTAACAAATAAATTAACGCCAGATAAAAATACCTGGAATAGTTGGAAAGGTATTTATCTACTGATGAATTTATCCGTCAGATAAGTGGCAAGTAGCTTATTCAGGACTTTACTTGGACATTGTGAAAAAGGCCTGTAAAATGTTTTTTCGAAAAAATCGACGGCAATAGTGGCTTGGTGACATTGTTCCTTTAGAAATTATTTTTAGGAGTTACTGGAAGATAGTTGTGCTTTATCTACTATCACACATATACATATACCTAACAGCAAAGCTATTTCCACGACATCCAGGATGCACTCTTCCCCGTCAGCCGTGCAGACACATGAGACGCGCCATCTGAACCCTTTGACTCGACAAATATTTTGCCACTCGACACTTGCCGGCACCCGCTTTAACTTCTGTCAAACTTTCATTTCAACGTTTGACGACAAAAGTTTCTAGTAAAGAAATATTTAGAAGTGTTTTGTCAGTAAGTCTTTTTAAACATGTAAATTGTTTATGAGCGTATAAATAAAACAAGCATTTATTTTTATTTCAAGTAACTTAATAAAAATAATTTGAAAAATTAATCCTAGAATTCTTAAGATAACAGATCAAGTTTATAACACTATTTTTTGTGAAATTAAGTTTAGCAAATATATAATACTTGACGACCGGTTTGGCCTAGTGGGTAGTGACCCTGCCTACGAAGATGATGGTCCCGGGTTCAAATCCTGGTAAGGGCATTTGTTCGTGTGATGAACATGGATATTTGTTCCTGAGTCATGGGGCTTTTCTATGTATTTAAGTATTTATTAATATTTATATATTATATATATCGTTGTCTAAGTACCCTCAACACAAGCCTTATTGAGTTTACTGTGGGACTTAGTCAATTTATGTAATAATGTCCTATAATATTTATTTCATAGAAAAACCACATAATCATTTAGTGGACATCAAATATGTTTCTTGTCCTTTGAGATGCTGAAAATAAACTTACAGAACACCTAAAAATACTACCCAAGTGGTGAGATTGACATTTCCTATGTTTTTCTACAAAGGGAGCCTACATCAAACCACATGTTCGTTAGTCAACCGTAAAATATCTATCCCAAATAAAACGAACGAAACTCGATATTTTTGCACAAAATTGGGGAATATTGTAAAAGTATTAATTTCTTACAAATGTGCAACGGCTTGTATTACGATGGACAAAAAGAAACATTTTTTATTGCGAACCTATAGAAGTGAATTATGGACAGGCAATCATAGGAAGGGTCAACTATTGTTACGAATTTTTCGATTTGCGGAGTTCAATTGTCAAATTTAACCCTTTCAAAGTTTTATTATTGACCTTTGGTCCTTTGATGTCAATAATCAATGTGGATACTTTATAAATGGATTGAAAATTTTGTATTTTTTATAACGTTTTGCGTGAGAAATGTTTATAACATGTTAGTCAAAATATGTGGCTTGGCCGTTTCGCTACCGGCACATTGGCGTTAGGTGAACATTGTATTCACTATTTATTACTTTTTGGTAACTATAGGTTCCTAAAATAGTTCATGTAGGTAACGAAATGGCCAACCCTCATATTTTTACTAACGTGAAGACTTTGTGAGGTTAGGGCTTGTATATTAAGAAGCTTGGCTCTACAACAGATCTGACAAGTTTTTGACAGTGCGAGCCGTATGGTTTCCAAGCAACATTTTACATGAAAATGATTTTAGGTGGGATTTGTATTATCCATTTTCAATTTATAAATTACAAATTTCTCCATCTTTTATAAATTAAACTTCACTCCGGACTTCAAGTTTTATGTTTTAACGTTTTTTTAATACTCAAAGAAATAAAAAATAAAACTATTATATTTTATGAAAAATAAGGAGTAAATACTTATTTTTCATAAAAATATATTAAATAATGAAGGTATTTGAAGTGTTGTCACAACCGCCAGCCCTATTATTTGTCTAAGTAGCAACTCTTGACATTTTAACATTTATTTTAACGCCTGACGGCTATTTCCAATTAAGATCCATTTAAATTAAAACTGAAGCAATCCCACCGGACACAGCTGGCCCATTTCTACTCTGCACTATTTAGTTTAGTTCTGTTCTGTCTTGTTAGTCATTCATTACATTAGTAATTCTTACAACTATAGCTTTACTCTTTCGAAACTACAAATCTAGCTACTTTAAACTTTATTTCTAGAACATAGGGTGCATGTTATATTTGGAGACCGCGAGTATATGTTTGTGGAAAACCAATGGGATAAACATGGCTGCCGCCGAACGAGTGAGATGTCAATCACCTGTCAACGCACGTCCCGCCTTTTCATGCGCTCCTGGTACTGGTAAATGCAGTATACTTGGATTTAGAATTAGAAAACAGCGTATAACCTGTTAAATTGAAAATGTCATCCTTTTTTAAGCCAATTTTTTTAATACTACGTCCGTGGCAAACAAGCATACGGCCCGCCGGTAAGCAGTCTCCGTTGCCTATGAACACCTGCAACTCCAGAGGAGTTACATGCGCGTTGCCGACCCTAAAACGCCGAACCCTCGTTGAGCTCTGGCAACCTTACTCACCGGCAGGAACACAACACTATGAGTAGGGTCTAGTGTTATTTGGCTGCAGTTTTCTGTATGGTTGGGCTCTGCTCTAGATCTCAAAATGGCATCTGCTGTGCTATACCCTACCACAGAAAGCGTGATGACATTCACAATGCCCATACCTCTCTTTAAAAAAAGTTAATTGAAGTATTAATTGGCTTAAAAACTAGTGGCTCTGTTAGCTGTACGGCTACCACCAGCTTGACACTGACTTATTCGCTAGCGTGAGCGTAACTTTTTTTCTATGCATCTCACTCGTACTGGGATATTATTTCGAACGAGATGTATTTAGAAAGTAAGTTACGCAGGCTTTAGCGAATATGTCAGCTTGACACTTCTAAGGCAGTCGTGGTAAGCATAGCTTAACTCAATAAATGTATAACTCCGCCTTTTGAAACAAAAACTAAATACTGAATCTAAAAAAAAATATATTCGATCATCAAACCTGCTCACAAAATTTCACGAGAATCCGGGTGAGAATTGCTACCTGTAGAGGAGAACATCCAGATATAAAAAGCCCATTTTTGCCCAAACTGAAACGGAGATCTTCGCTAACGCTCGGTCAAAAAATACTTAACAACAACCTTTCATCCATATCCGTTCTATTAATTTATTAAATTATATTTGTAGGTGTAAATTTATTGTTCCAAAAAATACAATTTTCATATGTAATCTATCCTTATTTCATATACACGGTGCTACATGAGGAAACCGAAAGATTTTGACAGTATATTACTGATCACATTTAGAGACTAAAATGTCATATAAACTTTTCTGGACTTCGCCTAGTTTCAGAGTTAATACCAATGTAAAAAAAAAGCATCTTCTTATGGTAACTTAGTGCAAAACGCCTTGTTAATCGCGATGATGCCATTATGGGGCGTAGTCTAAATATCCTTATTGATAGATGTCAAAAAGTGACAAGTAACCTTTGAAATAACTAGTTTTTACACAAAAAAATCGTAAAAAATTATTTTCAGTGGCAGTTTTACCATAACATTAAATTTTTGATGTACAAATACGTTCAAAATTTGAAAAAAAAAATTGAAATTTACTGAAACTCATATAACATTTTTTCCTTCTTTTGGCCTCAGAAGTAACGTGGTTAAAATCTTTCGGGTTCCTTGTGAGCGTGAGCACCGTGTATACTTAACGCAAAAACATGTTCAGTATTAAGCTCAGTACCCCTAGTGTAAATTTTATCGACATCATAACGTGACGAACGCGTTTGCGTTAAGTCTCATTTTGTATAGGATTTTGAGTTTCCAAAACGTCCCGCTTGGCGCGCTCTTTCTAAATCCAATACAAAATGAGACTAAACGCAAACGCGTACGTCACGTTTCAAAATCTAATTTATTTACACTAGGGGTACTGTTTTCCCGAGCTGATTATAAAAGTGATATGACACCATACATACAATTCACTTTAGTTACACTTACTTTAGAAATACAAGTAACTATGTACTTGTAATTCTAAAGATAACACACGTGACCCACCGACGAAAACAACCCATTTGACATATACTTTGGGCAAGAATAATAAAAAATAAAGTTGAAGTAATAGTGAAGTAAGAATAACTATGAGATCGAAACAACATTATTATTAAATCAATCGTAGGTATAAATTCTCATGACAATAAAAAAACGGCAAAAAATTGCAAAACTACAAAATGTGGTATAAATTCTATTATTCTCATAAATGTCAGGTTAAAAGTCAAAGGTTACAATATCAAATCATAAATTGGTACTTTAACAAGAATAAAATGATTGCAGGGTGAAATGTGTCTTGAGAAAGGTCGCATATTAGTCCCGAAGGGTCACAGAACCCTTTTTAAGTATAAAAAAACCATTTACCGGAATCGTAACAAAAAATTACTCTTTACATTGAAGCTTAACCCTTTTTGGGATGTTTTTATTTAGAGTGTGGGAATGGAAGAGTTAACCTGGTTCTTCATACCCTTGTACAGAAAGCTTTTTAAATTAACTGTGCTTGTAACTTAATAAAAAAAATGCAATTGAAACTTATTTCAAACAGTAATATTATTTTTAACCGACTTTATACTTTACTTTATTATTCAAATTAGTTATGGCGCTGCAAAACTACAAAAAAAAAAATATATAAATAACTAAAACATTTAACACAAAAATAAAAACACATACAAATTAAAATGAAAGTGGTGGACCCGCGCGAAATCGCCTTTTCATACAAACGTAGTCCTCATTTTCCCCTCTGGATATTAACATTATTCAAAATATTTTGGCACAATTTGTTGCACATTGACCACAGTTACGTTTGATTTTTTTATCGAATTTTTAATTATTATAAGAGTTAAGAGCACTTAAAAAATGTATGAAAATTGTATTTCGCTCCTATTTTTTACAATAATAAAAAAAATCCAAAAAAGTGACACAGCTATTGTTAATATATATGTAAAAATATTTTCCATAATATCAATATCCGGAGAGGAAAATGGGGACTACGTTTGTATGTAGAAGCGGCCGTCCCCTTTCCTTAACACTATCGATTTAGGTGACGACGTAACGGGGCCACCATTCCGTCGTTAGATCCGGCGTAAGATTCGGCCATGATTCGGCAGGTAGCCGCGGGACCGCCGAAACACGACACTCTTCGGCCAAAAGTCTGCGCTTGCAGTGGCCGCAGCAAGCGCACCACAAACGAACTGAAAGTACACGTAGTGGTACCCTCAGGCTGCAGCCAGTTTCTCGGCGGAAGCTGTGAAGAAAAATGCATACTAGGTGTATCATGTGTCATGTGTTACACCTTGAACACCGTCTATATCACGTGATACACGGCGTTATCGGCATGTGAGCTCTTATACAGGGCAAGGAGTCACAGTCGCGAATTAAGGATGCCCGGGGCCGGGCCGGGGTGTCTGACACTTCGTTTCCTATAAAAAAGCATCACGTGATCACCGATCACCCGTCATAGAAAACGAAGTGTCGACGACCTGGCCCGGCCTCGGGCCTGTCTAACGTGAGTCATCCTTTAACCTTTCGTATGCGCCTATCAAAAATTTGCCATCTATTTAGCAACCATGACATCTTCATGTTTAAGTTGAATTTGGTTGAATATACACCGTGTTTTTATTGAATTCCGTTAACTTCGGGGTACCGGTACGGTACGGTACGGTACATTTAAGGAAACTAAATGGAATAGTTAATTTGCAAAAAAAATTTTTTTTTGCTATTTTATAATTATTTTTATTTTTATAAAAAGTAACTAAATGTTGCATATAGCGTTGTTGTAACACGGACATTACATTTAACTCAACCAAACAATTGAAAACTGTGACATATAAATCCCATTTCGAACATCGATCATCCGAGATAGTACATTACGCTTAGGAGCAAATGTATGAAATTGTACTGAACACTAATCAATATGTAAACAGGCCCTAAGGCAAGTGTACACGCTCGTAAGGGCATTATAAGATAAAAATTAATTATGGATAATCTCCGAAATTGAGTTAGTTAGAATACCGGTGTCTTTGAGAAAGTTACTTAATTTAAGCTCAGGGATGCACCCTTGAAATTAACGGAAATCAAAAAAAACGCGGTGTATATGGAGCAGATCTGCTCCTAAGCATACCAAAGGTTAAGCTAACGTTCAACTCTGGTTCTGACAAGAACTCGTGTCAGCAACAAGAATAACTCCACAGTGACGACATCAGGGCGAGTGTTCCTTGTTTGCGGACACTCGGGGAGTGCTCAGCCCATCCGTCACTCGCCTCTTACTACATCTATTACTTTATAGGGTAGCTTTATATACACAGCTGCTCAGTGCTCGTATAAACTAACAGTTGACGACTGGTTTACCTTAATTATATAGTCCTCCACATCGATTTCGATGACGGCGACCTCAGCAATCAAGGGTTTTTACTCTTATATGAGCTCTTATGTGGCTGGCCAGGCCAAACTTGGTCTTAAACACCCTTTCACATTCACATCAGTAGAGTTCACCGACCGTGTTGTACATACACGTAGGAGGGCTGAGGTCTTTTCTTACGGTGTTGGCGTTTTACGTCTAATGTCGCGAGGCGGTTTTACCTTAATAACGTGCCTACGAAACTGTCAGCAGATACTAGAGTCGAATCCCGATAAAATTTCGGAGTCAGGTGTGTGAGGTTTTTTCCTATTATTTATTAATCGTTTGTTAACTTCGCTTAATTTGAATATGCCCTTGATGCTTCAGATTATTTGAGACAACGAATTATTTGTATCTCTGACGAGACTACAGCAAAGTTTGTCACAGCAGTGAAAAATATTCAAAATATTTCGTCGACTCAAGTGACGGCAAGCTGGGACGGTAAGAGAGGGTCTTGCTTCGACAAATTTATATCGAGAGATCGCTTGCGAAAAGTTAATTCAAATTTCAAAGTGAGTTTAGCCGATGTTGTTATAGGTAATTTTACATTTCCCGTATTCAAAAAGGTTTTCATCAGAGGCAGCTGTCCTTCAAAGAAAGTCCACGTTCAAAGGCAGGTGCGTAACTGGGCAGGGCGCGCCGCGCCGGCGCCCGCTGTTTGCCGACCACTCCCGGCGGCCGCCCGCCGTACTTTTGGGGGATGTGTGCAAACAATTTAGGGGATATGCAAAAAAAAGATTAGTTTTAACCTTGTTTAAATTGTCTATAGAATACGTAGACAAAAATATAAGAAGGAACAAAATTGTTTCCGTATATAAAATAAAATATGTAAGGGCTATTATGTATATCCAGCGATTTGATTAACATTTCAAACTTCGAATGTTATCACAAATCCTTGAAAGAAATGTAGCTAAAACGATCGAATCAGTTTTAGACATAAATGGAAACACTCATTCGTGTGCACAGACAAACCGGAGGCAAAAATGAATATTTTGGCATTACTTTACTACAAACTAAGAAACAGTTAAAGCTTCGGCATCAATCGGACGGCATGCAGATTGATCGACCCTACAGATAAGCGAGCAGCCATCAAACTGTTTGTTCTATTAAAAGGGACAATGCAGACAAACACCGAAAGATTCCCTTCTGTTTGGAAAGTACCTACTCGAGCCCACCGCCAATGTCGGGCTCCGAAATGGAAATAAAATGTATTGCGTATTATTTTACTGACTTCATTTTGGTCGAGTGCCTTTTTGGTTAGTAGGCCAGTTAGTTTGCCAAATCGTTTTTGAGGTGACGCAATTGAACGCTATTATCTTATACCTTTAAACGAGCAATAGGGTTGTTTCCATTTTTTTAAAACGCTTCTATTATAGAATAGAATAGAATAGAAGAAATTTATTCAGAAAATGCTTAAGTTTAGGTAAAACATGAGACGACAGAATCAATTTATTATTAAGCGTCACTGAAAAGGTCTCCACTCAGCTTAATGTCAAGATACCACCTAAGGGTCTTGACGCTGGTCTTCCGTGGAAACCTTTCCGAGAGAGCGCAGCTACACGCTAAAGTACAAAATTTTATATATTTAAGTACCGTAAAACCACTCAACTATAGTCCAATACTGCAACTATGGTCCACAAGTTCAAAAGGAAATTAAGTATCTATACCAATGTTCCATTTGGTTTACTCCTAGTTTTACCTTCCATTTATAAACATACTTTGCCTTAGAACTACAAAAATATAGTAAAATACACACCTGAACGAAAAAAATTGAGTTTATTTGTGGACCATAGTTGGGAGCTGTGGACTATAGTTGGGTGGTTTTACGGTACAGAAGTTTCAAGTAAATATCATAAGGCTATAATTATTACGTTCTATATTAACTAAAAGTTGCCCTAAAATGTAACTTTTATACTAAAAACGGCTTTAAATATATTAAATTAACAAAATATATTTTGACAGATGCTTTCGCGCCCAAAACGCTCTTTGAAAATTGTATGACGTCACAGTTTACGGTTTGACACATAACTATGTACACACGTAGAAGATACGAACTGTCAACTGACATTTATCATTTGTTGTTTATCGCCTAACTGTCAACAGTGTCAATCCGAGAGTTGTGACGTCATCAGAATCTTCAATGACGTTTCAGTTTGGTCACGTGACTTGTGCCAAAAGATATTTTAAATTCAATATTTACAAAAATATGGGCATAACAGGTCCCCTAAAAGTAGTTTAACATGTTCTTATAATCCAAAAGAATTTATTGGGATACAATTCTGCCCTAAGATTTGTAGATGGAAACAATCCTATTCTTGTAAGTTGTAAGTATATATATTTATATGTTTCGGAGATCTCGGAAACAGCTCTCTAACGATTTAGATGAAATTTGCTATTGAGATTTTATATGGACAGTGACGAGCATTCGGCCATCTACTTTATATTAAAAATACAATTTTTGATATTTTTCATTCCGCCAATTTTTAGGGTTCCATAGACAACTAGGAAGTAGGTGTAGTTTCGCCATGCGCGTCTGTGTGTCTGTCTTCGATTTTGCTAGAAAGCTGCAATTTGGTATGGATACATAAATCATGCATGCATTGACCCAATAGCGTGGGTATCGTTGGATAGGTCTTTTAAAACGACTAAGGGTCTCCAAAAACCATTTTGTGATAAAGTTAATATTTTAGGAAATAATCGCTCTGAAAGAGAAAAATTGTCCATAGGTCTAGCAGTTTTTGAGTTATTTCAAAAATCTTATCTTCTTAGTAAAGAGACGTACAAAGCGCTGCGAAGGTTTACTGCCTTATGCTTGTAATGTATATGATACTCACAAATTAATCCCCTCGTTTGGCCTGTATTGACAGAATGGTAACTACGAAACCTTACTCTGAGCATGGCCCGACATGCTCTTGGCCGATTTTATTTAGTATGTCATTGACACAATGAAAAACTAGGTTTATAAGTTTTCTTTTTTTTTCAAAATTTGCAATACATTTTTTTTTTTGGGTTCCGTAGCCAAATGGCAAAAAACGGAACCCTTATGGATTCGTCATGTCTGTCCGTCTGTCCGTCCGTGTCACACCCATTTTTTTCCGAAACTATAAGAACTATACTGTTGAAACTTGGTAAGTAGATGTATTCTGTGAACCTGTGAACACACAAAAATAGAAAAAAAAAAAAAAAAAATTTTGGGAGTTCGCCATATTTAGAACTGAAATTAATTTTTTTTTTTCATCAAACCCATACGTGTGGGGTATCTATGGATAGGTCTTCAAAAATTTTATATTTAGGTTTCTAATATCATTTTTTTCTAAACTAAAGAGTTTGCGCGAGAGACACTTCCAAAGTGGTAAAATGTGCCCCCCCCCCCCCCCCCCCTCCCTCGTAACTTCTAAAATGATAAAACTAAAAAAAATATATGACCATGCAAACTTCCACCGAAAATTGGTTTGAACGAGATCTAGTAAGTAGTTTTTTTTAATACGTCATAAATGGTACGGAACCCTTGATGGCCGAGTCCGATTCGCACTTGGCCGCTTTTTTATTAAACCAATAAACTGGGAATATTACTCTGTTGAGTATATGTTTGAAAGCAGCAAAAAATAATGAGCACGTGTTTTGTTATATCGGCTAAAACTCATTTTTTCCTTAAAAAATCGACATTCGAACTTTTATAATATCTTATCACTAAAGTTACCCATAAAGACGGGTGTTTTTTTAGGAAAACTTGAGTTTAAGCAGATATAACAAAACACGTGTACATTATTTTTTCCTGTTCTCAAACATATACTCAAACAAGCCATTAACTAGCAAGTTGCTTGAGCATCACTTTCTATAGGACTTAGAAGATTTAGTAACTTTTTAGTACTTTGGAGGACAATTTATCCCAATAGGTTGAGTTTGGGCAGCTAAAAAAAAATACGTGTCAATTATTTTAGACTACTCTATAACATATATAAATATAATTCAAATCGGAACCGGACAGTTGGGTACCTTTCCTTGTTAGAAATGCACCAAATTCTGGCTCATATCCAACTTGAGCACATAGCTGATCGCAAAACATCTTGATTTCTTTACAAAACTCTTCCTCATTTTCCTTTTGTTTTTCGAAAACAAAAACAAGACAGGCATCGAACAATAGCTCATCGATTACCAGGGCAGCATAAGCCAAGAGCATCAAATTATGTTGTTATAGCAACAGGGGGATGGAATAATCGAGTAATTATTCGTGGGCGCGTGGCGATAATGGCCCGGGATGTTATTATGTAATGGTTGCCACGCTCCGCCTACTGATTTAATTCTGGGATCGCAGTGGTGAGAGGGATCAGGAAATTAGTATTACATTTTTATTTTTCCTCATTACTGATCATGCACTGTATGTTGATGGGTACAAAATTAAACCTAGTAACTAAGTAGGTCCTTAATCGCAGTCAAAATGTCAGACTTTAAGATAGTAGACTGTTAGACTTAAAGTAAGAAGACTTTTTAGAAAGACTTTTCCATACGAAAAGAAAAAATGTTCTTCCACTTCTAGATATTTTCCATTCTCTATTGATGTTTTTTTTTGTCGTTTCGCCTTTTTTTCATATAAAACAAATTCTTTATTTACAATAACAATATTGGATTTATACAGATGATTACTATAACTAGCTTACATCTAAAATTCTAAAATATCCTTGAGGCATTGTACCAAGGATGCTGGCGGCATTTCCTCGTTTTATAAGTTTAAGCCTTATTGAGCTTACTGTGGGACTTAGTCAATTTGTGTAATAATGTCCTATAATATTTATTATTTATTTATTTATTATTTATTTATTTATTTAATTGATGTTTTAGTGTATTATTGACAATGAAAAACCTATTAACCTATAGGTTTCCTTTTTTTTTCAAAATTTTCAAAACTATTAAAAGCGAAACATATAAACCTAAAATATATATATATTATGCGATCGACATAAAAATCAAAGGAATTTAAAATTAGTTAGTAAAAACCGTTTTCTCCCGAAATGAAAATTTCATAGAAAAAGTACCGTTCCCTCTTAACATACCTTCAATATAAGTTTAAAATTTTAGTTTAGTTTCATAGAACAATTTTTCAAAATTTAATTGCACTCAAAACCTGCTTACACATTTAATGAAAGCTAGATAAATATATGTACAACAAGTATTATATATCTAGGTTAGTTGAAATAAAATCATTTATGGTGATTAGAACTTAAAATCGTTAGATAAGTCTTTAGGAGATGTTCAAAAAAATTACAATATCAAATGTAATACATCAACAAGTGTTTTTTTAGATCTACTTGGAGTACTTGGTTTCTTTACTTATCGCACGTAGGTAATAATGCCTAATACGTACACTAACCACGCAGCAAAGCAGGATTTATGCTCTTAACTGACAATTTCTGGGCGTTAGGCTATAAGGTAGTAAGTTATTACGTTCACGAATCGTCAGATAACAGTGTGGAGGATACATACACGCATACACATAGTATTCAGTAACTTGTAACGTAGCTGCAGACCGCGACCGCAGGCCGCACACCGCACCGCGGGCGCGCGGCGGAACGGTCTCACGCGGCGGGCCTCACTACACAGTACACACGCTGCGGGAAGAAATTAACAATACTTCTTGGGGAAATCATTTTATTTGTTATTAAGACTAATATTTAATTACTATGTAATACTAATTGAGACTTTTGAGGAACATTGCTTTAGGTAGTTAGTAAAAATTAATTTCTGTATTACCTACTTTAAGTATTTTTTTAGTGTGTCGCGTGTTGTGCGTCATCAAGGAAACGTTCCACGTATGCATAGAAAGACTTTAATTATTTTTCATCACACTAACTGGCCCTCTTGATTATTCAAAAAATAAAAAAGAAAGATGCATCTCGTCCACATGTGGACAACGTAATCAGATGTAATTTTTTTAGTTGTTTTCTTGTGTTACCTGATAGAAATGATCTTTAAATGATTTTCACTTGTAAAACAAATAACTATTGATGTCTCTAAAGAAACGTAAACCTATTTACCCTTCATTAATTCGACACCATCCAGAATACTGGATATGATCTTGAACGCCTTTTGCTTTTTTTTTCTAACCAAAGTCATTGAGCGCCAAAAAGGTTTAAACTCACGATACCCCCCTGTTTTGTGTAGTTTAAGGGCTAAGAAATAGCTTTTCTAATGTAATCATAATCGATCCAAAAAATTGACAATGGTTTAATAAAATTTGTCGCACGACACCACTGTGCGGCAAAACAGAGCGAAACAACCGGTGGGCATAACGGACAGTGGTCACACTGGTCACGGGCTGAATCCGACCCTGCGAGGGAAAACAATAGGAAATACACTGAAATAGTCCATTTGAAACAAGTTTTAGTTTAACAAAGTGGTATCAAGGGCAGAGTTCTCTACTAATTGTATTGTTATTTAAAGATTTAAGATTCAGAGAGCGGAGATTTAAAAAAAACGTACCGCTTTCTTAGATCAGAATACGGTTACCCATAAATTTAATTAGCAATCTTGAGGATTTTGTCTATTGACGTCAACGATTCGAATCCTCGTTCTGACTTTCGCTTGATAGAAATAAAAACCGGCCAAGTGCGAGTCAGACTCGCCCACCGACGGTTCCGTACTTTTTTAGTATTTGTTGTTACAGTGGCAACAGAAATACATCTGAGAAAATTTCAACTGTCTAACTATCACGGTTTATGGGATACAGACAGATGGATGGACAGCGGAGTCTTAGTAACAGGGTTCCATCCATTTTAGTACGGAACCCTAAAAATCACGAACATAGATCTAAAACGCACTTAAAAATTTGTAACAATTTACGCACAAACACAATATGAAAATTGCTTCTAAAAGAGCGCAATTTTATTTTTGAGGGAACTTATCGTTTTGTTGTCCATTTTTACAACAAATTAAAATTCAAAAACATAATGTTTGACTAACTGTAAGTCAATTCTGGGTTTGATCAGTAAGTCAGTCAGTTTATGTCAATCAAGGTTTTTTCATTCAAATTGGTGCTTTCATCCTACTAATATCTTGTTACAAATGTTAATAAATGTTAATCTGAAGCATAAAATAAAAATTCAAACCTTACATAAAAAATGAACAACTTATTTCAAAAACGAAAGCGGAAAGCTTAAAAAAAACCGTTTCATCCGCACCCTGTATCAAGTTTCAGTGCATCTGCGCGGTAAGTGAAGTGAGTGCCAGCGCACGGAAAGTACGCACAGCTAGTAGTCTTCATTTTCATTATTTTTTTAATGTACGTATTACCAGAAATCGTTAATTACTTAGTAATATCGAGGAAGAGTAGTTGAATAAAGAAATAGAAATAGCGTAACGAAAATTAATGACTAAAAACTTGACTGCGGTGTGATTTGGTGTAACATGTATTCGTAAGTATTATGTACATTACAAGCAAAAGTGAGTACCTTCGGAGCACTTTGTATGTCTTTTGGGCCCGAAGAATGATTAAGATCTTGGAAAGATCTTTAAAAGATCGATAACTGAACGACATGTCAAAATTGACGTTTGTTTCGATTCCGCTGTGATCCCAGTAAGATCTATCTACGATATTTCTAACATCAAAGTGACATTGGTTACCGGAATCGAGCTGCTTCTGTCAATTATACGACATACAAACTATATCCAAATGAGAACTAATCTGAACCAGAACTTATCGTTATCGTATCTCATTCTTCAAATCCGGCGGTTTTACTAAGAAGTGAAGACGTTTAACTAATCATGCCTGCTGTAATTTTCATCAAAAGTAATTATTAATATTTATGGTTCAAAAGTTAAAAATTGTTTAACTGTTTTGTTGCCATAATTAATTTATGTATTCACGCCAAATTGCAGCCTCGGATGGACAGACAGGCGGACATAGCGAAACTATAAGGATTCCTAGTTGACTACGGAACCCTAAAAAGATTTGATGTGATCAAGATATATTTTTGTATGATACAAGATGCAACCGAGCAGACGGATTGCCTGATGGTAATTACCGTCGCCTACGGACACTGCAACAACAGAGAGGTTGCAAGGGCGTTGCTGGCCTTTAAGATGAAATATTCATCCTGAGTTAGGTAGGTACTATTCTATTTCTATAACAACTTTAAACTATAATTTTAAAATTTTAAACTATATGGTTTTGTTTAGAATATACTAACCTTACGTATGTTTGACAGTACAAAGGGGTGATGCGGACACACACGTGGCTCTTATCAAGCTCTTAATTAATGGGAAATGCCGTAATTTGGGGTATATATGGGGTATATTTGGGTTATGCGACAGGGACTGTTACACCCTTTATTAAGTTCTTACAATGATAGTGAATAGAGGCTACAGGGTAAGTTATTTTTGCGTATTATTGCACCTACAGCGTTATAAGCTAACACCTAGAATTAAAGTTTCTAACACTATGAAATGCTATCTAAGTATAACAACTGTAAAAAGTAAACAAATAATGTGTCTTACTCTTACTCGTATAAGCACACTCGAGACTTAGACCCATGTCCTGGGTCTGGGACGTTGGTCATTTTAGGGAAAAAAATACCAAAATAGGATGATTGGTTATAAAAAAACGAATATTTTACCTAACAACACTACAAATACAAAATTATTTATTTGTCCAACATAGGTGTACATAGGATGTTACAGATCAGTCAGTTTCACTATGTATAGTTCACACAATCTATAGTCCGTGTCATCCACGATGACGCGCAGGTTTGTCAAATCTAACCTTTAATGACATGATATTACGAGTCAAGGCCCGTGTCTTCGGGAATGACACGATCTATGTAGCCTCGCTTTGCATTTCCTATAGCATACCTATATCACGGAGAGTGCTCCAAGGAATTGTTCGGATTACTCCCTGCCGCTTCTATCCGCCATCGCCCTACACAACAACATTTCCATCTTCACCACTTAGACGGTCGGCAGTCCCCAACTGTGCGTTTCTCCAGAAACTTCCTGCCTTGCGTAGCTATAATGTAGAATGAGCTATCGCCTGCGATATTTCCGGACCGATATGATATTCAAACCTTCAAGAAAAGAGCGTACTCTCATCTTAAATACAGATAACGCACTATGGGTGACTTTTTGCCAAAATAACCATAGCGTTAAAAACAAAACATCGAATTTGCACCAACAATGAAGGAGTCGGATAATATTTGACAAGCAACGAACGACGTGCAGTCTGCTTCTGAGTTTTGGAGAGAGTCGTATTGCAACTTATAAAATACGATACTTACCAATTTTATTCCAAGCTCAAAGCACACACCATACGTTAGTCTAGGTCTGGTGAATGCGCGATTTATTCATGAACGATTTGTGTACGGATGGCGTTCGTCAGCTAAGGTTAGTACTTAGGCTAGTACTCGAAATGCTAATTAATGCCCAATAGATGACACCACTATTAACAAGAAAGATAACCTGTACTGGGACAGTGACGAGCGGTCGGACATCCTTTACTCGTGTCCATTTTGTATAACTATTAAATTAAACAATTTAAAAATTCCCTACGCTATATGCCAACAAAACGCAAGTTATGCCAAAAGTGCCTTACATAATTTTTAAAATGGCCTCATACTTTTGAAACTGCTAGATCGATTTCTATGAAACATGGAAACCTGCTGAGAACTACCTCAAGAAAACTCACTTTCACGTAAAAATATTGGTATCATATTTAAAAATTGGAATAATTTGATGCGCGGGAGTGGACAAACATGGCTCCCGCTAATTACCCGCTCGCGCCTGCGCAAATATGTGCACATCATTCATTACGACTCCTTCACTCGTCCTGCCTGGTAAGAGAGGTCCTGTCGTGGTCGTCGTATCGCAAATAAGTTTATTTTCTACCGAGTTTTACCATATTTCATTATAATATTTCAGTTTAACATAATTTACTAGTTCCACCATTAATTTGGATCATACACAGATTTTAAAACTGGCAACTCCTATGAACAATAGCTAACAGCTCGTGTGCATAATTATAATAATTTTGTTAAGACACATGTTGATAGAAAAAAAAATCCTTAAAACGAATAACGGTTTATCGGAATATTCGGATTATTAGCTCTCTCTTAAATTAAGGTGAAATATGTTATCAGGAAAGGTTGGAGCTAATTAGTAAGACTATTTTACAAAAATATGACTAAAGTTGTAAGTAAATCTACATATCAAATTTCTCCGTCTCGGGGTCCCGGTCTACGCCCCCCATCGCTGCCCCTGCGAAAGGTTGACCGACTAGGGCATCACGGACTTTTCTGCCAACGAAGCGCTGGCCGCTTTTCAAGTCATGCTGCCCTCAATGACAGCATCCGCTGGTCTCTAGTATCAGTTAATGTGCCGGCTCTTTTAGAGCCGACCGGCATATCCAGAACTGACGGCAAGAGACCGGATGGGATGTCCCTGGTTCCGCGGAGTATGGGACGGGTGCTGGTTTGGGATGCAACGTGTGTAGACACACTAGCCCCGTCACATCTCCACCGAACCTCCGTGAGGGAAGCGACAGCGGCAGAGGCGGCGGAGAAAGCCAAGGTAGGAAAATACAGAGGTCTCGGCACCGAGTATAATTTTATTTCATTCGGTGTCGAGACCCTTAGCCCGTGGGGCTCTGGCACTCTCAGTCTCTTCAAAGACCTGTCGAAGAGAATCAGAGACGGCACAGGAGATCGAAGATCTCACTCAACGCATCAGTCTAACGATCCAGCGAGGAAATGCTGCCAGCGTCTTCGGTACTATGCCGCATGGGCCATTCTTAAATCAATTTTAGTTTTAATTTAGTAATGTTAGTTTTATTTTACTTATACTCGTTCTTATTAATTCTAATCATTGTAAATATTACCGAAATAAAAATAGCGTACTCTGAAATAAAAACTTAATAATAATCAAATTCCAAAATAAGAGCAACATAAGGTCCAATAGCGCGGTGCCAAGTATGCTGTTAGCATTTTCACACAAATTCAATGCGTAACTCTGCAACACGCCGCAATGGACTCCCTCCTTTTCAGCAATTTTAGGCAGGTGTCACACGATATTCGCAAATAGACTTAGAAAGTATACATAGGGTCACCGAACCCCTAAAATAATAGTAGTTTACAGTTTTTGACACGCAGTCAACATCACGTAGTGTTAGCGGCGTGTAACCGACACCGCGTAACGTGAGAGCTTATGTGTTTTGCATCGTGACTAGATGTTGTATATCAATATTTTGAGTTGGATAGGTGTTCGTGCCTAAAATTTCTGATGTCCTTATGGCCTTAATCTTCACTTGAAATTTCAACAAAGCTTTAGAGAAATAACCGGCAACCTAACAGGAGTTTTAGTTTCATGGGGTCCCAGCGCGCACGAGTATTTTGCCGAAATTGCGAAGCGTCTGGTTGACGAAACTGGTGACCGAAGGCCGGCTTCCTCGCACAACGTATCAGTATTGCGATACAACGAGGAAATGCCGTCAGCTTCCTTGGTACAATGCGTCATGGCCCATGGCATATTTTATATTTCAGCTAGTTATAGTAATCCTCTTTATGCATATTTTCCAAAATGGAGTAAGTAGATTCTGGTTACCATGCATATATTTTATACTAAAACGTAAGAAAGCCTTTATCGACACGTTGTTGAATAGACTGATGTCCGACCGAAGTTTCGGCATACAAAATCATGTTTTGGCCAAAGCTTCGGTTTCGGCAAAAAACCGGTTTCGGTCGAACACTAGAATAGATATACTCGTATAAGATACACAAAGTTATTGCTTATTTTTATAAAGTTATTACTTTAAGCCAGTTAAATAGAACTAGTCCTCATTAATAAACACTTGAATAAAATCTTTTGAAAGTCCTTTATTGGTTCGAGTATGATGTTGTGTCTCCACGGTAATATGTTTGTGTTTGATGTGTGCGCGCGCGCTGCGTCAATATTATCGCGATCGACTTGCCCGCTTTACAGGTTATATTTCGAGTGCTTTCCATTTACCTGGGGTTAAGAAGGTGGGAAGAAGTTCTAGTTAAAGAAGATAACAATGATAAGGTAGCTCAAAAAACTAATAAGGAGTGCCAATGTACCTACCGCCGTTTGAATAACTTTACCTAATCTTGACTCTCAGGTTAGGTTAGGTAAAACACTGTCACCTGCGAGATTTTTTTTTTAATACTACGTCGGTGGCAATCAAGCATACGGCCCGCTTGATGGTAAGCAGTCTCCGTAGCCTATGTACGCTTGCAACTCCAGAGGAGTTACATGCGCGTTGCCGACCCTAAACCCGCCCCCCCTCGTTGAGCTCTGGCAACCTTACTCACCAGCAGGAACACAACACTATGAGTAGGGTCTAGTGTTATTTGGCTGCGGTTTTCTGTAAGGTGGAGGTACTTCCCCAGTTGGGCTCTGCTCTAGATCTGGAATGACATCAACTGGCTGTGCCCTACCACACAAAGTGATTCTGCTGTTTTGGCACTAGACAGGAACATCTATCTTTCGTGTGTTTTTCAAGATTAAGGACCTGTTTCACAATGTCTAAGTAAAGTCCTGAATAAGTTACTTGCCACTTATCTGACGAATGAAGTCATCGTTGGCGTTTCATAATCTTCAAATAAGCTTAACTGGTAGATAAAGTGCTAAATGTTGTAGGAAGTTTTATCTGGCAGTTATTTTTTTTTTTTAATTAGCTATCCAATTTTAATTGGGCATAGTGAAACAGGCCCTTAACAGACTTCAAAATATTAAAAAAGGAAGTTAATGTTTATTAAATAATGGAAACTCTTTAACGACACATTTCACGTTGAGCGATGCATTTAATTTGTAAAGCAACTTCGGCTTATAAAAATGCTTGAGGTAAAGTGAAACTGAGCAAGATGTACCTTAAGGATAGTACTCTTACTGTAATAGTGAATAAGCAATAAATGATTTTGATGACAAGAAAAGAAAATGCTAAAAATAATTTTAAGAATAGTTATGTTGATATAACTAAATAATGTCTTAACATTCATAGCTCTGTCTCCTCGTCTATTACTGCTAAGTGCGTGTACCACCTGTTTGTCGGCTATACCCGATTCGATGCTGTTTGAGTAGGCTTATTGTTTCTAGAGCAGTGTCACCGAGAGTCCAGACCGGTCCTTGTTTTGGTACACCAACACATTAAACAGTTTAAAGCTAACAAATAAAATTTTACTAAGAATGGAAATCGGAATTGTACCTTCAAGTACATACATCTCGATTATTTACAAAATACTGTTCTCATATACATGTCGAAATTATCAAACGAATCTCGTGAAATCTAGTGAGCAGGTTCGATAAGTAGGTATGTAGTTATATCGATTTTTTGTCGATTCTGTTTAGATTTTTTTTTAATGGCGGAGCTGTGTCGGTGTGCTAGGTCTACAGCTCACAAAGCCACTAAAAAGTTAAAAAGTTTTAGTGATTATGTGTAATGACTCCTACGCCGATGGAGTAAAGGTCTCCTGTTGAAACGGATATGAAATATAGAGGAGTCATCCATTTATCTAAACAATTGTTTAAAGATTGTTTACTTTCTGACTAGATACTTTCCACTAAGTTTATGTAAATAGACTTAAATTAAATTTAAATATTTAAAGCGACGGTCCCGTTAGGCTTCTCAGGAACTCTGTTTGTTTTCAAACATCTCGGAAAAGAACACAAACACCGTTTAAGCTTTTTATTTGTCCAACAAAAAACAATAGGGGAGGTGCTTCCTAAAAGGTTTCATGTCTCACCCTGCCCCGCTCGTCCCTTCGTCTCATCCTGCCCCGCTCTCCCCTTCGGAAGCGGAAAGGGTTGGGAACTCGGAAGCCTCATAAACTGTACCTTCGAATGATGGTTAAATTTATTTTGACTTCGACGGAAGTAAATTGATATTTCCCCCGAATGAAAGATAAGAAAGGATCGAATAATAGGCTATTGTTTTAACTGCTGCATGTTTACTAAAATACCTGCTTTCTGATTGCAGCTTCAGCAGCGTTGCTGGTGCCCTTTTAATGCTGCATAGCTGCAATCGCGGGTACTGAGCGAAGTACTGTCAATAATTTTCTTGATAAATTGCGTTGCTCTCGTTGACGCCTTGATGTCGCGATAAGAATGTTGGTCTCAAAGACACAAATTCGGATGTCCGAATTATGATTCAAGTTGTGATATCAAAGGACTTCAGGGTGACAAAGTCTCCCTTCTGCAAGGGGTTGGTAACGCATTATTTCAATTCAATTCAATTCAAATCAGTTCAATTTATTTTCATAACACGTGTACGTTCCATAGCATGGTTAGGTTAGGTTGGCTGATTTTTAATACTTAAGATGTGATTTTATTGTCTAACGAATTTTATACATACATGTCCTGATAAAGTTAGACCAAGATAAGTCTGTACCGATTTTGATAATACACGCAATGCAAGTGTTATCAAAATCGTAAACTTGCCTGAAATTATGACGTACCTATAAATAACACCTGCACTGGTTGTGCTATAAAAATCG
This sequence comes from Cydia pomonella, assembly GCF_033807575.1. Lineage (NCBI taxonomy): Eukaryota > Metazoa > Arthropoda > Insecta > Lepidoptera > Tortricidae > Cydia > Cydia pomonella. Next base: position 12,417,831 of record NC_084724.1, on the reverse strand, counting down.
TTGCAGACTTGTCTTGGTCCAACTCTAATACCATTCTTTGTAACACGTGTTTTGTAACGCAACGAAAGTGCACAGAATAGCACGCTTCGAGCCAATTTCTTCGGAATACTCTCATACAATGATCTCGCAGGCTTTTATACACAACAGCACGAAGCAAGCGTAAATATGTATGCTACAGTAGCTTTATTGTCTACACAAAAGTCTTACTTTCATAGGATTTCGATTTCAGTCGGCATTGGACAATGTCACCAGTCGTATTCGTGCTTAACCGTGCGCGCACGCCCGAAATAATATAGATTGTAAATGTATGCGATGCAACTTTTGCAAAGGAGAGTAGCAAAGCCGACGGACAGTTTTAGGGTTCTGTTGCGAATGCAACTTATTTTTATATAAAAATATTCCCAATGCAGTAGCTAAATGCAGCCGTCGGGCTCTATTAGTATTCGGAGGCTTTTCGTAATCACCAATAGGAGCGCTCGACATATTCCGTATCGCGGCCAATTAGAAGCACCTAAATTGAAACCAACTTTTGTACTGATCAAATATTGCAAGGTCATTGCATCATCCTCCATACCATCAACACCCACTTTCTGCATTTAACCGTTTTGCCAATAACCCTTGTAAACCAGTACCTTTTGAAAGATTATACTTACCTAACACTGCATTATAAATCGATTTGAGTCGTCGAGATCCTGACCTGCACGGCGGCTACAGGTTCCTCACCCACCCTATTATTAAGATTCCACTGTCCATCTGTCTGTGTGTCTGTCCGTCTGTCATCAGGCTGTATCTCATGAATCGTGATAGAAGGTTGAAATTTTTACAGATGATGTATTTCTGTTGCCGCTATAACAACAAATACTAAAAAACAGAATAAAATATATATTTAAGGAGCTCCCACACAATAAACGTGATTTATTACCGTTTTTTTATAGATAATGGTACGGAATGCTTCGTGCGCGAGTCCGACTCGCACCTGGCCAGTTTCTTTTTCTTCGAGCTAAGAAAAAAATAGTCCGGCGAAGAAACTTCATCGTACTTTCCATCGTACATGCGAGGGATGAACTATACAGTCGCCATCAGATATATCGGAGCGGCCGAGGTGCTCAAAAATATCTGAACACGCACTCTAACGCCTTGACAATAGAGGCGTGTTCAGATATTTGTGAGCACCTCGGCCGCTCTGATATATCTGATGGCGACTGTACGAGTATTTGTGCAATTTCTGTGGAGAGTGTTTCTAGCATAACAAGTACAGGGACGGCATTCCCTTCCAGCTCATTAGGCAGGATAATAGTCTGTCTCGACGCTCGCTGCTGTACCTGTAAATTCTAATTGAAAAAAAAAGTTGGGGCCATTGTAGTTGGCGCCAAGTCTTGCGTCAAGAGTGCTTGGTCCTGTGGACGCCATAATTGTTACTCTTTCCCAAGTAGCATTTTACTCCATTTAAGAGTACACATTTAGTTCCCAGGTGTACTTGAAGCATTATTACAGTTCACTCGTGATGTATAAGCTGCATTATTGCGATTAATAACACCTATACCTGTCTAAGGGACTTATAGGAGGGTAGAGTTATACTTTTATACGACTGTTGGTGTTATAATACTCTAACAACTATCCTTTAGTCAGCCGTCTGACTAAGAGCATTATAGGAGGGTAGAGATACGGCAACCGCTGTTTAACAGCCTACTTGTACGATGTTGTAGAGCTAGCATTTTAATAGAACACACATGGTCATTTATAAAGCCAAAAGCTGTTATGTTTAGTTGTTTGAGACTGTTATACAGCTAGTAGCTGTAGTAGGACTTGTTTGTGATCATTAAAATAACCTTTTTTTACTAGCTGTACAGAAGTGTTTAAATGGTTCGCATGTGCACTGTAGGCTGTTAAAAGGATTATATGTGTTGTCCATTAACATCAATAGCAGTTTATTTGTCCACAAGTACTACTCTAATTTGCTGTAAGCTGAAAATGAATGTGAATGTGATATTCTATTACACTTATCCCACAACCCAAGTAGCATTTTACTCCATTTAAGAGTACACATTTAGTTCCCAGGTGTACTTGAAGCATTATTACAGTTCACTCGTGATGTATAAGCTGCATTATTGCGATTAATAACACCTATACCTGTCTAAGGGACTTATAGGAGGGTAGAGTTATACTTTTATACGACTGTTGGTGTTATAATACTCTAACAACTATCCTTTAGTCAGCCGTCTGACTAAGAGCATTATAGGAGGGTAGAGATACGGCAACCGCTGTTTAACAGCCTACTTGTACGATGTTGTAGAGCTAGCATTTTAATAGAACACACATGGTCATTTATAAAGCCAAAAGCTGTTATGTTTACTTGTTTGAGACTGTTATACAGCTAGTAGCTGTAGTAGGACTTGTTTGTGATCATTAAAATAACCTTTTTTTACTAGCTGTACATTAGTTCACATTAGAATAAATTTATAGACATTGGCTCTGTAGTGGTACAAATGTGGGACTTTATATAGGTAACAGCATTCTAACAGAACACATGTGAACCTATTATACGCTCACCGCATTAAATTGGAGTTATATCAGTTCACATAGCCGTATTTCATTTCCACCATTTTTGTTCTGCGTAACCTAAAATATTTACCAAATAAATCTCCAAAATTATCATGCAGATTTATCACAAAATACGCAGATAGAGCGATTGAGTTTTGGTTTCATGCTATAATTAATTACCGTAGTATAATTATAATGCCAATATAATGTCAAAAACTGAAAATTGTTGATTTCCTCTCAGCCAGTTTTAAATATTTTAAAATGAATATCGCGTTTTTACAGAGGCGCGTGAATATTTTAGCTGTAAATATGTATACATTTCACGATAAACTTGCATTCCCATAGCATTTAACATTATTAAGAATTTAAAACAGGTACTTACCGCGTGTTATCATAAAATTTATCCTAAGGATATCCGCCGGATGGCACACAAAAAACCAAACTAATGAGGAATAAATAAAATAAAGAAATATAAATGGACCCACGTGAATTTTAGGTAGCACTGGAGTACTTTTGTCGGATTTTATAACTGTGATAGCTGTGTATTTAGCCACTTGTTACTCTTTATTACACTCATGTACGTTGTATGGTTCACACTGCGTCCCATATAGTGCCATTAGTCAGCCTTAAGTCCGATGTTACTACTTAAACTGCTATTATAATGCTATTATACTGCTAATGTACAGCCATAGTGAACTTAAGGCTGTCTAATTTGTGCCCAAACTGGTTCTATAAGAGCATTATAGCAAGCTATACAGCTCTTATACAGCTGACTTACACAGCTTGTGGAGTACATGTGAACGACTAGACATCTCATATAGAACCCCGAATGCCACTTGGGAAGCTGTGTGTTTATATTACGTCGCGTGCAAAAATTTCTGAAAATGAATAACAAATCATGGAAAATAAGAGCGAGAACCGGTGGAAGAAGAAAGGATCTCTAAAATTTCAGTATATTGAAAGAATTATACGATGATACACAATTGACCTAAACTACATCTTAAAGCTGTACATTAGTTCACATTAGAATAAATTTATAGACATTGGCTCTGTAGTGGTACAAATGTGGGACTTTATATAGGTAACAGCATTCTAACAGAACACATGTGAACCTATTATACGCTCACCGCATTAAATTGGAGTTATATCAGTTCACATAGCCGTATTTCATTTTCACCATTTTGTTCTGCGTAACCTAAAATATTTACCAAATAAATCTCCAAAATTATCATGCAGATTTATCACAAAATACGCAGATAGAGCGATTGACTTTTGGTTTCATGCTATAATTAATTACCGTAGTATAATTATAATGCCAATATAATGTCAAAAACTGAAAATTGTTGATTATTATTATGAGTTCCCTTGATTTGGTCTATTGTGTGCTGCGGAGCACTTGCGTTGACATGGGTTTTATGTTACTTGAGTTGAAATTTAATCTAGTTGTATCTTTGTATACTTACTTTCAGCGATCTTCAAATTATTTTAATATTTTCCATAAAGTAGGTAAGGTCAAAGAGGGAACAGTGGCTCAGTAGAAACAAACCTGGTACAGTGGCTCACTCAAACCTAATTTCAAAACGAGAGAGGCGATATTTGGGTAACTGAGTCACTGTTTACGCCTTGACCCTACTAGCAGGCGTATTCTGATTATAATAATAGGCTAAGAATTAAATTAGATCCTTATTAAATCCAGATCTAATGCTTAAACCTGTTAATGAAATCAAAATTCGCCTGTAGCTCTAACTTATGCATAGGCAATTAGGCATTGTGATCAAATAACGAAATATTTTCTAAAAATAATTAAGTTACCTACAACGATGGCGTAACATTTAGGAAACTGAACTGAAAGATTAGCTACAGTGGCTGTTATGCTAAAATTCCTAATATCATAAAAATATTTCTATGAGAAATTAGCATACCTTTTTTGATTCAGCTTCATACTTCTAGGCAGACCTTTCTCTTAAAATTATGTGGCGCCGCGAAACGATATTCACAATTGTATCTAAAGTTTTTATATTACCAAGACTTTTTTGTTTCAATTGGGCTTTATTTTAGCAATAAGTCTGCATTTTTTCAAGTGAAAGTGAACGGCAGGTAGTCGCCATCTAGTGCGCTCGGGTAATCCTGTATTCGCTGGCAGCCGGCTTACCCGCCTGACTGCGCGACGGACAGGATTAAGATAAACATTTACATTGGAATTTTAGAAAAAATCGCGAGTCTATTGTTTTCTTGTCTATGCTTAATTACGTCGCTTTCGGGTGCATGCTTCCAATTATTTTGGTAATAATTAGCCTGCTCCTAGATGAGGACGAGACTTCAAAAACTGGGTAAGTTTTTTTTTAACTACGTGAATCAATAGTTTTGTAAATTATTACGTCTGAACTGTATCGACTCTAACTAGAAGTGGAATGAAAAAACGATGACATCGTTTAAGATAAATTTATAATAAGTCAAATCAAAATAGTAAACAAAGTAGGGGGTTGTTGATTTACGATTGTAAATCAACAAAAGTCACGTTTTCTAAATCTTGGCCAGCCCCAGAAGCTATAGGTACTCGCATGCCAGAATCAAACCCACGTACATGTCCATACCTCACTACCTACTGTAGTGCAGTATTTAAATTTATCTCTACAATGCTCTATTAAAATTCTTACCAGTGATTTAATCAAATTATTACTAAAGCTCAGCCATCCCTACCATCAATTATTTATTCCTATCATTATTCGTTGCACAAATGCTCATCGCCCCTCGCCCCTCGCCCCCCGCCCCTATGGGCACAATACACTCCGCGGATGCTCATTTAATTCAGGAAACCCGATATTTTACTACGGGCATTGTTTAAACAATTGCGTAAGTGATTGTACTAGAGCACCTTGTGGACCCCGATTGCTGAAGGGAACCAAGCGTTTTAGTTCACTTGTTAAAAATAAGGGTAGCGTCCAATTTAGGATTAGCTTCGATTAAGTTAATATATGAAAGAAAATAGTGATTATACCTTGCTCAACTCTGTTCGTATTCGTATTTTTCAAAGCCGAACCTTAAAGTAAAATTACGTAATTTAGGACTAGACCTAATAACAAAGGTGCCATTCAACCCCTGGCTGACAATGTACTGGATTTCCTCAAAATACCTTGATGGACTGCTGCTATGCTGCCTCGATTAAAATTTAGTATTCTTCTTTGTCTGTGGAAACTCTTCACTAGTGCTCTGCAAGCCGCTTTATCTTGGGGTATTCTAGCCCGTAATGTGGCTTTAGTAAATAAATCCTTTACAAAATATATTGTAAATTTGGTAATCCTATAGAAAACTATTACTTAACACTGAATTTTTAAACGAACTTATTGTAAACAGGAATATCAGTGTTTTTGCGCTACCTACTGCCGTTAGACTTTCTGCCTTATAAAATAGTTTATTTTAGCACTCGATCGATGCACACTTGCCTAATTATCTTGACTTTTATACAAAAATTGGTGTGTTGAATAACATCATCCCTGGCCATCCCGCGAGTATTGAGCGAGCATACGTTCCGCGTTACTCCGGCGCCGGGGGGCGGCTATCAGGTTACCCTGCCCGCCCTAGGCTATTACCGTCGCTTACTGACTGCAAGTCACTCCAACACTCAGGACCAGCAGAAGTTGGCACCTCAATAAAGTGTAGTTATCCAGGTCTTAGTGTCACAGTATACTGGCGGTAACGGGTAAAAGAGCAATGGGAAGTTTTGGCTTCTATCTTTTAATTCACTAACAATTTTGATTTGACTATCAGCGCGGACCCGCTATAATTTGATCTCGATTGCCACAACTAAAGTTATACTTGAATCGACAGAATGAAAATATTGTGAATATCTGACGAGAAAGAGTTTTCGTCAGATACCGCGACAAGTATATTGAGTCTAGCCTGTTGTCTGCCTCTATCATTGATCAATTGTATTTCTTTAAGCATTATCTTTTACTGAGATGTGCCAATAAAGAGTATTTTATATATATATCTTAGATCTTCTTCTTCTTCCTCGCGTTGTCCCGGCATTTTGCCACGGCTCATGGGAGCCTGGGGTCCGCTTGACAACTAATCCCAAGATTTGGCGTAGGCACTAGTTTTTACGAAAGCGACTGCCATCTGACCTTCCAACCCAGAGGGGTAAACTAGGCCTTGTTGGGATTAATCCGGTTTCCTCACGATGTTTTCCTTCACCGAAAAGCGACTGGTAAATATCAAATGATATTTCGTACGTAAGTTCCGAAAAACTCATTGGTACGAGCCAGGGTTTGAACCCGCGACCTCCGGATTGCAAGTCGCACGCTCTTACCGCTAGGCCACCAGCGCTTTTTTTTTAGATAGATAGACAAAAGTGAGAGAAAACCTAACCAAATAATTTTCAGAGTAGTCGGGCTTGTCAACAGTGTTTACGCAAATTGTCTACATAAATGTAATACTCGTAGTTGTGGTTCATACCTCAACCATTTTATTCCTCTCGATAATTTAAAGCTTTTTTTGCACCAAAAAGGTAAATTTCGAGCAATATCAAATTCCCTTCCGTGTACCCATCGCTATAGGGTTTCACCTCTGCAAGTGCGCAACAACAAAATAACAATTGTTCACGATGCAGTGATGGAGAATAGAGAATCACATACTTGGAGGACATCATCATTACGTCGTTCGAAGACCGGAAACCATTGACGACGGCGCCATAGTGATAGCCCATTGTAAGTATTGTTAATGCCATTGAAAAAAATGAAAAATGAAAAATGTTTATTTGGGTAACAAATAAATTACAATTATAATATAATGGCTGGAGTTTCCTAGTAGATGAATATATACATCTGTGTCAGGAAACCCCGCTCTTCCGTTTGAGGTTTACAATAACTGTTTCCTAAATAAACTAGGTACATATTTGCAAACTGAAATTCATAGTACATAATGACAATTTCACATTACATGTGTATGTGTGTGTGTGTGTGTGTGTGTGCGCGCACGTGTTGTATTGTACATGGACATCGTACATCCAATTGTAAGGTATAACAAAAATGCTTTACATAATTAAGCTTATACTATATGAAAGTTAATTACTCACAGTGTTGTGTTCCTGCCGGTAAGGTTGCCAGAGCTCAACAAGGGTGCGGGGTGGTAGGGTCGGCAACGCGGATGTAACACCTCTGGACTTGCAGGCGTCCATAAGCTACGGTAACTGCTTACCATGGCTTGTTTGCCACCGACGTAGTATATTAAAAAAAATAAGTAAGGAAAAATCTTGGTGTCATCGTCAAATCACAAAATTGTTGATGTCAGGAGCTATAACCGCCTTAAATAGGGCACGTGATTGGACATGGTCATAAATGTGATATTAAATATTAAATAAATATTTATTTATCGCGCAGGCAAATAATTATGATTTTTTTAAGAATCTGTTTAACGAAACAGGAACGCCCCCCGAGCTCATTTCAGATTGCGGCTGCGTTATTGGTACAGCCTACCTGTATGGGGTCGACTAAAAAGATTAGTATTGCACCTTTCACGTCAATTATCTACAGATCAGCACACAACAAATATTAAAACATCTTCCATCAATATCGTAAATCCCTTATTTTCTACAAATCCATCAGACTCGCCTGGCGGGTCGTGCGGTTTCCGCCCGAGCGGCGTTTTGACGAGTATTGACGAGTAACGCAAGGAGCCAACGCATAATCACAGTATACGCCACGCGTGCAGTGTATTAACTACCGCTGCAAGTTTGGGAATTTCCTATTTCAAATATGGTAAAGACATACCTATACATTAGTACCTATGCATTAGGAAGGAAGATATTGTCAATTAAAAGCCTGAAGAATTTAGATTTGCTTACCATCAGGCGGGTGGTATACTTGTTTGCCACCGACGTAGTATAAAAAAAAATCCTGACTGACATGTTGACCGTAGTAGAGTTGGTACATGAAATTCAATAAATTACGAGTTTAATAATAGGTAGTTGATTGTAATTTCGTCTACGCTCGCTATGACAACTATTCATTATTAATGAGTCTTCAAAAATACAGGCTTCAAATTTGATGGCAAACTGCTATTTAGTGCTGTTATGTACCTATCTGTATCGTTTCGTTGTCTTCATGTTAGCGGTTACCTGCTTACCTGTCATTGCCATTAGCAAAAGGTGTGGAGCCTGTTGAAGGTTTTGAATACATATGTTTTTATAATCTTATTAATGTAATTTCATTTCCTTACAATGTTATTATTGTACGGAAATTATTGTTTTAAGTACTTTATAGTACCTATCAATACAGACATTCAATTGGCTTGTCTTACAAAGTTCAAATTACTGGCATACATATTTATATTCTGTCACAGACCACACATTTTGCTCATAAATAGAAAACAACAGCTTCCACTATATTGTTATCTTTCAGAAACATGTTCTATCACAACTGGATAAGTCAGGTATCTCAAAATCACATTCGATCAAGATACGAGCTTGGTAAATGAGATTTGATGCAACATGACGAAGTATTGTGGCGCGGTGGTGTGTGAGACCGCGAGGTGATGAATTACACGGGTAATTGTGGTAAGTTCTGATGTGGGTGTAGAAAATAATTGCACAAATATAATGCACAATTTTATTCACTATCTGCTTCAGTCAGGGTGGTCGATCTTTGAGTAGAATTTAAACTGTCGTGTGACATACTAACATTAAACTAATGTTATGGTTTACATTACGTGTTTTTAGTCATTCAGCGACATGTTTCGGAGAGCTTAGGTCTCCTTTCTCAAGCACCAACCGTGCGAGCAGAGCAGTACGCGAAGCACGGCCGTCGTGAACGGTGCTCGCACTGTTAGTGAGGAGACCTAGCACCTAGCTCTCAGAAACATGTCGCACGAGTGACTAAAACCACGTGAGTGTAAACCGTAAAAATAGTTTAATATCTTTGAGTCTACAAAGTTCTCGAAACATAGTTAATAATTTGGTATGAGTACCATTTTGTACCATTTGGCGTTGAAACTCTAGGTCCATGGGGTCCCAGCGCGCACAAGTTTTTTGGAGAAATCGCGAAATGTCTGGTTGACGTAACTGGTGACCGAAGAGCTGGTGGCTTCCTCGCAGAACGTATCAGTATTGCGATACAACGAAGAAATGCCGCCAGCATCCTTGGTACAATAAGCTTAAGGATTTTAGATATAAGCTAGTTATAGTAATCACCTTTATATGTCCATTATGTCTATTGTTATTATTTGGTATCATGTTTCATATTTTATAATCATTTTGTTATGCGATATAGAGAGTAACTCTTCTCAATGCCAGTATGGAGAATGGGGATGTATAGCCAAGGTAGATAGGTAGTAAAAATGACTTTGCAAAGGAGAAAGAACGAACACGAATAAAATGTTTTATACACCGTGTTTTTTTTTTCGTTAATTTCAATGTTGAATTCCTGAGGTTAAATTATATAATTTTCTCAAAGACACCGGTATTCTAATTAACTCCATTTCGGAGATAATCAACAATTATTTTTTATCTTATGAGGCCCTTACGAGCGTGTACACTTGCCATAGGGCCTGTTTACATATTGATTAGTGTTTAATATGAGTTAATACATTTGCTACTAAACGAAGTACTATCTCAGACGATCGAGGTTCGAAATGACATTGATATGTCATAGTTTTCAATGGTTTGGTTGAGTTAAATGTAATGCTCGTGTTACAACAACGCTATTTGCAACATTTAATATTTTTTTATAAAAATTAAAATAATAATAAAAAAATTAAAAATGTCTTTTTTTTAAATTAACTATGCCATTTAGTTTCCTTAATTTACCGATACCCCGAAGTTAACGGAATTCAATAAAAACACGGTGTATATGTTTTTTTTTTACTCAAAAATGATTAACACATATGTCACTTCCCATTTAAACGAAAAGCAGCGCGCGCTGCGCGGGCGCCGCAGCACGCTTCGCTGGAGACTTCTTAGCGATATTCTTGCGCATCCAACGGCGCATGAGCAAAAAAATGCTGGGCCATTGTCGTGTGATAACTCTTGCGTCAAAATTGCAACTGGCCTAAATTGCAATCTCTGCCATAGGGACCCTTTTCGTCGGATCGGAGCCGAATTTAATGCATTAATAAAGTAGACCGAGGCAAATCGGATCACAGAGCGAATCAAGTCAGACTAAAAAAATACATATGTTTAAAATATTGCTTATACAGCGTGTATTTTTGATACGACCTCATAATCAAAGGGCTAAATAGTTAGTTTAGGCTTTAATTAACATATTTTCATAGGTTTTATTTTTCCATATAAGTAAATAAATGTATTAACCAATGCTGAATGCAAGCAATATATCACAACTTTGTTTTAACTCAAAATGTCGCATTTAATGACGCGGCGTCACAACTGTCACAATTACAAGTGACCATGATGTATAATAATTAACATTGTCGCTCGAAATATTTTCAAAAAATAATAATGCTCTGGTAGATAAGACTAAATTTAAAAATCTTTCATTATTGTTTTATACGACTTAAACAATACAATACAATACAAATCCTCTTTATTGCACAACCTCTGAAAAAATGTACATGGAAACACATATAATTAATACATGAAGATAGAGGTAAACAACAGGCGGCCTTATCGCTACAGAGCGATCTCTGTCTTAAACCTACGTCTTGTTTAAGTTAGCGGTTATATCAAAAATACACACTGTATTATGACGTCGCTGGCTAAGAGAAGAGATGTACGGTTAATTCAATTTTAGTGCGCTCAGATCAATGCAATATATCAACGGAAAATGTGAACGGAGTTTTACGCTGATCCGATCCGCCTCAGTCTACCCTATTACCTAACATTACTACTATTACTCGTATCTATATTTTTATTTTATTTGTAGTTTTTATTCTACCGTTTTTTCGCCATGCATGATTTATACGTCCACGCCAAGTTGCAGCTTTCTAGCACTAACGATCACGGAGTAAAAGCTTCGGACGGACATGGCGAAACTATAAGGGTTACTAGATAACTACGAAACCCTAAAACCAGTGATGTCCTTTCTTTTCTACATTAGGCACCGGTGTCCTTCATTGGCCATTCTTTATCGGCACTTGTAAGGGAATACGATATGGCGCGTAGGCACTCGTAATTCTATCCGAAAAGACTTGTATTTTATAAACAATCCGTACAATAGAATCTTTCTTGCGTGGATTAGGTAAGGACCATTGATTATACAATGTGTGTTTATTGATTCTACTATACTGAGAAGTGATTACGTAATTAGAATATTTAGAGATACGCGTATTACATTAACAGGAGACGCAGACGTTGCTATTGAGATTTATAAACCTAGTCTAGTCGGTGGTGACTGGTGACCCTGCCTACGAAGCGGGAGGACCCAGGTTCGATTCCCGGTCAGGACATTTATTTGTGTGTTTATCACGATTACCTATTTGTTCCCGAGTTATGAATGTTACTATATATCTAAATATGTATTTATCTATACATATCAGTATGTATATCTCATCATCCACCATCATCGCCTTACCCATTGTACAGTCACGTCTGAAAATATCGATACGAAAAAAGTGTCAAAAGTATGTATACACTACCTTAATATATGGGCAATAATGTCGTGTATACATATTTTTGGCACTTTTTTTGTATCGATATTTTCAGACGTGATCGTACAAACTTTGCTTAGTTTGGGGCTAGTTCGATCTGTGTAAGATTTTCCCCAAATTTTTATATTATATTATACATTTTATTCATGGCAAATAGGTAGTACCTATACCTAAAACACTACCCCCTTATTTATAAACGTCTACTAAAGTTACGATGTCGCTAATAATCGTGTGTCCCTTTCCGACGTATAGGTATGATGGAAAGGGACAAACGATTATTAGCGGGCTAGCGGCATCGTAACTTTAGTAGACGTTTATGAATAAGGGGGTTTATTTGTGAGTACTTTAAACTATAACAATGTGTGTGGATTCTGTAGATTTCTGAATTATGATACCGATTTACGCCTTGAAAAGGAAAAGTACCTAATTCGTATCATATTTCATAAGCGCGCACAAGTTTTTTGGAGAAATCGCGAAACGTCTGGTTGACGTAACTGGTGACCGAAGAGCTGGCGGCTTCCTCGCACAACGTATCAGTATTGCGATACAACGAGGGAATGCCGCCAGAATCCTTGGTACAATGCCTCAAGGGCCTATTTTAGATATAAGCTAGTTAGTTAGTAGTAATCATCTGTATATATCCATTATGTATATTGTTATTGTAAATAATCATGTGTAAATTACAATGTAGATGTTTACATTTTTACTAGAAGACCAAACATTTAACGAAAAAGCGATGCAAATGTGTGAAAGAAGGTACTATGAAAAGAATAAAACAGTGCGTATTCTTTCAGTTTGTATGATATTAAATGCCCCGCGTTTTTTACCTCTAGGTATCTTGATCTTGGCTAACTGGAAATCATAAAAAAATTGTCGAAGAACTTTTACTTTCTGTCCAATTTCAATATTATGTTAGGATTAAGCAAATAGTGTGGTTTTTGCGAGTGGCGCGGCAAAGTCAACATGGAGGCACTCACGCGCTGTTTAGAAAAGAAAGAGGTTCGCGAAATTCATGTGGTATTTTTTTTTATCGTGCTCTACTCTATACGTTTAAGTGACATATCGGGATATAGCGACCGAAGATAAGGTTCAAAAAACAGAAACAAGTTCATTTTTTGACCGAGCGAAAGCGAAGATCTTATTTCATCTTGGGCAAAAATTCTTTTGTCCCGATGTTTTCGTCTATAGGTTTTTTAACCGATTCTCGTGAAATTTGACGAACAAACTGGATAATTATGTCGTGTTTTTGGTCGGTCCTGATTTTTATTTTTTTAATGGCGGAGCCATGGGTGCTTGGCGAGGTCTACACTCTCTGCAGTTCAACGAGCCACGAAGTGGTTGTAATCTTTGTGAGAAGTAGACATTTTCTTAGGCCCATTTTGACTTCTAGCAAGACTCCTGTGTATGTGTATACTCGTACTCCTGTGTACACTGTGTTTTTTTTTTTTCGTTAATTTCAAGGGTGCATTCCTGAGCTTAAACTAAGTAACTTTCTCAAAGACACCAGTATTCTAATTAAGTTAATTTTGGATATAATCAATAATGCATTTTTATATATAAGGCCCTTACGATACACTTGCCTTAGGGCCTGTTCACATATTGATTAGGGTTTAGTACGAGTCAACTAGGAACTCAGTTTCGCCATGTCCGTCTGTCTGTCTGTCCGAGGCTTTGCTCCGTGGTCGTTAGTGCTAGAAAGCTGAAATTAGGCATGGATATATAAATCAATAAAGCCAACAAAGTCGTACTATAAAATCTAAAAATTTAATTTTTTTTAGCGTACCTACCTCCGTAAAGTGGGGGTGAAATGTTTTTTTGCTTCAACCCTACAGTGTGGGATATCGTTGGAAAGTTCTTTCAAAACTAATAGGGGTCTTCAACAAACATTTTTTGATAAAGTGAATATAATCGGAGATAATCGCTCCGAAATAAAAATAAAATGTGTCCCCCCACCCCTCTAAATTTTGAACCATAGGTCAAAAAAATATGAAAAAACTCATGAAAGTAAGTAGAGCTTAAGAAACACATTAAATGAAAACTACATCGGACATGATCAGTTTGGCTGTTTTTGAGTTATCGCAAAAAGTTTCCCCTTCATAGTAAAAAGACGTACCTACATCCACAATTCATCCCTCGGTTAACAATCTACTATACTTTAAGCTCCAGTTTATCTTATTGTGTCGGAAGAGCAACTACGGAACCCTACTCTGAGCATGGCCCGACATGTTCTTGGCCGGTTTATTTTTTGAAGTGATTTTTTTGCGGCGCTGTGCACTTTTGGTGATGGGGAAAAAATGTTAAGCTCGCGACAGGTCACGTGACCGACAGATTTGAATTAATATTGTATTTTACCACATAAATGATAGTACTTTTATACTGATAATTAAAACAATTTGAGCAAAATTATTCCCTAACCATTACAAAATATCAAAAATGCGCAACGTTAATATTCAAATTTTCACTTCTGCCGGCACTCCCGGAGTGCAGCCCGTTGTTTTTTTTTTCAAGTATTGTAGGTATTGTAGCGCCACCTATTTCAAGGTTTTTTGATGCCACTTATTGGTACACGGAGATTCCATTCCTTACCTCCACCTCCCATACCATTTTTAATACGACTTTTTTAAGAGGCTGTCAACACCCAATGTCCTTGAAATTGATGTTACTTAAACAGTTTTTTAAGAAAGACTATTTGTTTTAGTCAAGTAAGAAAAATATATGTTCATATTAATTATATTTCAAAGACCGTGGTTGTACTCGATACACGATTGAACGAAATCGGCTTGATAGAAAATAATTGCAAAGATTGGTCTTAAAATCACAATTAAACGGTTTTATATCTTTATTGTTTTGACTTATGGGTCTGCAATTAAAATCACAATTTCAAAACATTTATATCTAAACCGTGGTTGAGTAAAATATTACACTAATAATCGACTTTTTTTTATTTAAATATTTTTCTTATTATTCCCTTGCCCAGGCCCAGTAACATGCGACAGTGCTATCTCATTTACTCCGATACAAATAGACAGTGTGCGCGCTTTAGGTATTGACAGCCTCTTAACAAAGATAATCTCATATATCTCGATTATCTGTGAGACAATCTCGGGGATGCGTTTAAGGAGCGCCTCGTACTTCTAAATAGACTGACAATAACGCACTTAGTAGCTGGACATAAATACAACAATTTTTAATTTAAAATGAAACATTTTTTTAATACCACGACGTTGGCAAACAAGCATACGGCCCGCCTGATGGTAAGCAGTCACCGCAGCCTATGGACGCCTGCAACTCCAGAGGTGTTACATGCGCGTTGGTGTTATATGGGCTGTAAGCTATTAAAGCACGAATTATTTAAAATTAAATCTACTCTGCATTTAGGTACTTATAACGCTTCAGCGAATGTGTCGGTTTGTTCATTACGATCTCTTCATTAGCTAAAGTTGGATCAAGCTGTAGCAATGTGTGGCTATGTCATTATTCATGTCAAATTTCTACTAAAATATGACGTTTATAATGACACTTCCTTACTTTGGGTCATGTTAACTTAGACTGGCTCTAGCAGTTTCTCTTTTACAAAACCATTTGGTGTCTATTTGCATGCCATTTGCCATATTTTTTTATTATTAAGAGGTGTTTTTCCCTAAGCAGCTGTACAACTTTACCTCTACCGTTACCTATTTTATTTTGGGATTACTCAGTCTCATCAATTAAGTCAGTATAAACGTATTTCAATTAATTTAATTATTCTGAACAATAATTTCTAATTGCTTGTAACATAATACGCAAAACCGTGAACCCAAAATTAGTATCTGTACCTAGTGAAATTAATTAACGCAATCCATTTACGAAATGATTACCGATGACGATACCAGAACTGACGATGACGGGTTCTATTCAACCGAATTCAACGTTCTCCCTTCGATATTTAAATTTAAATGGATTCTGCGGTAGGCGGGGCTTACGCGAGGCGTTATCTCCCTCCACCAATCAGAGCTGAAGGATTACCCTCTAAGGATAACAAATAGCTGCGATTGGTGAATATATTGACATGTCCTTGCCATCCTTACTTCCTTAAAATGATAGCAGCCTCGTTCATAAAGTCCTATGTTAGATTCATTTTAATGGCCATAAGCTGTTTTATTTTAGACTAGTAAAGCTATGTTCATCTCTGTCAGTTATTGACGATGTCATTGTTGTGTTGAAGGAGAAAGGAGATGAACAATCAACGGATATTGATTTATAGAATTACAGATTAGATTTATCAGGATTGTTTTGTGGGTGGTTTTGTTGAGATGTCTGTTGATAACATTTATATAGGTATTATGTACATTTTACAGGCTATTACCATAATAATTCGTGGCATGATAATTAACAACGTATTCAGCCTTTTTCTCAGAAAAAAAAAATATACTTAGCTATTGATATGTTTCTTTACTTTAGTTATATTCTTTTTTGTATTTTATGCGTTTTAATAAGTTAGTTTATATATATTATATTAAAAAAATTCAGCTACTAAAATAAATGTCAAAAGCCTAACTAAAATAAATAACTGATTAAATAAATAACTTTTCACTGCCCATGGTGAGGTAGTTTACCCTGTTTATTTATTTTTAAGTATGTCGTAAAAATACATGAATAAGGTAAACATTTCTGCATCAGCATCAGTGATCAAAAAAGAATTTCTGATTATATACTGTAAAGGGTCTATCTGCGGTGGGGAATGTAGGTAAACGCTCGAGGTAGATTTCTGATAATCTACTCGTATAATTATATTTACAGTACATATGGGGCTACTTTATAGCACTAGTGCGAGAAGTAGCATATTACGTTACTGTGTCGAACATTTAAAGGGCCATATGTACTGTAAAACGTTGTACGATACATGTGCGAATAGGTAATTCGCAACTCGTGTCGATTTAAAACACTCCCTTCGGTCGTGTTTTAATTTATCGCCACTCGTTTCGAATTTCCTATTTTTCGCACTTGTATCGTAATGTACTATTTTTCTTCAAATAGTATTATCATTATCACAAAATAAATATCGACTACCATAAATGACTGCCGCTTTCGGAATCAATCGCCTGCATATCTTTATTCCTTGCGCAGGGCGATAGTTCTGAATTCAAATAATCGTTGCCAGTTATCTACCACGAGACTGTGAAGGTTGCCAACCTTCACAATACCTACTATTATGTGATTTAGTTAATAAACAATAAGGATTTTATAGATATATTTGTCTAAAAAGAGGACTGAATAGCGTTTAAAATTTAAAAAGTACATCCGATGATTCGAATGGACCGTTGCGCCTTTAGTTTCGGAGAAAGGCGTGATTTTAAAATGGCTTAAAAAAAATCAGGCACATGATCCCGTTTTTGATACAACGACGTGTGAACATCCTGGTCGGCCGGCCAAACCACATAACTAAGGTGTAGAATTTGTGAAATTAGAACTTGTAGAGTTAGAAGCTTGGCTCTACAAGAGATCTGATAACAGTGATAACTTTTTGACATTGCGAGCCTTATGGTTTCGTCTTGTCAACATTTTACATTAAAATGTTTTTGATGGGATTTCACTTTTTTTTGGAAGTTGCTTATGACAATCTTCCATCTCCTAATTTAAAGGGTTGGGGGCTGATTTACTACTCAAAATCCTGAAATACGTATCTGGGGGCATCTTTTATACAATCTGCTTTTTTACTGATTCCCCATCCAAACTTCAATCCCTTTTTCCCCCTAACGCGGAAAAGCAGGTTCCCCTTTTCATCCTTACGGGGTGATTTTGGGGTTGAAAACTATTCTGTAATTCCCCATAACAAAAACGATCTACATACCAAATTTCAACTAAAACGGTTTAGCAGTTATTATGGGGAACCAGACAAAATTCCACCCTCCTTTTCATCTCCGAAGAGGCAAAAAATTTCAAGCTTTTTAATTTTTTTGTTTTTTGAATACTAATACTGTCTTACATTTCAAATTTTAGCTTCCTAGGACTTCAGGAAGTACCCTAAGGGTTTTGATGATCATCAGTGAGTGACTCAGTGACGAAATTGGGGTTTTATATGTATATATATGAATAAAATTGAAAGTATGAGAGCAATCCTGTTAATTTTTTTTATGCATAATAAGTCCACTGTTGACATTATATCCCGAGCATTTTGTCTGGTATAATCCAAACAAAACGAGCTATTGACATTGGATTAATAAAAGAGGATATTTACAGTACAGACCTTCTGAGTGGTTCACTGTCGAATCTATTTAATACATGGCAGGAGCAATGGGATACCTCGAGATTAGTGACAGGTAGACATTATGGCTGTATACAACCTCGTATATCTCGAAAACCGTGGTTCTATCGATTCCGTACGTCCCCGAAATGGGTAATATCCACCATCTGTCGTTTACGTTTGGGCAAAGTATGTACTCCGTTATTTCTGGCTATGATAGGTGTTCGTGCGAACTCATTGTGTGATTGTAGACTTGATGAGGGCAACTTGGACCACATCTTCTTTGCATGCTCAAAGTGTAGCTACTCACTGTACGATGTATTGCCCGACAATGTTCCACGACCTATATGCTTCAGCTCGCTACTTTGTTACATGAATCCTATTCTAACTTCTATCCTAATTAAATATTTACAAGCAAATAACATTAAACTATAAATAAAGTATTATCTTTTCATACCTAATTATATATCTTTAATTTTATACATACTCTACATTATACATTTATATGGTTTTCTTCTCTCCCACTTCCTTCATGTTGGCACTATTAACGTTCTGTCATCCGCTTCCCGCTTATTTGCTAACAATTGTATACGTCATGTGTTCGTTTGTGATGTCCATAACAATTATTTGTTTTTTAGGTTCTCCCTACCACATCCTTCCACAAGCTCAAAATATTACCGAACATTCTCCTCTCGTCTGAAAGTCAACACCGACATTGGCGAATTCACCCTGTGCAAATTGGGAGGGAGTAAAAGCCAGAAGAAGAAAAAAAAAAATCCAAACACAAGTCATTAGGGTGAAAAAACGATGAAGCGTTGCGAGAAAAGGTAGGTTTGCGCTACGCTTTGCTCGTCTTGGCGGGGGCACTACAGTGCCCCCAGATTAATGATTGATTATCTTAAGTAATTATCAGATTTTATAGATTGTGATGAAAGTCGGCTCTCATTTTTAGTCCTCAATTCTTTCTGAAATTTGTAATAAGCGCCATCTAACATGTATTATGAAAAAAAGCAAAACGTTTGTTTTCAGCGCCATCTTAACATACATCGCTGAGAACAGGAAATTTTTACTGTTTGTGGCTACTACTCTGCTACTAACTAGGCAAAAGTTTGTCTATTCACCGCTAGATGTCGCTAGCTGCAGCTGAAAGCATATAATGTGAAAGTTACTTGATTTCATTAAACTTCATGGAATTAATTATATTGTTGTGGAATTAATTAATTAATGCAAAGTTAAGACACAAAATTAGTACAAAATATATTTAATGTGGTAACATTAAACTGACGCGTGTCTATTCGTGCTTCTTCGTTTTGTGACGTACGACGTCGACGTGTTGACATTTTCATACCATTTCACTTTTTACTTACGTGTCAAACAAGCGAGCCTTGTGCGCTTCGGCACATTTAATTTTAGGATTTAATTGTGAGTATTCTACCTTACTACCCTTAATTTTAGTTTCTACAACAGGGTTTTAGTGGGAGGTGTAATTTTCCACCGACGTAAGTTGAGTGCGTAAAAGTGTCGAGAGTTTTCCATGTTTTGCACCGTGCCGACCTAAAATCTCCGATATTTTACCGATAGTAACGGTTGATTAGGTGTGAATTACTGATTAACACCGTGAAAGTGCGCCTTATGCTCATTTCTGTGTTTAATTCAACGTAGAATATCCGTGGCAATAATACCTTGTCAAGTTTCTTAAACATCTGGATAAACACGGTTTTGATGACGTCTTTGGTATTATTCTCAGTAATTTGTTTTTCCTGAGCTGTTTAAAGTCATTAACGGTGTGTAATAACGCGTTGTAACTCTTGATTAGGTAATTATATCTGTTATCTGCGTCCTTTATTAATTGGAAACCTTAACTGATTATCCAAATACAATATCTTGCTCTTGTTCAGCTCAAGAGTTGTCTATCTAAAACTTTCTAATGGATTTCTATTGAGTTTATTGAGTGTAGATTTCTAAATTAAAGGGTTTGTGACATTATTTTCCATTATGTTCTAACTACTTAATTTAATAATGAGTGTTAATACTCATTACCTAATGACCATACTATTTATCTCAATATAAGGTGTTTCAACTAATAAAATAATTCATTTGAGATCTGTAAGTCTTACTGCAATTTTATTTCCTTGCATTTTATTGGAATTTTATATTTATTACAGGACAAATATAACTGATAATCAATAGAAATGGCCCCAAAACAGAGGATGCGTATTGCCAATGAGATTGCCAGCAAAAACATCACCCAGCGAGGCAATGTACCCAAAACAACCAAGGTAAGACACTATTCTATTAGTTTTTTAAATTATTTCTTTCTATAGCCCTTCTGATGGCGTGCATCATTTTAGAGTTTAAGACATTATTAATCATAAATCAGTTATTGCGATCCATGGTACATTAGTTACATTTAAATTATAGGAACACATAGCACCCTATAAAGGGTATTGCAAATATTCCTAAATCTAGCTAGAAATAAAGTTTATTACAGTAATACACCTATTTTACCTATTAAGGTATATAATATCTTACTGTGTTTCTGCATAAATACATTTCTACTATGAGAGTTTGCCAATTTTGCCATGCAAAGAGTTAACAAATCCAGTGCTGAAATTCAGTAGTGAGTTGTCAAACATGGCCAAGACTAGTTTGAGTAGTTTGCAACATCTATAAATTGTTTAGAGTCATAGGGACACTACTATGTTCTTTTATTAACACATTTGCTACCAACATTTTTGTAGTGCTACACTCGTAGCCAATCCCAGCGTTTTCCCGCTTAGTAGAGGTAAGCGACTACAAACAGAGAACCTGCCGAGCGGATTCCTGGTACTCAATGTGATAAAAGTAATTTAATTAAATTATCAGTGTCACAAGTAAAGTTTGAAAATCATAAAAAGTGCTGAGACAAATCTAATTACAAGAATAAATTCGCATTTTTAAAATGTATGATTAACCATTTTGTTTTCAATATAAAAAGAAATAAAACTAGTCCCCCCTGCGGCATGGTACCGTAGATGCTGACAGCATTTCCTCGCTGTATTGCAATATAATTCTTTGAGTGAGGAAGCTGACAGCTCTGTGATCGCCGGTGACGTTTGCTATGCTTTTGGATAATTCCTTAGTTATATTCAATGCCAAGATCAGCATCATCTACAGCACCATGTCCCAGGGAGATAGTTTTTAATAATTAATTTTGAGATTAGCTTCATTTATTTTTAGATCTAGGTTTTATTACTATTTTAGTTAATTGTTTGTTCCCATGTTCAATAAAGTTACTTAACATTTGAGTAATAAAAAAATGAAATCAACAAAAAATTCATTCAGAATTCATGATTTGCAACTGTACCAATATCAGTTGAATATTTTTTTATTTACATATGAACAAGTTATGCGTGATATTCTTTATTGTTATCAGTATCGACCATCTGTGACATTGGATATTTCCACTGCTAATTACAAATCTTGATTACTAAGTTATAAGGCTTATTTTTATATACTTTTTTTTGCTATTAACTGCGCATTTCTATATTATCGTTTAATTTTATTATCAACACACTAAGGTTCGGTTTGCAAATCGATTGGTTACTTCACTTACATAAAACTGATAAGAGGAAAGTATTTTCATGGCCATGTTAAAAGTCTATGGAGCGATAAAAACATACAAGTTATATGAAAAGTAGATGCCAGTTTTCATAGATGGTATAATTTAATTTAATGATACACAAAATACAACTGGACAAGTGCGATTCGGACTCACCCTCCGAGGGTTCCATACTTTTTCGTATTTGTTGTAATGATGCCGCCTGCAACAGAAATTCATCATCTGTGAAAATTTCAACTGTCTAACTATCACGGTTTATGAGATACAGCCTGATGACAGACGGATAGACTGACAGACGGACAGCGAAGTCTTAGTAATAGTGCCAGGTACAGGACCCTAAACCTAAAAAACATAATAAAAAACACTTAAATCAAAAACTTAATAACATACTACATACTATTCATAAGTGCTTGTTGCTAGGCCTACATTAATAAAGTATATTTGAACTGAACTGAACTTGTAAAATTTTCCCTAATAAAGAAACAATATCTTGGCTATAATTTGTTCAGTCTTGCTCGAAAATTTGGTTTAGTGTTTGCTAGATAGATTTTAAATATGTTTTACGACCAAGTAGTATTTTACTAGCTAGCTTATGTGATAAATTGATATCAGCACCTTTGACCCAATTATCACTTGAAACATGCATCGCATACTTAATTTATGACTTTAATAGTCAATTGAATATGGCCCTTTTTTGTATTTTTATTTAACATTTTAAACCCATATTTCGTTAGTTGTTTCAATCTAACTCCAGTGGTTGAATTAAAAAACTTAAACTTAGTGTGTGTGTGATTTAGTGTGCGAATCTTGGAAGCTAAATTTGATTCACTTCCCGATTTCCGATTGAGAAGATGATGGAGACTGGAGGTGGCCATGGGAACTCTGATAAAATAATGCAAAACAATTGTTGGGGGGTAGGATTGCCTCAATGAGTTTTAGTTGCCTGGAAGATAAAAGCTTGTAGCAAAAATGAAATTTTTGCCAAAAACTTATTTTATATGAATCTTCTTTTCTGTACCTTTGTCCATTTCATATGCTTAGTTTTTTTTCATTTCAAGTATTTACACCAAAAAACTTATAAGTGATTTAAGAATAATGAACATTTGCATGTGAAGTTAAAGAAGTTAGTCCTATCAAAATACCTGGTCTTGACGTGTTTTTAATCAGAATTAATGTATCTGTTACAGGAAAAGGAAGACCAGTATCCAGTAGCTCCCTGGCTCCTAGCTCTCTTCATCTTCGTAGTATGCGGCTCGGCTGTCTTCCAAATAATCCAGTCCATACGATTGGCCTAAACCCGTAGGCTCCCCAACGTGGCTTGAGTTGTTTCTACTCGCCGTCAGATGTCGTTGTGTGCTATGGGATGGTGGCTGTCACTTTAGTTACATTTCCATACGTGTATTAAGTGACGGCGCTGTTATCGCAAATAGTTATTATATAGGTGTTTGTTAATATTTTTACAAGAATTTATTTAAACACGCCTTTAAAACGACATCTGGCGGTCTTATCGTTAATATTATTATAATACCAGTTTTGCCAAAAGTTTTTTTTTGGATGCTTCGGCAGATTTTTTTATTTGGCCTGATTAGAATGTTAGACCAGCCGGGTTGTGAGTTGACTTGGTGACTTAATCATTCCAATTTTTAAACACTTGCCAATTTAATTGTTCATTCATTTGTCACCTCCATTTTTACTGAGATTAGAATGTTAAGTAAGTGACTATTTCGTAAGTTTTAAAAAACCTAGAGATATGTGGTCACTTAATTCGGGAATCGCTCAAGCCACTATCCCATAGTAAATGTGATATATAGTAGCGTTTCTGTACACTGTTACACGCTTTGTAACTAACGATACAAGTCCTAGGAGATTTGTATTTTTATCTACAAGTTTTGTAAAAGTATATATAAACGTTATACTGTGCATCTCTCTGTAGCTTACAAAGTTGCATCTTTATCTAGTGGTAAGCGCAGAAATGCATAATATAATCTCAATCTTCAAATGTACGAACTATATTCTTGTATATTGTAAAATAAAATTACGAAATCAAGCATTTAGTGTATAATATTCGAGATTCCATTCCGTTATATTGAATAATTTGACGCACAAAGATGCGGTTGCATTGTGTTACATTTTTAAATCGACGTATGAAATTATTTTACCGCCACTAGGATTACAGGAATTAGTGGGTCTATTTTTAATTAATTGTAATTTATTTGAAATGAAATACAGTATATTTGTCTCTTACAGTGTTGTTTCTTTAAGGCCTTGTCACGCGTACAGTCGCCATTAATATGGGAGCACTCTAACACCTTGAAAATAGAGGCGTGTTCAGATATTTGTGAGCGCCTTGGCCGTTCCGTTATATCTGATGGCGACTTTACCGAGTACTGAGCACTGCCGAGGGCACTCTCTGTTTCTCTGTATCAACAAGAGCTGAGGTCATGCAGACACACAAAAACAATACACATACATACATACATACATGCAGCAATACGTGTAATTTTTCGTCCTTCAGACAAAACTGTTCACGGCGCACTTATGGGATCACTTCGATCTTCCAAATCGGTAAAATGTGTTGACGTAGATGGTAAAATACTTGGCACTAGATGTCTCAGGTGTCGCGAATGACGAAAATTGCTCAATAATTTACAACTAATATTACAAGCAGAAGGAGCTTATAGTTCCGGTTATAATATTACTTAGCCGAGACTTGTCGTTAGTCGCAACATCTATTGTTAAGTAGCAGTACTGATAATTCCGCTACTCCATGCTAGATGTCGCTTACAAAAATAATAAGCGTTTTGGCAACAAAACTTATGTAGGTATGGAGTGACCCCTCTATGCTTTGGGTCAAGTAGCCGACATTACGGTATCATATTGGAAGTTGTGGATAAGGGCACTTTCTAAACCCCGACCAGAAATGTATCATCATTGTCAAGAGGGCGCTTTTATTCTCATGTATAGGGTGACAGTTCAGTTTAGTATGAAAAATTTAGTTCCAATGAAATTCTGCAATATGGCGCGTGATCATATATTACCGGTCAGGCTTGAATTGTATGCTTATATACTCGTAGAACCGACACTTCATCGGGAAGAGAGTCGGCATTCGCACTATTATCCCTCTGCCGAAGCACATGCCCAACTGGGCTTGCGCGGTGCGTGTATGTGACCCGTCCGTACACAAAAAGAGATCGAGGTGTGCCAGATTAGTCTTTGACGTGTATAATTTTCTATGTCTATGTATTTGTGTCGTTATCTTGGAGGATTTAACAACTGGAGATGCCTTTAAGAGCTTACCCCTCTGTCGAAAAGCTCGGCCAATGGTCATATGTATTGTACGGACTGACGTTTATCTGACATGGATATTTGTACGTTACGTAGAAATAGCCATACATTTGACGCGCCCCTCCCCCGCAAAAATCGGCAGACTGTTTGTACAGAAAATTACAGTCAAGGCGTCTCCAGTTTTTAAATCCTCCAAGGTCGTCATCACAGATTGGATTTTGTATGTAGTGAGTGAGAAGTACGACTATGTGCACGTTCCCCCCACAAAAACGGCAGAACGATTTTTACGGTAAGATATCGCTTGGGATATGCTTGGGCTCGTCCCTTTCGACGTATCGGAAGCCGGTGTTGCTCGAAGCACCGACAGTAAGTTATTATTTTCTTGTGTTGTACATAAGTGACAGTAGGAGATTTATGGCATTTTAAAAAATATTAGTTTTGTAGTTCAATCTTGGATAAAAACATAAAAGTAATATATTTTCCTCGTTTATTTATATTCCACGATTAGGTACTTCTAACATTCGAGAGCTTAAAAGCGAATTTTCATTTTATTTTACAATAGGTACGAAGGTATAACTATATGGTACAAATTAATTTACATTGTCATGTGATATGTGGTCTTATAATTAATTTTGGGTCCTAAATTAATTTTTCGAGCACCTAATATATATAGCACCAATTTATTCATTGCTAGAATGAATATAATAATTTCATTCTTATTTTAAGTCATGGATAGATGTCGCTACTGACTACGTGTAAATTCGTGGGTGATCTGCAAAATATGGCCTTATCGTAGGTAATTAACAAACACTGGATTTTCAAAATACACAACCTTTAGACAAATATAATCATTATTGAACTATCAGTTAATTAAAATATTGTGCGTGGAACAAATTTGTGACTGGTAAAATACTTATTTAAAAATAATCCAAGTATTTTTATGAATCTTGAAAACTAAATGTTGATACATTTTATTGAGAAACTAATCTTAATACCCTGGAGGATTTAATAACTGAAGAGTTTAGCCCTCTGTCGAGAACCTCGGCCAATGGTCATATGTACATTGTATGGACTGACGTTTAACTGACATTTGCCATACATTTGAGGTATGGAAAGGAACAAAATCTCCATATACTAAAACATAGCTACTCTAGCGCTACTCTGGAGAGATTTGGAAATATTATTTATAGCTGACAGCTGGACACTTTTGCAACAATTCTGCCTAAGGAGTTTTTGTTCCTGGCCTTTACCTTCCATAATTTGAGTTCCCCCTCGCCCGCAAAAATCGGCAGACTGTCTTGTACAGAAA
Source organism: Cydia pomonella (assembly GCF_033807575.1). Classification (NCBI taxonomy): domain Eukaryota; kingdom Metazoa; phylum Arthropoda; class Insecta; order Lepidoptera; family Tortricidae; genus Cydia; species Cydia pomonella. The sequence continues at coordinate 12,391,275 of NC_084724.1, read as the reverse complement.
ATCACAGACATGGCGTCTCCAGTTGCTAAATCCTCCAAGCTTGTAGGTACGGTATTACAAACAGCGTGGTATAGTCTATGATTTATGTACTTTTCAAAAATTGCACAATTTTGGATCATAGTTCTTCATGTGGGCTACTGTTAGGTTTCTAGAGGTACTGTTTAACGGATTATGTAGTGTAACAAAAATTAATCGTGCATATTTTTTAATATATTTATACTTAGTTTAATAGCCATCATAGTTTTGCTTTTAGCTTCTAGGTAGTCACTAAGGAAGAGCGGTGTTCCTTAATACAGATATTTCTATACTTAAAAAGGTGCACCAACCTGTATTTTGTTAAATATGCTTGTTACTGAATATATCATTTTTTATACAAAATATTCAATAAATAAATTGAGTACATGTATCTATACAATTCAATTAATTAAATCTGGGTGTGTCACGGCAAAAACGAAAGAAATCACCTTTAATATTGTGGTATCATCCCTTACCACATTAAACATAATATTATAAATAAATAAATATTATAGGACATTTTACACAAATTGACTAAGTCCCACAGTAAGCTCAATAAGGCTTGTGTTGAGGGTACTTAGACAACGATATATATGATATATACATATTTATAAATACTTAAATACATAGAAAACATCCATGACTCAGGTACAAATATCCATGCTCATCACACGAATAAATGCCCTTACCAGGATTTGAACCCGGGACCATCAGCTTCGTAGGCAGGGTCACTACCCACTAGGCCAAATCGGTCGTCAAATATTACTATTATATTTGTAATATCATATGTATGCAGTATATTTTGTAATGGCAACATCAACTTATTTACCTACTACCGTGGTAGCTATAAAGGTTATGTGCTCGTGGTATGAAAACGATCCTCGCAAAACGTAAATCAGCCATCGATGATCAGAGACAAGTATAAAATTATTAAGACTGTTAATCTCCATTCTAAGCACACGCTTAGTATTCCTATAGGTACAGAAGTGGTAGGTAGGTAGTAGGTACGCAAATGGTCATGGAGAATAACAGACTTTATTCTCTGATGTATGATGCCCGAATACGACGCTACGCGTTCCCTAAACAAAAATCACAAATCACAGCTGCTCACTACCGAAATATCAACCATAACATTAAACACTTAAAAACTACTTTAAAGTATCATAAATGGCCTCGTTGGGATATGTACCATTCAAATGGATGCTGTTGCTAAAACTTAAAGAATTATTCTTACTTAATCGAATCTCCGTCCTCTCAAAACTTTGATCCACTTCTTGAGGATAATCCTCCATGTTACTCGTTATTTCTAATCTAATTGCGTGTATTTTCGAATCTGATTGGTCAACAATCTTCTTGTCTCGCTCCCACGAATCTATGGCTATTGATACGTCATTTTTACTGCCCATCTCATCAAAATCACTTGAGGCTATACTCGAAGTGTCCAAATTGAAGTCTGTGGTTTTCTCTATGACTACCACCTCAATGTGTCTGAATGGGTTTTCTTGGTTCTCAATCATCTGTCTAGCTCTCTCGTCATTTCGAATGATGACTTCTTTTTTGACGTTGCATATCACTGGATCGTTGGCTAAAACGTCTACGTTATTGTCATAGGATTCGTCTTCGCTAGCTTTGTTAGGTGCACATATTTCTGCATAAATATTGTCAGAACTGGCATCGGAATCAATTATTTCCTCTTCCACATGTACTGCGTCTGCAACTTGGCCGTAAGGTAAGTCTTCTATGACGGGTAACTTCCTCTTCTGTATTGAAGATATGGATCTCCTTAATTTAACTTGAGATTGCGGTTCCTCTTCCGAGATATCAATTGGCACGAGGTCGTCGTCAATTTCAAGTTTAGGAGTCGGAGCTCGAGGTTTATCGATCTTTTTTCTAAAATTTAGCTTGTCCCCGTCACTTAGTCGTTCAGTTTTCGTCGGCATGCTGTTGCTGTTATTACCATCTTTTTTGTCTGTGGCTTTTTTAGGATGCAGGAGATTCGATGTAGATTTGCTAAGGACCTTTTTTGTTTTGACATGGAATTCCGAGCACAATTTCTCTGTTATAAACGAGTGTTGCTTAGAATTAATTTCGAATTCACTGTCGTTGTATAGAGAGCCCGCTCCAAACATGTTTATGTCTTCACAGCTTTGTATTTGGTTATACGATTCAGACTTAACGATTGCCTTTTCCGGTATCAAATCTGGTTGTATTCTCTGTCTCCTCTCTAAATTCGTCGATGATTTTGACGCAGAAGATTTCTTTAGCATATTTTCATCCAAAGATTTCAATTTCCTACCGGAGCTTGTGTCGCTTTCCATGGAACCGCAGTAGTTGATCTGATCGACACTGAGATTCTTGCGGCCATGTTTTATGTTGATTCCGCTACCTTCAGTGTACGGACTGTCCGGAATCCCCGTCTGAACTGACACTGACTTTGTTAAAATTGGTTTCTTGGGGTTCGAACTGCACTGACTCGTGCCCATATCCGACGATGAAGTCGTCAGGCTCTTATAGGAATGGCTTTTCTCAGCAGTTCCCTCACCCTTCGCCCTCGAGGCTCCGAATCTGTCTTCAATGAGCTTTGCCATATCCTGGTACCTCTCTATAGAGCTGTGTTTTTCCCCGAGAGGATCGAACGGATCTTTAATGTCTCTGTATCTCTCACGGTTTTCTATTGACGTTATCTTTTCGTCCGTTAATTTCTCCGTGCTTTTCAAAAGTTTCAAGTTTTTGAACCACTTGTTCTTCTTCTGCGCGGAGTCCTCCCGAAACACCTGCATCTTGTCATTGGAGAAGTGTTCCTCTGTTTTCTCGTCATTCTTTTCATCTTTGCCTTCGTCGTCGCTATACACATCATAGTTCATGTGCTCGAGTTCGTTTTTACTTAAAAATATGATGGAGCCCTCCGTCTCGTCCGGCATGTCTTTTAGGACCTTCTCGCTCTTCCCGAAAAGCCTGGACGTGTCGATCTTGAGTCCCTGGAGAGTAAACTTGCGTTCTTTCTCAAACTTGATCGGCTCGTGGTCCTCTCTGAGGAGGTCCTCGGCGGTCTTCTTGCCGACGACCGTTGAGTTGGCGTATGAGATCTGCCTGATCCAGTTGTCAACGTTGAGTTGACAGAAGGTTAGAGCTTTCTGAAGTCGCGCGGAGAGGAACATGCGCTTTTCGCTGTCGAATCCGAGCTGCGTGCGACGCAGGCGCGCGCCGCAGTTGAGCGGAAGCAGCTGCAGCGTCTCCTTGGCGAGCCCCGGCGCCGGCTTGGTGGGGCTGGCCGGCGCGCCGAACTCCGGCAACGTGCACATCACCAGCACCGGCTCCGTTATCGCCGCCCGTAGCAAGAGGTCATCTGGAAATTCAGACAAACTTTGTCACAATTGGTATGTGAATACCACGATACTACCTGCCACGTTAATTATAAATGTAGATAGTAGAACATAGTAACTGTCCAAATAGAGTAACCTACCTACTACTCTCTATATAGGTACCTAGTATCATCATTCATCACCACCATATGCATACTTAACCAAAGATATATATATTGCTTTTGTCCTGAAGTAGTAAGTAGTTTGCTGTGACCAGTAGTGAACGAATAGATATAGGTATAAACAAGTGGTGAGTGGCAAAGTTCTACAAACTCACCTCCAACATCATGCGCCATCTCGATGGGCACGGTCCCGGCCAAGAGTCGGACCCTGGCCGGCAGCCGCCACAGGCTCAGCAGGTGCGGCAGGCGGTGCGCGCGCACACCCGCGTCCGGCGGCGGTGGCGACGTCGGCTCGGCCGCGTCCCACTCCGCCGGAGACAGCTCCTCGGGACACACTTCGTACAGCTCGCCCTTCGTGTTGATCGGGACGAACAGCTCCTGGAACAGGATGAGTGTCTGGTTATAATTACATAGGTACTTATCGCTGCTTGCATATGCCACAAATACCACAATAATAACATAATGTACCATAACCTGATTGGTGATAAGTATTTAGGTAGTTCATTCTGTTTCGGCTTTTTAAAGTTATCTTATTATCCACTGAATTTGGCAATCATTGAGTGTAATGAGACTTTAAGAGATATTAGGGTTCAAAATAATGGTTAGCTGCATAAGCAACGCCAGAGGCCCTATTCAGAAAAACGAAATTTCTTTATCTGGCTCTCCCGTAGGTCCTCAGAATCCAAAGTAAGTGTACCCAATGAAGTGATTGAAATACCTACGAAGAAGGCGCTCCTAAATACAAAATGAACGATAAGATTAAGATGAAGTTAAGATTTTGTGTGAACAAGAATGTCTAAGGGTAAATCTTCTAGCGCTTAACTAAATGGGACTAATCAACTTGTTTAGAAATCTTAAGTTTTCCTAAAATGAGGTAAAAGGTCTTCCCGCAAAACGGGTAGGAAGGAAAGGGAAACACGTGACTCACTCATAAACATAAATCATATTTTTATAGACATCTTCCTAGTATACCTGTCACAATATCAAAGGCGTGTGTATTTCTCGTACCGGTAGAAGCCTTTACTGCGCACTCCCGCCGTCGGTCGCTCGTAAATGGATTCCAGAAAGATTTAGCGACTGACGCATGCGTGGTCACAACGGTCATTGTTACAAGAATTCTTAACATATCGTAGGCCTACTGTGTACTACAAAATTAAGCTCTGTTGTTTATGACCTACAGTTCAGTTACAATACGCAAATTTGAAGGAATTAGATTTAAAAAAACCAGTAGGAAAGGAATCCCTGCAGGGACCCGTCTGTCTAATCGCGAATCTTTTTTTCTACGAAGTACACGAAACTATAATCCCAAAGGGTAAACTAGGCCTTGTTGGGATTAGTGAGGTTTCCTCACGATGTTTTCCTTCACCGAAAAGCGACTGATAAATATCAAATGATATTTCGTACATAAGTTCCGAAAAGCTCATAGGTACGAGCCGGGGTTTGAACCCGCGACCTCCAGATTGCAAGTCGCACGCTCTTACCGCTAGGCCACCAGCGCACGCCCAAGGGGATAAAACAAAAGACATCAACGCGCTTCGTCTTAATGAATAAGAAGCTCGTTGATGTCTTTTGTTCTATCGTTTTATCTACTGAGACACTTACCTAATTTTGTTTGATCTTTTAGGTTTCATCGTAGAAAAAGTATTATTTTGATTGGCTATTGTATTGAAAAGCTTGATTATATATTGATATAATCAAGCCCTTCAATGTCGTTCCCTACTACTACCACGATACGCGACTGAAAAGCTCTCCATTTTATTTCATATATTGATCTGAACGATAATTTCAGACTTTCAGATAGGTACTCTGAAAAGTGATCATCAATAATCACTCATCACCACTACATCAAGTAATGAGTGTTGCTAGTCCGTATGTTAGCGGAATCAGAACCTTACCAAACATCAAAGGTCTTAAGGCTTGATGGCAGTTTACTGGGTAACTATCAGAAATTAACTCGTTATATCCAATTTGATTTATTTAATATTTAGAATTACAGTTTAAAACTAATAAACTGTGAAATGACAATTCCATACTATAAGTATGTACAACTATGATTGAATTAAAACACTTTTAAAACACTATTCCCTTTTATCCATCATCTCACAAAATCTCAAGCATTCCTTACACACATCCGCTCATCTACCCACAAGCAGGTCACATTCGGGTGCTGAAACTAGGAGCGCATTCAGCAGGGTCAGGGCAAGAGGGATGGACGAGTTTCTATGCGCCACCGTGCGTGCCGTTGGCACTGCTAACAGAGGCCGCACTCGCGGTCTAAGGGTTATCTTTTCAGGAACAATTTTCATAAAATAAAAATTATTTGGTGGTAAAACCGCTGGACCTACGTCAGGTGCAATAAACTATTGCAAGTTTCCGCAATCCACCAAGGGCGTCGTTAAAGTTTAGTTCCAGGTGGATATAATATTAAGATTTAATGCATATAAAATTGTAATTTATGACGCATCTGCGATACTTAAAGTCGCTACTCGGTAAGAGATGGCGCTACTGATATAATTTATGTACCTATAGTGGAGTTCAATGTATGTTTACATGTATTACAGATTTTGTTAGCATTTGACGTACCTATAACGTAAAAGTTATATGATGGTGGTTTTCATTGAAATTTTAATAATTAACGAATGTTTTAAATAAGTAGTAATTGATATAAATAAAAGGTACTATATACACTTGATAAAAGCATGGTGGTCAGAATGAGGTAAATTGATTTGTTTACATTATTTGTCTTTTCTATTGAACTCCACTTTATATTATTCGAATTTCCTACTTCTAGTACGAATATCCTTCAGATATATCGGAGCAGTCAAGGTGCTCACAAATATCTGAACACGCCTCTATTGTCAAGGCGCTAGAGTGCTGTTCAAATATTTTTGAGCAACTCGGCCGCTCTGATATATCTGATGGTGACTGTACAATATACACCCTCGGCCGATTACACCCGACAGATTCTAAAGAAGTATTCTTGACTGCATTTAGAGACTAAAATGTTATACAAAGTTTCCTGAAATCAATCTAGTTTTAGAGATAATGAAATTTTTTATGAAAATTTGTTTCTGTTATAACTTAATGAAAACAGCCTTTTTTTGCTATCATACTGCCGCTATGTGACTTGGATCAGACATACATACTGACAGATATTAAAGGAAACTCGTAATTTTTCTCCGCAAGTAAAAAACTTTGCTTATTCGTTGTAATTTTTTTTTCACCAAGATGTTTTAATAAATAATGTGACATGTGCAGATAACGCAAAAAAATTAACATATGAACTTACTTTTTTGCCCAAGCTGAATCTGAGCTAACGCTCAGTCAATTAGTGATATGAGTATGCATAGTTAGTAGGTATATTTTAGATAATAATCACGACATTATTTAAAAATAAAAAATCAATCAAATAAACTTATTTGTATAAAAAAACCGATTGAAACGTTTAAAAAACCTTACCTCACAACGGTATTGGAACCACCGTTTTGAAAGACGGTTGAAAATCGGTTAAATGAGTTAAATCGGTTTGTATTTGTTATATTATTCGTTTAATAAATATTATAGGACATTATTACATAAATTGACTAGTCTAGTCTAGTGACTAGTTAGTCCCACAGTAAGCTCAATAAAGCTTGTGTTGTGGGACTTGTGGGTACCTAGACAACCATAAAATAAATACTTAAATACATAGAAAACACCCATGACTCAGAAACAAATATCCGTGTTCATCACACAAATATATGCTCTTACCAGGATTTGAACCCGGGACCATCAGCTTCATAGGCAGGGTCACTACCCACTACGCCAGACCGGTCGTCAAAATCAGTTTATATCTAAAGCTCTTAGCTATCTTAGCTCTAAAGCTGCGGTATAACTCATGATACGATATAGACTGCTTAAATTATAAAAAAAGTAATCATAAAGATACTCGTATCCAACGTTTCCTCAATGAGTCCCCAATGCGAATCTGCAAACCCGAATAATGTTGCCTAGAGGAATTCATTGTCGATCTAATTAATAAAAAAAAAAAAAAAAAATAATAATTTTATAAAATTAACTTTTATGTTAAATTAAAACCGTACTACAAATTATCGATTCCATCCAGACTAGTTTGCGCTGCCGGGAATTCTACGTATACATTACAGTACGAGTAGCATCATAGGTTCGAGGCAAGAAAAAACGCAGCACCTGTTCAACCGGTCCCTCTGACCAAATTCAGTCAAAGCTCTACTAAAACACGATTCCTTTGCTGTGGCGTAATGATCCCGTCCCGACTGGTGGATTACCACTTTGGAGATTAGAGACGGTGCAGATAAGAAGTATAGTTGGTCAAACCAATTTGTCAGTAAATAAGCACAAAAAAAACTATACTCATCCTTTTTTTTGGGTGCTAGTACTGGTGTAAAACAAAGATAGTATGATTCTCTCTGTCTATGTTTGACATGAGGTCGTCCTTTGACAAACTATAGTTTATAGACTTGATAATATGTATTGGTCAATGGTTGATTTTGAATAAAGGACAAAATAGTTCAGTCTGAGAAAATTAGGGATATCACGCGGTCCATAAATATTTTTTAAGAAAAAAAAACCGACTTCAATGAGGGAGACCGGTGAAAGAACGATTATTGTTGATTGTAGATTTCATACGATGAAATTAAAAAGACAGCGTCCTACGCCTAATTAAGTAGAAAAGGAGGTAACATGTTTTTTTTTGCCACTGCACCCACCTTGACATATTTCAGATTTGCCCTATGGTTGACTGGTAAGATACCTGCAATAGGGTATTCGACTGTATTTAAGATAAATAATTTCACACCATGCATGAAATAAAGCACCAGACAATTATTAAAAAAACGAAATAGGATAGAAATATAAAAATGTGCCTTGAAAACCTAACTGCTTGGCCAAAGAGAACAAATTGCCAAACGTGAACTATGCATCATTGAAGAGTTCCGTTCTGTTCATCATCAGTAGTTTCACTTCATCAAATGTCACTTTTTTAAATGTAAATGCTTGATTTGTTAAAGAAAATACAAAAATCACTATATGTATGCCTTTCATATTTGAAGAGTTCCCTTGATTCCTCATGGATCCCATCGTCAGAACTCGAACCTGACAAAAATTTGTTTTGATAATTTAATTTACTTAACAAATACAGCGAAGAGGAGAAATCACCTAACGTGTACTATGCGTCGTTGAAGAGTTCCATTCATCAATTGTCACTTTTTAAATGTAAATGTTTGATTTGTTACAGAAAATACAAAAATCACTATATGTAAGTATGCCTTTCACATTTGAAGAGTTCCCTCGATTCCTCATGGATCCCATCATCAGAACAGAGTTTTGATAAAAACGGGACCAATCTGTATAATATATATAAATCCAAACAAAAAAAAAACAAAATCGGTTCAGAAATGACGGAGTTATGGAGTAACAAACATAAAAAAAAACATACAACCGAATTGATAACCTCTTGAAATCTTGAAGTCGGTTAAACAAGAGAAAACGTTTTTCCACTTCTAAATATGTACTTTCCATTCTCCATGATTTTTAGTTTGTTATTGACACAATGAAAAACTAGGTTAATAGGTTTTCATCACATCAAAATCAAACTGATTTATTAAGATTTAATTAATGGAAACCGTTTTCTCCCGTAATGGAATTTCATAGAAAAATTACCGTTATTTCGTTAGATTCGAAAAGCTATTCTACCCTCTTAAATAGCTTCCAATATACGAAATATCATACAAACTAATAAGTACATAATTCTTAATAATTACCTACTTTTATTAAATTCTGATATATGAAAAAATTGCATTAAAATTAAATTCAGTATTTATTAACATTATAGCCAATATCACAGATAAGTGGTTAGTTTAACAACATCAGGAATTAAAATCTGTCAAGCAATTTGCGCTGCAGAACATGCCAAAGAAACCAAACTCCTGGCAGAAAATCTTATAAAGTACCTAATAAAAAGGATACACCGGGCGTCATCTTTATCAATCCGGTAAAACTCTACGTCACGGTACAGAAGATGGTTTCTCCACGGCTTCAGTCTGGGCCCCCGCACTTTCCTTCATCGCGCTGCGCCTCACTGGCATCAATCCTGGTCGCGCGCTATTCTTGGACACATCGCTCGTAAACCTCCTCGGATATTCTTTCTTTTCCTCATCTTCTTGTTTAATCAAATACCTCCACTTAGATCCATACATAGCCGCTTCATCGGCCAGTTTTCTAGTATGTTTCACACACGCCAATGGAGACAACCAAGCTATGATTGCATTCTTACCATATTGCTCCAAATCTCGATTGCCAGTGTTAGAGACAATGGTTCCATCAGGTTTTATGACAACAAAATATGGAATATATGATACTTCATACAAATAAGTCAGGATGAGTACCAGGGGATCATCGTGCAGAAGCGTGAACCAGTTCGCTTGCTGCTCGAAGCTTTGCCTCATTAGTAATTTATTCTCGTCTAATGGCACATGTATAACTTCTAGAGGCACATTCGCGTGTTTGACACTTTCGTAGATATTATAAAATTTCTGGACTATTCCCTCCCTATCTACATTATTAGAAATGAAAAGGATGACGACTATATCTGCGTTTGTTTTAATCCAATCCGGCGGAATCAAAGCGTAATTTTTGTTGTAAATCTTTGCGTCTTTTATCCAGTTGTAAGGAGGAAGCTTTGTTGGATTCGAAGCATCCATTACGTTTGTAATAAGTTCCTGGTAGCTGCAAATAATTATGTTTATATTTTGGCAGATTTGATTGGCAGATAGCTGTCGTTTATGACATGATACAGCTTATTACGGCTATTATATAAAATAGGTTGTATAATCTACACTAATTGGGCTTGATATTTCAGGGTCAATTACACATTTTGCCGGTTAAGTGGTGGAAGAAGTTGATTTTTATTTATATCTCTAAGTTTTAGCAATCATACTAAACATATAAAAATGTATTTTTGTCACAAAAAGTTTAAATAGCCATCTAACTTTAAAACACTATGACACAAAAAGTCATTAACTGTCAGTCACGGTTCAATCCATTTTGACCTAACGGAAACATCAAAACTAATCAAAAATCCGGACCTGTCGCTTAACCGTTACTTAATACTGTGCAAATAACCGTGTCTTAAATATACAATTGCAATGCACTGATCTCAACAATTTTCCACATTAGGAAGTTTTTATTCTCAGAAATTTATAGGTGAGTACAGACTGACAAAAAAAATTTAAAACACAAATAGATTCCAGCCTAATTTTTAACTGTTACCGTTCTTATGTTAACAGCCATAAGGTCCACGATTATCGAAGATGATTTGACAGGTGAAATTGTTATTTGGTTTCGTAACGGCGCAATGAAATGATGTGATTGCTCCGCGAACGTCGATCCTTTTACAGTTCAAAGTTGACCGAAAACAATAGCGTTATACCAATTTAAACTACTGTTTAAAATTACTATACAAACGCTATCTTAAAAACCAATACTGAGAGCTTAAAGTTCAGCGAAGAGTGGATAACAAAAGTAAATATAAGTTTGTGTAACTCAAATCACATCGTTATATTTACAGTCAGAAAATTTCGCGGGCAACCGTATTACGTCCGTGCTAAGTTCACAATTGAATAGAGAATGCTTTTAAGAAATGTTTATTTTATTTTGTTGAATAGTTCGTGCAATGCATGTGAAATATTGAGAGTCAGAAGTGTGCCAGTCGACGAACTGTGGTCACAGCGCGGTCATAAGGAACCACCATTGAATGCCAACGCTGTCATTATGGCTGTAAGTTACTATTCTTAATTCCTCGTATTAAAGTCTATTTTCTTGAAGCGGAGCAATGGGACATTAGATCTGCAATTCATGGGGCAGCAGTCAGTCCCTTATTATGAAAGTTATGAGGATATTCGACGCGCCTGTTTAACCTTCTTACCTGTCACTTAACGCTTTAGCTTCCAGTCTGGAAACCACAACATTTATAATCATAAATTAGACTGTTTAAGAGTCCGCAGCAAGACCGGTTCTCCAAACAAACGTAGTTACAAAATTACGTGAAATTCGGCAAAGCTTGCTGCAGACCTTTAATAATTCTACTAGAAAATAGCCTAACATTTTTTTTTACTTTACAAAGCGTTACCGCTTATTCACGACATATTTTATGAAAATTTCAAATTTAGAACATTATGCGTCACGTAAGTACCTAATGACTCCTCTACATGATGGGCCATCATCCTGGTCCACTAAGATGGGCCAGCGTGTACAGAGGGTAGTGGTATCGGAAGGCTTATGGCGCGGCGGGACGTCAATGGGATGGCCACTGTGTCGGTTTTTCGTCCGCACATCAAGGGTAGGCCAGCGATGGTGCGTACGCATCTACACGAGGCCCATTCCATAGTGCGTGCTCTCGACCATTCCATGGCCATCTCGCTGGTCCAACGCTGGGCTATCGTGTAGATGAGTCATAAAGCATACCTGCATCTCTGACTAATTACCAAGGTCACCTTTGGGTTAAAATCTATTGTGAACCTATCTATCTAACAACATGCGCTGATGTATAGACCATTTCTTCGAAAGTTAATGTTATTTTGATTCGCCAATAACAAGTCATTCATATTTGTAGATTATTGCAAACACATAAAATAAACTTACTGTGGGAGCTTACTGTGGGACTTAGTCAATTTGTGTAATAAATGTCCTATTACATTTATTACATTTAAACACACACTAAGAAACAAAGTTGAAACACACATACCTAATAAGCGCACTTAATGACGAAATGGACATCTCTACCGCGTCATTAGGAAATAACAAATTACTTTTCACCACGTCCGCCTCCATTGTCGACGCAAATTACTCAATTGTCGTTCCAGATAAGTTGTCATCATGGTAACTTATTATATGTATAATATAAGTGAGATTGGAATATAATTCGATGTTTAGCGGTGAAAATTGGAAGAGTAAACGTGTGTTGTAGTGACAAGCATTAGAGTCCAGTTATTTGGTCGTTTCGACGCTGTAATTTAAACGTGTTTAATGTAAATACGTGCGTAGATGAGTATTGTCTACATTATGTACTCATTTATTCTAAGGTACTATTGAAGTGTAAATAACAACGCAGAAAAACAAAAATTACTTCTTCGAGGAAGCCACTCTGCGGCGCACACTCTAAATTTTCTCTTAAGGCGCAGGGTAGGGCAAGGCATTCTCCATACAAATCTTGTGCAAGTTTTATTCGTTAGTTTTGGCACTATAGCATTTAATTTAATTTTTTGCTTGTATACTTATATTGGATATACGCAGAACTTGATGTAGAATTTAACAAAAAAAAAACAAAAAATAATAATAATACATCAAGCCCTAGCTAACAGAAAAATAAGCATATTTACCAAAAATAATAACTGTAGCGCAAACACAAACGAAGAAAAACGCGCACAAAGTTTGTATGGAAAAAGCTTGCCCTACCCTTCGCCTTAAGGCTAATACGCGGATCCTCTCGATTGATTTCATATGCCTAAATATTATTATATTATATTATTATTATATTATATTGTAGTGTTTAGTTTTAAGGTATTTATTTATTGGCTACTAGTTGCCTGAAATAAACACACAATCGTTACGGCCATTTATTATACACATAACTTCAGCTTATAAAACAAAGTCTCCCGTCGCGTCTATCTGTTTGTATGTATGTTCACGAAACTCAAAAAGTACTGTGCGGTTTTTCATGCGGTTTTCAGTTATCAATCGAGTGATTCTTGAGGAATACCTTGTGTGGTGTGTAATTTATGAAGGATTTGTATAACCAGTGCGAAGTCGGAGCGGGTCGCTAGAATGTTTTATTATTGATTATTTTTCAAGAAATATACGTTTAACTATTTATTGCAAAACATTCATAACAATAGACTACTTAATCATAATCAAACTTCCTGGAATCATACATTAATTTATTTCTCCAGACGTTAAGTTCCTCGCAGTAAATGCTCGTGTATCGCATATCTCATGCGCAACGTAGATTTATTTCCGTCTAAAGTGATCTATGCCTATGAACGCTACCCATCATCTTCACTTCACCATACGTCAAAGTCAGCTATTATTGAGAGCCGGCAATGTGAAATTCAAGATCGTGAAAATCCCATTAAGTATTGACCTTGTCTATGTTTACTTCAATTTTAAAATTATGTAACTATAATTCCTTCAAAACTATTTTTGGGCTCCGACCTTTCTTTTAATGTCAAAAGCTTGGTTAATACTATTAGAAGTATTAGAACAAATTAAATTATTTTCAGAAAATATTTTAATTTATTTGTTGTTTGACATTTATTTCAATTTATAGCTTGGTTAATTTTGATGGAAAATATAAAAACCCGAGTGTAACCCTTAAATTGGCAACACAACTCAGGAGGCACGGGAGCATCTTTTTGCATTTTTTCATAAACAGAATCATTACCATTATTGAGCTTCGAGGAGGCTTTTTTTTTTGACTATCCAATTGATTATTTTAAAGTTCCGTATTTTAAGTAGGATAGTACTACATCTTTTTCTTGTTCACCCTGTATTTCATGGTTTTGGTGAATACTAAGTGTTCTCCGGGGTGCAATCTAAAGCAATCTCATAAAGCCTAGGTAGGTACATAGGTAGGCCTAGGTAGGCTTGTTGATAATTTAAAATTCTTACAGATACTGCTACTATAATAGGTAATTGGAAGATATTGACACTAAAGAGACTGTTATATTATATCAGCTGCTATTTTATTTTCCATCCAATTTCTCAGCAATGTTTCTTGTCTAAATTAGTCGATATCAAAAATCCCTAAGAACATCTCCATCTTCTTAGAAGTAAAATAAAACTCATTATAGAAAATAATTTATACCGCAGTAAACACCTACCAATCATCCTCACTATACGTCAAAGTCAGCCATTATACTCGACTGAAACAAGTAAAACAAAACTCGAGATCGTGACACCCCTATTGAGTCCCGTCGCTTCACCCCGGGCACTGCCCCTGCGCAATGCCAACCTCATTGTGCATTCTTTCGAGACTATACTGCATTGAATTAAGATTTATTATCGCGCAAACCGGTTTCAGAGGAGCAATTTTCCAAGCTATGCATTTTGTTAAACTCATTTTGCAGTTTGTGCAGACCTTATTCCGATGGACTTACATTTGTTTTGGTTAATTTTGCGCATATTATCGTGATGGATCTTTACGCCGAGATCTGGCCTGTTGCTATGGGTTGTCGATAAATAAAATAGCGTAAGCCTTTGAGTAGATTTTTTTGATTGCATATATCGACTTGGCAAACGCATTAAGTGTGGCGCAGAAAATCGTTCGTTTTGTTCTAACAGTAACACATTCAAACTCATCTGTAGACGCTACTACATCAGTAACCCGTGGACTTTTTCCCATTTGTTTCATCAAATAGAAAAATCCCAAGAACTTATTCTAACTGTTAAAAATTAAGGTTTAGGAACTTGCTCAAGCTTCGTATTAATATAGCAACGTGGATATTTTTAACCGGAATCAGAATTTCAAAAAACGGAGGCACCTCCTCAAATCTTATAAGCAGGGGTCGGACAAAAAGTGCGAATGACGTCAAACCACTTATAGGATGACTTCAAATAGTATTTTTGATTTTCATAAACAATTATCACGTATCATTTATCAATCTCTTTATTGACCTCTTTATTAAACGATATCGCCACTTGAAATGAGTAAGTACGTTTTTGACTGTCACATTGTCAATCAGATGAACAGTCAGCGTCAAATACTTCGTAGCAGTCAAAGTGGCCAAATAGTTCGGTACACCATACTAAATATATGGTGTACCGAACTATTTGGCTACTTTGACTGCTACGAAGTATTTGACGCTGACTGAACAATAAATTGACTTCGTTATTGTTTAGCTATTGTATCCTCACGATTATATTTAGCTAAAATTTATATTTACTAATATATAAGAAAACGCTCTAAAATGTCATCTTTACTCGAATATTGTGGCAATTTTCCGTTTTTGGAGGTACGTGACAAACACGTATACTGCTAATCTTACCTACTGTTCCCACTTTTGACTATTAAACCTATTTATCTGAGGATCCCACAGACTAATTTCAAATAATTATACCTTATGGTAACAAGTTTCGTGAAATTTATTTTATTCACTACATCACCCTACCACCTGTATTATTAATTCCATGGATTTATTTACGATTATTTTGTTACTTCATTAATACTACTTTGTTACTACATGTCACACGGAAGTTTAAATACAAACTCAAACATCATCCTGTGTGCAAGATTAAGTACGTCATTTTTACGTCATCCGCACTTTTTGTCCGACCCCTGCTTATAAGCATAGGAACTAATAGCGATTTTTTTTTAGCTAAAAACCAAGCACTTAATGAAATGCTAAGCTATTTGGTGAAATGGAACTGCTCGTGAAGACTCGAATGGAACTCCTCCACAACAAGTACATATTTTAGGTCTGTGGTCATAAATAATTTGAATGGCATCTCAAACTGTTTTGTGAAATCAGTTATTTTCTATTAAATCTTATGTAGTCTGCAAGTGTACAAAGAATGTGCTCATACGAGTACGACTCAAAAGAATGTGCGCTTCGCTTCCTGTCTGGGTATTCCCTTAACGCTAAACCACGGGAGTTTATAAAAGTGAAGCTTGGCTAGTTTTTATCTGCTGTTTCATCGTGGTCAACAAGGTTTCATCGTTTATAGGAACCATATTGCATCAGAATCATGACCAGTTCGAAACAGCGACCAGTTACGAAAAACGACGAGTTTAAAGATAGGTGAATCACATCATTGAATAGTTTCAAAACGACGATTTAAAAAAAAACCAGACAAGTGCGAATCGGACTCGCCCACCGAGGGTTCCGTACTTTTTAGTATTTGTTGTTATAGCGGCAACAGAAATACATCATCTGTGAAAATTTCAAATGTCTAGCTATCACGGTTCATGAGATACAGCCTGGTGACAGACGGACGGACGGACGGACGGACAGCGGAGTCTTAGTAATAGGGTCCCGTTTTACCCTTTGGGTACGGAACCCTAAAAATAAGGAGAGTAAGAACGAATTCTGCCTTACAAGCACATGGATTCTCTCTCCGTCTGAACAATCTAGGTACACAAGTGCATATACAAAAGTGCAAACATAAATCTTCATGTAAGGAAAGAATAGTGAAAAATATAAATGCACCTGTTACAATTAATAACCAAGTAATCAGAAAATGAACATCAACTTTACTTGAGATGTCGTAAAAAGCAACTATTGGAATTATTTTAGTACTAGTCCGCTAATAGGTCGGCATATCGCAGAATAAAGATTAGAATTATTACATTAGCGTTGAATTAACTAACGATAAAATGAATTTTATTGGTGTAGATCGAGAGTACTGTCGTAAAAGTAAATGTCAATGTTGAAAAATGTGTTCTAATTAGGTACCATACTAATGCATATTAGGTATGGTTACCCTGTTGGAATATTGGGCATTAGCTAAAGTAAAGATAAATTAAATATAATGATATAACACAATCATATCATTTCATTTTAATCATTTGTTTCTGAGTCATGGGTGTTTTCTATGTATATAAGTATATATAAATATTTATATATTATAATTTATAGTTGTCTAAGTACCCTCAACACAAGCCTTCTTGAGCTTACTGTGGGACTTAGTCAATTTGTGTAATAATGTCCTATAATATTTATAATACATATTTATTTATTTATTTATATTAAGTGCGCAAATTTTACTACCCGAATGCGTGAAGGAAAGGAAGGAAAGTACTACTCTTTTCAAGTGACATTCGAGGAAAGGCGTCCGTTAAGGCGCGGTGTATAGTAAAATGCACCTGTTACAATTAATAACCAAGTAATCAGAAAATGAACATCAACTTTACTTGAGATGTCGTAAAAAGCAACTATTGGAATTGTTTTAGTACTAATCCGCTAATAGGTCGGCATATCGCAGAATAAAGATTAGAATTATTACATTAGCGTTGAATTAACTAACGATAAAATGAATTTTATTGGTGTAGATCGAGAGTACTGTCGTAAAAGTAAATGTCAATGTTGAAAAATGTGTTCTAATTAGGTACCATACTAATGCATATTAGGTATGGTTACCCTGTTGGAATATTGGGCATTAGCTAAAGTAAAGATAAATTAAATATAATGATATAACACAATCATATCATTTCATTTTAATCATTTGTTTCTGAGTCATGGGTGTTTTCTATGTATATAAGTATATATAAATATTTATATATTATAATTTATAGTTGTCTAAGTACCCTCAACACAAGCCTTCTTGAGCTTACTGTGGGACTTAGTCAATTTGTGTAATAATGTCCTATAATATTTATAATACATATTTATTTATTTATTTATATTAAGTGCGCAAATTTTACTACCCGAATGCGTGAAGGAAAGGAAGGAAAGTACTACTCTTTTCAAGTGACATTCGAGGAAAGGCGTCCGTTAAGGCGCGGTGTATAGTAAAATGCGCTATTTTTAAATCGATATTTACAGGCTTGTACAAGGATTTCATCGATTATTTTCTAGTATGTATAACTTCAGTCTTTGAACTAGCCGTATGCTTGTCAGAAACACGATGGCTCATCTTTTTCTCGATAGATTTTTGCTTTGAAAATATGCTTAAAACTGTATTTATTTCGATATTTTAGAAGTACTATGATGAATATCAATATGAAATTTACTTCATTCAATAGCTTTTAAGTAACTCTAACATTTTGCTTGTCAGTTTATCGATGCGTTAAATTTTTCATTCATAATTATGAATTCAACATTTTGTCTACTAAACGTTACCCTGCGCGGCAATACCGTCAGTACGCCAGTACGCCCGTGACCACTGTCAGCGTCGGACCTGTGCTAGTTTAGCGGACGTTACATAAAATAGATAATCACACTATAAATACACAAATATGTTATACACACAATGTTTTCATCACTCTTACGAAGAAAAAACTAATTTTTAAGCTAATTGATTCTTAAATACGGTGACATTTCAGACATCCATCCGTCATATTATCTTTTTTGACAAGTTTTACACACGCACCTGTCCGGCATACAGCCACGATTAACCAAATGATGAAATGGTGCCTTGCACCCGAGTTAAACACTCTACTTTTCATTTTTAAATACGAGGAAGGTAAAATACATGTACATTTTAAAAAACACTGCTAAGTATAAAATTCAGTAGTACTTATTTCGTGAGGGGTACCTACTTTTAATTATCAATTTAGGTAAAATAATATTTTAAATGGCTATTACAGTAATAATCAAATTGAATACCTATTTTTAAACGTAAACAAATAAAATTAATCCGCTTGTTTAATTTATATAAGTCATTATATTGGAACAGCTTCATTTTTAACACATACAGGATGCAGGAGATATACTGGATTTAAATATGTGGGATTTAAATAGTGCTTAGTGAAAGGTACCATTTCACGTTTTTGTGGAAGTGCTCAAATGGCTGTAATAGTTTATGTTATAAGTGTACACTTAAGACTTTATTTACAACATTTATCAACTATTTTATTTTGTAAGGTGAGCAGGAGTGATATTTACCCTTCAAATTCCATTCAAAATTTTGCAAGTACTCGGTTCGGAAGTTCGTATATATTTGTACCTCTCGCCAATATTTTTATATCACTGGTTAATTATTCTGTAAATTCAAGAATGTCACTAAATTCCATTTTTGATAATGTTAAACATAAAGTCCTTTGTAAAAGTTTGGTATAATACTTTTATACCATGCTATTTCTGTTTTGTATGAAATGAAAACTGGTGACATTTTATTTCTTTTTTCAAGTATAAATTTCGATGACACTCTGCCGTCAATTTCAGGTCTCAGCCAATTTTTACCTTCTTCTTTAAAACCTTGGACCTTGTTATGTCTTTGTGATATGCTTTTACTATTTTTCCTGCCAATACAAAATATAAGTGGAAAAATCGATCGAAAGTTTCGCAAAATATATTTTCTTCATTTTTGCATTAGGGTGCTTATGTGTAATATGTATATATTAAAATAGTTTATTTTGAAATGAATCACTAGTCAAGGCCTATAGTATATCCCTTCAAGTGGCAGAAGCCAAAACGTAAAAAGTAGTCACGTGGCGGGGCCCCGTCGGGTGTTCAGCGCGGATTTAGAGAATATTACAAATTCAACTATTTAAGCTAATCTATGTATAAAAGTACATATTGAAGCATATATCGTTAGAATAAGCACTAAATACGCTATTCGAATAGAACAATTAAATTATTGTCTTCTTCTTCTTGGTCCCTCAATGCTGAGGATCGTGACATCATGTCCTTCTGTTGAAGTTGTCCTTGTTGTTGTTAAATTATTGTTATGTTTATGCATTTCGCCACATGCACCTAACTAATCAAACCTAGCAACAGTGACAGTTTTCCAGTTTCCTTATTAAAAATGACTACCACCACAAAACAAAGTTATGATTGGAGGTAATTGTGAATTAATATTCTACGTAGGGCTTAAAATTCAAAGGTTAAGTCATAAAAAGTGCCCGTGAGGAAACGGAATTTTTTTAACCACGTATTCCTGAGGTCATAAGAAGAATTTCATTTTTTTTTTTAGTACATATATGGAAAACCAACAGCGCTATATATATCTAGAACTTCCAATAGAATTACAGAGCCAATTACAGGTTCTCACTTATATAAATACAATAAATTATAAAAAGTTTTTGCCCATCTTAATTTACACATACAAGTTCCTACAGCATAAGAACAGATCTATATATATATATATATATATATGATTCATTATTACAAAAAATAAATTAAAAAAAGAAAAAGTAGTTAACTCCTGTGAGTACATGTACATATTCAATAATGCACCGAGCCTTGTCCTGCGCCAGAATTATTGTCACCCATGAAGTGTCTAATTAATTTATTTTTTATTACTGCTATCATTACATATGTCGATATCACAATTTATAGAAACTTTATTTAAACTCATGCCTGCCATGCATATGAAACTGTTTTTCCTATACCTAGTAGTAGCTTGGTAATTACTAATGGGACATGTACAAGTTTAAGTCAATTCCGCAAAAAAAATTGTTTTTTATTTTTTTTACTTTTTGTATGTTTTTAAACATATTAAGTTCATGTTCTTGGAAAATTTATGGATTAATATAAATTGGTACATTTTTTTTCGTAAAAATTAGTCTATTCAAATGGTACCTTGTGACTTTGATATCTGTCAAGAAGGTAGTCTAGACTAGGTCCCAAAGTGGCGACTGGCGACATAGCCATCAAAAAGGCGTTATGCACTAAAACACAACGAAAAATATTTTTTTAAATTGGTATTAACTCTGAAACTAGGCGAATTAAAAAAGTTTATATGACATTTTTGCCTCTAAATACGATCCGGAATATACTGTTAAAATCTTTCCGTTTCCTCGAGGGTACCGTGTATTTACAAAATAACCTCTTTAAAAATCAAGACAGAACTCGACCTAGGCGTTCGATCCCGGATGAACGGTCCTTAGCAACCAAGCGTTAACAAGCGTGTGTATGTATGTTTTCCTTGTCTAACTTGCTAGCTACTTTTGGGCGCTAGAATAGCGTAAATATATACTTCAAAGCCTTTAATTTTGCCACTAAATATGGCAACACCTCACTAACCACCCTCTGTTGGCCGACAGCTTTCTGGCTATCGCATCGACCCGTGAGTGGTGGGCCACCACTTGAAGGGATAAATAACAGTTGACGATAAAATAATTTTGTTCATCGGAAAGTTTTGTATGTTAATTAACTTTACGGAACAGGTCTTAACTCTACTTCTTTCCAAAGGAAAATAATACTCATTGAGACAATTCTAACAACCTCAAACGCAATTTGGTTGCGATATTTTGACACAGAGTTCCTATGGCCACCTCCTCTCTCATGCATCAGATCAGCTTGATGGTACCATAATATTTCATTGTCACCCTACTTACATATGTATGCAGATTTTCAACTTCATCTGAAACCTCAGTGGGTCAAATATACTTGTAATATTTGATTACAGACAGAGTAGACAGACAACAGACTGATTCTTTATTAGACATTAATTAAAGTCAGTCAATTATACTCATTACTATATAACTTCGAAGTAGTAGTAGTAGTATAAGTGCATTTTTGCCATTATAAACTTTAAATAATAAATAATAATAGCAGTTTTCTCGACTTTTGTATTTAAAATTTACAATCGTCTTCATTGTCGTCAATTCAAAAAATAATATAGAAATAGTCGTTACAGTTAGAGTCATGGTTCTTTTTTGAGAAGATAGCATAATTTATCTACTTTTTGGAGCTACATATGCTTGTGCATACCTTATGCTTATATTTTCAGTTATCTCAATACCAGCAAAAACATGCTACCTTTTTACGTTCACTTCCACAAATTACTTAGCTTTGCTAGTATTCTTCCTTTTTTTCACTACTTGCCCGAAATTGACTTCTATTGCATTTTAAGTTCAACTAAGTTTTGAATAGGTATCTATATATGATTTAAAGCAGACAGTTGTAACTTTTGTCTGAATTAGTAAGTAATATTATTTCGACACAAAACGATTTGGTATCATTTTACTAGGTTCTCAATTTGCCGCGGTATACTCTAGTATTATATATAATTATCAAATTTTTAATTTCATTAAGTTTAAATCATAATCAATATAAATTTCCGGAAAAGATCCCAGAACTAACAAACCAGAATACGGATGGCGTCAGAATAAGGACGTAGGCTTGCTGCGAGCGCGGCGCGCGGGGCGCCCGCCTGCCTGCTTTACCACTTCGTCTGCTTCACCCCCTCAAAAACCTAAAATCTGTCTATAAGAGCGCCTTAAATACCTATATATTTTAGTAAGATAATTATAAAATTATGTTGACCACACAAAATAAATACATGTATGTGATCTAATAATACAAATCCTAGTTTCTTAGAAAGAGTTAAAAATTAACTACAGGAAACCAAAACTAAATCGCTAATGCGTTGAGGAAATAATCGAGAACATTTAATGGTGTGCAGAAACCAATAAAAACCCAATACCAAGGACATCTAGAACAAAAGACATCAACGCGCTTAATTTTATAACGAATACGGGACTTAATGGCTTAATGGCTTATATGGCCTGACGTTTCGAACGTGACGTTACGTTCGTGGTCACAAGCAGACTGGCGAGGAATTGTATCAACATCTTATTATTATAAGTTTTATAAATAGGGTATTATAGTTCTCTAAAGCATTTCGTAAATGAAGTAATTGTAGATGATGCGATTATAGTTTAAAGTCTACGAGTAAAAAATAGTTGTTTGTGCAACAAGAGAGGAAAGTTGGTTTTTCTTGCGAGTGTTGATTTTGAGTCCCGAGTAAGCGAAAGATTCTATAATTGAATCACGAGCGTGATTCTAAGTTAGAATCTTGAGCGTAGCGAGGGACTCAAAAACACGAAATGTAAAATAACTTTGCTCTCGTGTGACACTTTTTACCTCAGTAGTGAGAACATATTAAAGGTTAAAAAAATTCAACATCAAGTAAAGTTAACTACATTTATTTACATTCATGAATGAAAGGCATCGTGATTATGACGAAAGCTTCTAGAAATATTCCTGTATTCATGGCCTGGAGTGACGAAAGTAGGCTTGTTCGAGCTACTGAGATGCAAACAAATAAATTAGCCAGTGTCACTCCTATTACTGAGATGAACTTCAACTTACGTTCAACCCGCTTCAACTGTAGAGCGTGCAAAATAAATAAATATTTTAAGTTGCTCCAAAAAGTATCCAAGTATTTCTTTTACCGGCATTCCCACAAGCTTGAAGAGCTGATTAATCGATGTTAGTTCTTAATAAAGAACTAGAGCTCGTTGGGGATTTTAAGGTATGAGCTCACAGCGGAATGATCCGAACTCTGGATGTTCCGTGTCTTAATGATTAATAGTTATATTAATTGGAATTAAATATTTTATTATATATTTTAGCTTAATACAATAATAAGCGTAATACAATATAGCGTAATAATTAATAAAGCTACTTTGATACTAAGTAATGACGGCCTCTTATATATGTTGCAAATGTATGTACACCTGAAAAGGTAAAGTTTCAGTGTAACGGAATGTGTAATTGTATATTCGACCTGCAATGTAACCTGATTCTTATATACAATAAATAACTTTGAACTTTTAGCCAAGTCAGTAGTGACCCAGGCTACGAAGCAGGAGGCGGGACCTCCTGCCAACAACCAACGTCCCGATAAACGGTTAACACGATATTTATATACGTTAAAGTAAAAGAAAAGAGATTTTCGTAGCCAAAATTTCTAGGCGAGACAATTCACATGTAGGTAAGTAGGTTAGAAATACCTGTAAAAAAATCCGCAAATTGAAAACAAATGTTTCTTGCATTAAGAAATTGCGAATACCTTATTTTTCTCAGATATGTATAATAATTAAATTATCAATGATGACAAATTTCGTAAGCAGAAACATTTTTAACTATCAGTAAATTAACTGCATCATCAAATTCGCAAAATGTAGACTCCCCGCTTGACTCCTCTGGCTTTTCCCGTCCAAATCTAATTTACAGCATGGCTACTCCATAAAACTAAGGCGGCTGCCGTCTGTGGGCTCCCATTTGGAATGCCTTGAATGTGTTGTTAACTACCAATTAATTGAGTTAATGAACAAAATTAATGTGGAACTACTTAAACGCAATAAGGTTTATCCCGAGTATGTCCTTTTGGACCAGGGTATGTTCTTAAACTACGTCCAAAAGAGAGGTATGGGCACTGTGAATGTCAACTCACTTAGTGTGGTAGGGCACAGCACAGCGGATGTCATTCCAGATCTAGAGCAGAGCCCAACTGGAGAAGTACCTCCACCTTACAGAAAACCACAGCCAAATAACACTAGACCCTACTCATAGTGTTGTGTTCCTGTCGGCGAGTAAGGTTGCTAGAGCTCAACGAGAATGCGAAGTATTAGGGTCGGCAACATACATGTAACACCTCTCAAGTTGCATGCGTCCATAGGCTACCTTCAGGCAGGCCGTGTGCTTCCACGCGTCTAGAATCTGGACTCACATTGAAAATGCAATTACCACATAGCCTAATATTTCCTCAAAAACGGGTTAACATTTCTAATTTCTGTACTTCAGCAATTTTCCTAAAATACTGACAATTTTTATATTTCTGAGTTAATCAGAAACGCTGTGATACCCTAAATAATATTAGGTCTTTCTTCAGTCATACACACGTCATACGACTATAAGTGACGTTTGGATGGCAACAGCATTTCCATTACTGTTGCAACATTACTGCTGAGGCCTTGACGCGGGCACAGTATCTGTCAATTTCCTTGATAAAATGAGTGACTGATTGAAAGTCTTATGTTAAAATGAGTGATGTATTGAAAGCTTCAGATACAGTGGCGATATCAACTCGTGTCGCAACAGTAGGTAAGTGTCAAATGCAAGATGGTGAACAAGAGGCAGGATATCATGAAATATGGGAAACTTACGTTGCCCTGCGGGTCGATGAGCTGCGCGTACTTGGGCGCCTTGGCCTTGCTGCCGTCCGCGAACACGCCGGCCAGCCGCAGCGGCGTGCCCGGCCGCGCCGCCGCGCGCTCGTACTGCGCGCCCACGCGCCCGCTGTCTGAGAACAATAGCATACTATCAGTGTACAACTCACATGGAAAGACATAGGAGAAGGATGCCCTGTTGGTAACTTGCACAGATACTAGTTTCGTCATAAGAGCCGCTTTGTTGTCCAAAATATTGTTGCTGATCTCTGTGCTGTCATACAAAACGTAGAGTAGCGTTGGAGCACTAAGCACAGAGGAGTGACGTACAAACGTACTTAGGAGTCTTCTTAGAGTCAAACCAAGATAAGTTAGCGGCGATTTTGATAGCAAAGACAGTGCACATTTTACTCTAAACGTCAAAATCTATGAAATTATGTCGTTTACTTAACACTTGCACAGACTGGACTATCAAAATCGCCGCTAACTCGCCGCTGCCAACTTAGCTTGCTCTAACTCTATATGGCTTGTTTCTTATATGATGTGCACCTGAAGGTTTCCTAAACACTGCTGATATCCAGTAAGCCAACCCCCACATGTAAGGCTCGTAACTTTAGATTAGATGTTGGCAACAAGAATAATCAGCAACATGAACGGGGATTTGTGATAACACGTAAGAGGTGAAGAGGTGTACTCTTATGCCGTACCGTCTGTCGTACTGGCAAGACCAGGATATTAGGAAACAGAAGAGTTACCTGAGGCAGGCCGGGCGCGGTAGGCGGAGAGCGCGCGGGGTGAGACAAGCGCGAAGGCGCGCGCGCGCAGCAGCGCCGCCACGGAGCCGCGCGGAGCGGCCAGCGCGCCGCCGCGGCATCCACACGCTGAGAACCAGCCTGCAAGAGAAAAGGTTGGTCAATATCTTACTTCCAGACTTTATGGGTTGGCCTATAAATTGTAAGGCAGATGCAGAAATACTTCACTCCTGCATTGCATGCATTGGTAGCGGTCTACTTGTGTCTTGTTGTGGTGTTTGTTATTACCTCATTTTGTTTAGCATGTAACTTTATGGAGCAAAGTTTCCCGTTTTAAATTCACTAGAGTGTAGTTATCGTTCGTCAATCATTAAAATGTATCTCTGCTGCAGTTAGCAAGCATAGTATGATTAGATAATACCTATTGTGGTTTTGCTACTTGTTATATCAGGCGTAGTCCGAGGTAAATAGCTGCAATAGGATCACGCTCAATGCGTGGCGTGATCTTACTATAAAATCACTTTACCAGCCACTAAGTCCTCTTTACGATCCATAAAGTTTATTAAAGTGTCTGCACTTTGCAAATTTCACACATTGTTAAACCGTTTTACTACTTTCATGCATTTTATTTCAGAATGACATTACCTTAATAGCCGAGTCGATAAAAAGAGACAGCCCTAACCGACTTGTCGGCTAACTAATCCTGCAAAAACCAGCGACCATAACGACTTTCACAGAGGCATTTGTTATTTTCAACCTTGCGTCTCATTTATAAAACGTAATTTCCTTCGACAGTGACCTTTGACTTAGCCTGGGCTAGACGAAACCCTTCGATAGCTGATGTAATTAAGTAAAGGTCGATGTGTTAACCCTTTCGTTTTTATTGTTTCTGATCAACAACAGGTCTTTAAGAAAGGTTTTAGAGAAAAAAGTTGATGGAGGTAGATTGATTGACTCTGTAGATAGATAGGCCATGCAAGGTATTTTACAAAAACACTAAATTAAACAACAATGTATGGTAACGTCATTTTGCCTTATTAGTTCTTCGATGGGACTAAATGTACTTGCCTTCAGTAGTTATTATTGTGCGCTTCTCTTACATGTGCATTTATTTAGGCGCAACGCGCCAATAAGGAACTAATACGTACCTACATATCACCCGAAAACAATTATAAAGGATCGTTTAGTTTAATGCAGCATAATCAATCTGCCCTTCCAACCCAGAGGGTAAACTAGGCCTTATTGGGATTAGTTCCGTTTCCTCACGATGTTTTCCTTCACCGAAAAGCAACTAGCAAATATCAAAATGATATTTCGTACATAAGTTCCGAAAACCTCATTGGTACGAGCCGGGGTATGAACTCACGACCTCCGGATTGCAAGCAACATAATCAATCCTTACCTTAAAAGTAACCAAAATTATAAAATAACCAAATGTTTGCAGGTCAATGCGAACCAGACTATGCAAATTGTCTGCCACATTTATTTCGTTGAAACATATTTATGCCGCCACTCGCCCGACACCTCGCGGACGACAGCCGACATCAATGGTTCTCGATTGTTATTCAATGTCGACGTTTGCAATGTAGATTGCTCCGTGTATTGCTTGCGAATGACAGCGCGCGGATAATAAGAAATAATTGACTAGGACTGCAGTTAATCTGCATGCATTTGCTTAGATTAGATGAACAAGTTAAGCTTGCTTCTTGTACAAACTTGTCGAAGATTATAACTAAGTACAATGTTATATTTTGAAAATATTATTAGACCTTAGCATGTTATTCAGAATATCTTATGATTTTTGGGGGCCCTTGCCCTTGATCTATTTCAACCATAAGGATCTTTTGTGTAATGACTCCCTTAGGAAGGATCCGTCAACTACTCAAGAGCTTTTTCGACCACCTCCATGTTCATTTTGAATTCCTTTGGTTCCAGATAGCCTATTAAGAATAACTATGTAATCGTATTAGATTAAGTTTTCGACAGAAAATTTCTTGTCGAAGAAAATTTCTAGCATAAGATAGATTAATCTTATGCTAGAAATTTTCTTCGACAAGAAATTTTCTGTGAATGAAATATTCTGCGATTACTAGGACTCGAAAGTCTAATAAACACATTGGTGCTTAATTTATAATGTTCTGCTGTTTGTTATACCTATACATGCATACCAAAAAGTTGGTCGTGCCGGAGTCCCGAATCTATCACAGGTCGCATCGGCAGGACGCCGCGCCCGCGTCATAACGCGGTTGTTCCCCCCGACACTCTCACTGCGCAGAGTAATAAAATGCTGTTACAATAAACCTTAAACACATTTTTTTTTAGCCTCTTTAAAACCACAGAACATAAAAATCAACTTACCTCTCCAGGATACTCGATGCTAAATCGTTCTTTTCACTCTGTCGGACATTTTCAGAATTCCTAAGTAATATGATAATTAAGCGAAATGTACCAAAATGTAACCCTGGAGCGCCACATTGTAATGGAGCTAAGTTCGATTCTAAACTCGACAACTTATTATCCTGAAATAGTGATGGAGTCCTATCGACAACTTCTTTATTCAAAATAACATCCAAGTCTTCCGTCTAACATGCACCGACATCATTGTTTCGTTGTCTTAAATTATAAAACAAGCTATTCTAAGTCTTATTTTAAAAATTCCATTAAAGTCTTCGGCTCTCTGGCTTGTACCGTACTCTATGGCCAAGGATCGTTCTACGTCTCAGGCAATTTTATGGTAAAAAAATAAAAAACGTGCGCGCACCGACCTTCCCAAGGTCGTCCACTCGCGCGCCGGGACCCGGGCGGGATATTAATGGGAGGTTGAAACTCGCTGTGGATTTTAAGGCTCTTTTTTGATCGCCCTCGCACGTATGCAGTACAATGGCTGTTTAGAAAACATAAATTAACGTATTTATGTGGGTATTCATATTGTACTATAATAGACTCTGAAACTGTATAGGTCCCAATATTTTTAAAAGAATGTGTAGGTATAGGAACCACCTGAGTGTAGTTAATGGAGTTTAAAATAGCAGACTAGGAAACTCATCTACTTCACCTTCTTATCATGAAAATATTTTCGTTTCAGACGGGCTAATATGGTCGGCTCTTTATCATTTGTCACCATGCCTGTCACGTTCTAACAAGTATGTAAGTGCGAAAGTGACGTATAACATGACAGGTGATAAAAATGCGATCATGATACCGCTGCAGTCGTTGAAAAGCTGAAAGTAAATGAGCACGTTATGTAGGTACGAGTAGGTAACCATAATTTTAACTAGCTGACGCTAGATTTTAAAGATTTTAGTAGTGCAGATATTCAACAATGGACATTATATTTCTTCAACTTCATTCTTTTAAACTTATAAAAATACATTAATTAATTCTTACATATTATACATATATTAAACAATACATTTACATGATTTTACTTCTGTCCTGTCAACTGTTCATGCATGGCACGATCTTCAAACCATTGCACTTATTTATCTGAAGGTCAATTTCAGTTTGCTGAATATATGGAAAGATTCATCCCCAATGATTTTAATTATAACGGCTGTTGTCCTCAGTCAAGGAAGTGTGGTCTAGTTCCTTTAATTTCCTGACTATGCCATTGATTGGAATCATGATGTATAACGTTCATCTTCTTCGTTCTAATGCAGCGACCAAAATCATCGCCCGCGCAGTCTTTAATTACAGTAAAGCTGGTGCTACATGCATTGCACTGGCTTCATTTTTAGGGTTTTTAGTAGTTTAAGGACGTACCCGGGTCCAAAATGTCATTTGATCGTGTTTAGTTGGAATAAACGATAAATGTCATAGGTACTGTGGGCGACGCACCTTTTTAGAAGATGTTTACTTTTTATACTTTTTAATATTTTTGAATTCTATTGTTTTATTGTGGGTTTATGTTCTTTTTTACATTCTGTTTGTGCATTCTTCTTCTTGTTTCCATCGAATAAAGTACTGTCAATGAACCAGCGCATTTTACCATTAATAGGTACATTGAGTCGTAAAACAGGCAATCATAATATTTTTAGGGACGGTTAATGAATTTAATTTCTCTGATTCTGTGCCATTTCGTATTTAGTTACAATAACATTAAATACCTAAGTTTTTGGGAAAATAAAAACATTTTTAGTACAAGCTTTTATCGCTGACTGTTCTCTTCTTTCCACAGACAACTAATACTCATCGTGACAATTCTTACAACTCCAACCACAATTAGTTTGCGTTCTTTTATCATAGAGTTCCCCATGGCCACCTCCTGTCTCCATCATCAGATCAGCTCGATGGTACCATAATCTTGCATTGTCACCCGACTTACATATGTATGCAAATTTTCAACTCAATCGCGAAGTAGGTCAAATTTAGCTTCGAAGATTTGACCCACACACATAAATACTAACAGGGCAAGTTAAACAAAAGCTTGCAAATAAATATGAGGACCCAGCGGCTTTTATATTGGTTCTCATTATGACAAGGTTCTAAATGGTACAGAATTCAAATTCCTTGACTGTACAAAGAATTGTTGATCGGAAGAGAACGTTTAATCGAAAAAAGGTAAAAGTGTAAGGAAAGAAAAAATAATTCCAGAGAAATGGGCAGAA
Source organism: Cydia pomonella (assembly GCF_033807575.1). Classification (NCBI taxonomy): domain Eukaryota; kingdom Metazoa; phylum Arthropoda; class Insecta; order Lepidoptera; family Tortricidae; genus Cydia; species Cydia pomonella. Next base: position 12,360,843 of record NC_084724.1, on the reverse strand, counting down.
TAATTTTTCAAAATGTTAAATGTTTAACTACCTAAGAAATAGTTTAATATGAGCTGTGTATAAGCGTAGGTAATGTGCAATGATAGCATTATGTCGTAAGAACAACTGTCAGGTATATGCAATCTCTATTGTTGCGTTCATTTCAATGCCGATGTGTTAACAAATTCATTCTTAACTAAAAATATGTACCTACTCTACTTAAACAAAGTTATCAATATCATCGTACATCTTTATATTTTGCTTAAGTTATCGTAAATAAATAACATTCCCCTGTTTTTACAAGCTTTTATTTACTTTCACCTGACCGTTGTCTGTTTGTAATCAAATCTTGCAAGTTAAATTTGATCCACTTCCCGGTTTCCGATTGAGCTGAAAATTTGCATACATATCTAAGTCGGGTGACAATGCAATATTATGGTACCATCGAGCTGATCTGATGATGGAGACAGGAGGAAGCCATAGGAACTCTGTGATAAAACAACGCAACCTAATTGTGTTTGGGGTTTTTAGAATTTGCTCGATGAGTATTAGTTGCTTGTGGAAAGAAAAGTACAGTCAGCGATAAAAGCTTGTACCAAAAATGAAATTTTTGCCAAAAACTTATTACAAACTTTTATTTATTTTCACCTGACCATTGTCTGTTTGTAATCAAATCTTGTAAGTTAAATTTGACCCACTTCCCGGTTTCCGATGAAGCTGAAAATCTGCATACATTATGTATGTCGGGTGACAATGCAATATTACGTTACCATCGAGCTGATCTGATGATGGAGACAGGAGGTGGCCATAGGAACTCTGTGATAAAACAACGTAACCTAATTGTGTTTGGGGTTTTTAGAATTGTCTCGATTAGTATTAGTTACTTGTGGACAGAAAAGTACAGTCAGCGATAAAAGCTTGTACCAAAAATGAAATTTTTGCCAAAAACTTATTAAAGCTAAGTTTATATTTAAACTACACATAATCCTTCACATCTACCAATGAATCAAATAGTCTCCTGTAACTTATTATGTATCCCACTAAAAAGCGTTGGTAGCCTAGTGCAAAGAGCGTGGACTTTCAATCCGGAGGTCGCGGGTTCAAACCCGGGCTCGTACGTACCAATGAGTAGTTCGGAACTTATGTACGAAATATCATTTGATACTTACCAGTTCGCTTTGCGGTGAAGGAAAACATCGTGAGTAAACCGGACTAATCCCAATAAGGCCTAGTTTCCTCTCCGGGTTGAAAGGTTTAAATGGCAGTCGCTTTCGTGTAAACTAGTGCCTACGTCAATTCTCGGGATTAGTTGCCAAGCGGACCCCAGGCTCCCATGAACCGTGGCAACTAGCCGGGATAAGCGCTGAAGCCGCCGAAGAACAAGAATCTAATCCTACTGATATATATGCAGTTATGTAATCACATAATATATTTATAACCATATTAACCAGGTAAATGTTGACCGTAATGCTCATATAGAATACATTCCAAAAATTATCGTAAGGCACTGAAACGAGGGTTGCCTATTGTACCTGATTTCCGCGTCCTGGAATGGGGTTAGCAACTGGCATTGGTTTTCATATAGTGCGCCAGCATAAGATTTTTACCTGTCTCTGATTTTGTTATATGAGATTTGACTTTAAGGTCCTAGCCTGGATGGCCATTCCAAAAAACAAGTATTTGACACTATTCGTAGTACTGACAGCTAAAACCTGCTGTGCCAAAAACTACTTCGACCGGCCACCCCCATTGCCAGTGTCAAATAATCATTGCTCTCTTCTTCACCGGAATGGTCTGTAGACTGATAAGCTCGGATCAGCGCGGGCGCAGGGCGTTCACCCCGCCAGCCGGATGTGCCTTTCCGAACACCATTCGGGTTATTGGGTCGTCAACAATACTTTACAGTATACTTTGAAGTCTTTTCCAAATTTGACGACAACTAACCCAGCTACATTTAACCCATGACGCACATAAAAGTAGCAATTATTTAAGTGCAACTGATACTTAACTATGTATGTCTACTCATTCATAATTTCATACTCATCTGTACGAGCCTGGGTTTATACAATGACCTCCGTTTTGGAAGCCGCATTACTGGGCTAACACTGTTTACTACGTGTCAAGTAAAAAACTATTAAATTAAAAAACCTTACGCATTCTGCCAAATACCAAAAATACTTACCATCATGGCTGATATTCTTCAAATTGCTAAATAGATTATAGCAAAAAAATAGCTAAGAACTACTGGAAAGAAACTTGCTTTTACGTAAAAAACAGCATCGGAATTCGTCCATCCGTTGGAGAACTACATGCCACAGACAGACAGACAGACATACATTGGCGTCAAACATATAACACTACTCTTTTTGAGTCAGGAGTTAAAAAAGGCTTCTATGCCACCTGTTTTCGGTGTCAATTTTGAATAAATACCACAGAGAGAACTTACATAGAACCCTTAAGAACTGAGATCATCTAAAATAATTATAATATTTCACCAATAAGGACGATTGTAGTTTGAATGGTGCCTGAGACGAATAAATTGCAACTTAAGTCCTACGCCTCAAATTAAGCGTTATGACTTCTTACGATTATTACGGCTCTCAGATGTTCTAATCACTTTTCTATTCGTGGGCGTGGAAAGCTCGCACACGTTACGAAACTGTTTACTCTGTGCTCTGGGATTGGGCAAGTTCTGGTGCGTTGCCGGTCAAAAGCTTTGCCGATTTCCAACGGAGCTTTGAGCTTCGTTTACATAGAAGTTTACACCTCATGACAACTTTTACAGAAAAACTTACTACCGTTTTTTCTGTGGCATTGTGTTTATTGACCAACAGAGCGCAAAGCGCGAGCGAAGCCTCCATTTGAGCTTGGGTAAACATGCTTTCATATGTCCGGTTTTCCTCTGCAGATCGCACTTCTCAATCGATTATAGTGAGATTTTGTTATCAGATTCGATAATTGGACACATGGATTTGATTGCACATTCAATTTTTGGTTTTTCTTTCGAAATGGTGAAGCCATGAGAGTTCTATACAGCTCACCGACTGACTAATTAGGAATTTTTTGAAAGATCCGTGCGTGACACAGCGTATAAACTGTCGCTGTGTCACGCACGGATCTTCCAAAAAAATCCTTAAAAAGTAGGATTTAACTCGTTAGGCCCGGCGCCCACTTTCGGCACGGCAGGGAATCCTTCGACATATTACCGAGACGTCCTCATCAGGCATCCCTACGTCGTTTTCAGGCATACCAAGGTATTTTAGACATACCAGGCACGCTAAGAACGCTTGGGAATCTTCAAGCCCACTTAAGCATGCCTAAGGACGCTTCGGCATGCCTGAGGACGTCTCGGCAATTTACCGAAGAAACCCTTGCCGTGCCGTGCCGATAGTAAGCGCCGGGCCGTAGATAGTACTTTAATTTGCATTTAAGATCTAGTTGTATATTTAATTTTACTGCCCTGCTTACTATTCTCAAATTACTACCAATAAGTAATCCCATAAGACATGAATTAGAGTGCGACCATTTCTTATAAGCTATTTAATATATCTTTTGTGTTGGTTAATACACAATAGATAGATTAGTTTAGTAATTTATTCATACCTCTTTATCAGCAGATGACTCGCAAACAACCTTATCGTAATACAAGAATAATCTTGCAGAATCGGAACGCCGAGAACAAATGGGACTGTTGTATAGCGGACCACGCCTTAAGGGTCAACGTTGACCCCGCGCTGCGTCCACATGGCTCAGGTACATTCATAACTATATTGTTGTGACAGTAGTATATTGTTACAACAGTAGATTGTTAACCAAGGTATGAAACGGATGCTTTCATTCGAGTTGGACGCTCTACTTTTAATTTAGAACGCGGAAAATGTAAAACAATATCGGAATGGATATAGTGCCGATAACCGGGGTGAATAGGGATGACGGGGTGGATGAATAAGGATGTAAAGTTCATGTTTTGTAAACTAAGAATGCAACGACGTGTACATCTGAAAAATATAAGGGTAAGGTAGGTTGAAACACCTTGTTGCAACTCGCCTCGTTAAGTTTTGTTTGCGTTTGTCACAGGCTGTTCGTATCATATCAGACTGCTGTAATTTTATTTTAGAACTCAGTTTACCTATTGAACGTATTAAAAAAGTGACTAACAACTAGTTTACTCAACAAAGGTATTGATTAAAGTAACATATTTTCAGGTTGCGCTGCCGCAATCTGTATTCTAAAGCTATAACCAGCTAAAAGAGGAAATTAAAAACTAACATTCTAAATTGAATTGCGATTATCGATGAAAATGTTTAATTAAATAAATAAATATTAAATAAAATAGATATATGCTCAAAAAATGTAGTTGCAAGTACTACATAGTGTTTTTATTCTGGATGGTAAATGGTTATGAAATTTGCTGCCATATGATACAGATTTCGCAAATCTAGCTTCTGATACAACGGAGTTAAGAGCAAAAGAGTACAATTTGTTTCAACTCTCCTTTCTCTCCCCTATGTGGAAACAATTCGTATGCATGAAATTAGGGAGTGTTTGAGAGTGTGTACAAATTATTGTTATGAGATTCTATACTTGTTTAGAATGTTTCTTAAATAGGATTTAACTCACCAGATGGTACTGTCTTCATTTCATGAATTTCTAATTTAAAATGTAGCTTTAATAAAACATAAATTACATACGCTGTCACCGCTTGCTACCGACTTTCCGTTTAAGAGCTATATGTGCCGAAAGTAACAGGGGCCAAGAAGTCCCTAAAGAGTTACAATTAAGGTCACTATTACTACGGAACGCTCTTTGCATACAAGTGTCGCGACACTCGCGACCCACTGATCGAATTTCGCTACACCGGCCGCCGTCGCAAGTGTTGTATTGCTTGGACTTCTTTCACTTTGGCGCCAAACAGGAGTGTTGTTTGTGTTTGCATTTATGGAATTATTTTGTTTAGGCTATTGATATTTGTATAAGAAGGCTTATCTATATGTTTCTTTCACATGTTGACTGAATATGTATTTTTAACATTTTTAGTGCTCCGTACAACTTTGTTCACGAAGCACTTCGATGTCTTCGGTCTTGAAAATCGGTTAAATTCATTTTTCTCAGAGACCGTTTGACTACCTACAATTTGGGACGGTTATATATAATAACCGCCACTACTAATACGACAAAGAAATCGAAATCTCTTAATTCCCATTGTAGGGGCAACTTTTGAGAGTAGAGAGGGGTAAGCTGATTTTTATTACATCTACAATAATGCGCTATACAGACGCAAACAAAACAATGCTTTAACATCGATACACGTCTCGAGACGTGTTATGTAGAACGCAGGTAAATACCAAATGCCGTAAAATAAGCTAAGTAAACCAAACAATGACAAATCACAGTATGCGCACGGCGCAACAATAATTTGCATCGCCCGACCGGGAAGCGACTTATCAATACCTCGCCCGTACATCAGGGCAGCTTTCTCCATCTAACGCGATCACGCACGCAACTACCGACTCTAACCTCATTACTATAAAGCGCAAAATACTAGACAAAATCGAGATATTTGCGAGCATTAATCTTTTTCTAAACAGCTAAGCCTTACCAGCCAGTGTTGGATCGTTCGAAGCCTTCGGCCAAAAATTATCCGGCCGAATGTACGTTGTAATTTCGCCGTAATATCTCTTATTTAATCAAAACATGGTTTGAGATCTTTATTACTGCCTATGCCTAATAAAGGTCATTATGAATAATTTGGTCGAGTGAAAAGAGATCGGAAAAAATTAAGTTGTCCGTCGATTCATCCTCACATACATTATATCACACAAGAGTGCTATTTTAAAATTTGGACGCTTGTCATGATATGAAAAAAACCAGGGTCATGTTCATATGCCCAATAGAACATCCAAAAAGAAAATTCGTCTTAATAGACCCCGTCTACGCTAAACACATCAAGTGCTACGTCAAGTTTGGCGCGACAATTAATTGTCCCACTACCAATCCGGTGTATACTAGACCTGTGCGTTTCCACACCGGGTGCGTGTGCATAGACGTGCATATGCACGTGCGCGTTGTAATATACAGATTCTTGTGACGGGGCGTGCATGCGCTAGTAACATTTTGAGCGCCCGCTCACGTGCACATCTACGAACGTACGAACGCGCACCCGGTGTACACTGGCCTTTAAAATATCCGAACTTTAACTTTAACTTTCTTTCCATCGTTATCCCTAACTCTGGCTACAAAATCAAACACCGAAGATAAGTTTGAATTATGAAATTAGAATACCGTTAGGCTGTATAAACATGGCGGCCTCAGCTGGCATTGTTTCGGAGATAGTCCAGTAAATTATGATTGCCATTTGTAGCCGGACAGTGTTCCTTTTGTCTTGGTTTAATTATTGATTATCGTTCAAGACGTAGGTTCTGTTAATGGATTATTACTTTGAATTGCGCTTTGAAATACGCTGTTTTGTAAGTAGTTTCTGGATCACGACAGTATTTTTTCAAATTATAATCCAATAAAACATCATATAATTTACAATTTGGAGTATTGGTCATAATCATAATTTGACATTTAATACACTAATATTTTAATTATAGATTTTTAAGAAAACTATAGGTACCTAGTCGACGTTTGGGACAAGAAAAGCTAATTTGGCTAATTTGGTACACCCACAAAAGAAACAGACGTCTACGGTAAGGTCAAGACCGGTATGTGGTGAATACCGGCATATAAATGCTTTGGAAGACGGTAATAGAGCAATAACTCTCGTATTTAAATACGTACTATGCTCAGACAAAGTCAGAAGTGAGCGCTTCGCTACTTCTGCTCTACTGACCTTCTGTAAGTCGAGCAATGTGTACCAATGAAAGAATTAGAAGCGACGAAAGAGCTTGTAGACGGTCTTAAGTGATTGACGGTCTTACGGTCTTACCCACGTTGACCTTATACATAACTAACATTGTTATTATAATTGTAATCGTAAATCATTATCAAATTTGTAAATTGTATAATTGTTTATTAATTCAGTTAAGTATAGTTTGTTGGTTTTCACCCTATTTCCTAATGGAAGAGCGGGGTCTCCCGACATAAGTATTGTTACACTTAATGGGAGATTCCAGCCCTTTTATGTTTCGTGTATTATAAGTTAATCCAAATAAATTATTTTGTATTTGTATTGTACCGTCTATAAAATACAATGATGACATAACACTACATTCCTATGACAACTGTATAACTAAATAAAGCAAATTTAACCAAGTCATCGAACGTTACAGGATCCATCACCCCGTTATCTCGCGACCTATCGCGTGTAAACAAACAGAATATTTGTGCAAGCTTCGTCCATACGTCTCGATACCCATCAGCGACACAATGGGCGTGGGCGGCGTTACAACAGCCTCATATTCTTATGTAACCATCGATTTATGGACGGCAGATAAATGAGGTGACAATTATTCGCTATTGTTCATATTAGTGAACTAGTTTACATGCTATTTAGCGTTTGTGTGGAAAGAACATGCCTAGTTAACACTTGCTTGTAATAAATTGTGCTGGCAATTTTAAACTAAAGGATATCGTTTTCTCTTAAAAGGGCCACTGTTTCCAGAAAAAGTTATTTGTTTACAAAAACAAACTGACTAGATCTGAAATGCACTCGACCTGTTGCAAAAATATGACACACTACCATAATAAGTATGTTTTTCATTTTGACTACAAAACATTTAACTAAGGTATTACTACATTAAGGTATTAGCTGATGGTCCCGGGTTCAAATCCTGGTAAGGGCATTTATTCGTGTGATGAACATGGATATTTGTTCCTGAGTCATGGGTGTTTTCTATGTATTTAAGTATTTATAAATATTTAGATATTATATATATCGTTGTCTAAGTACCCTCAACACAAGCCTTATTGAGCTTACTGTGGGACTTAGTCCAATTGTGTAATAATGTCCTATAATATTTATTTATTATTTATTACTTCATTATGTTTACTGTTAAGATGAAAATGGAGATGAGATGAGTAAGCATTAAATTATTTCCATGTTGTCAAAAACACTAATATAACTATGTCTTGTTCGATGTGTTGTTCGATATGTTTTCTGAAAGAGCTACTCTCAAATCATACTGTATTTGTATGATTTGATATGACATAGTATATATTATTTATCAAATTTATATAAAGAAAAATAGCTACTGTATGTAATTGCATGATTTCTATAGTAATCTAAATTGTATTTTTTTTCTTATTTAATGCTTGAAAAGATTTGTCCCGCCGAGTTTCTTGCCGGTCCTTATTGGGATGCCCTCCTCCAATTGAGGGCTGATTTAAATCTTCTCGGGTCAGAGGTGTAGGGTTAGAGCCGGTGTAGCTTTATTTGACGTTCATAAGCGCATTGCAATATGCCTACTTGAATAATAAAATATCTTTATCTTTTATCTTCATTACGTGGAAAATTCGACCATAAAAGGGGCCTAAAAGACAATAATTATTACCCATATATATTTGTCCCACATATTGAAACAAAGGTGTTGCAAGGGAGTTGGTCTGACCCGCTTGCCGCAGTCACATAGTGTTATGCACTTGGTTGAGATGGCTATAGCATTAAGTCTGTATATGGTAACAAGTTACAACATTTGGCAATTAGAAATGAAATAGTGCGGTCGCACCGTAAGCGAAGATGAACCCAACGGTACTGTAAGTTGGTAAAACCATTACAAAATTATAACAATAACTAGTTATCAAAGAAGCGCAAGTGGCCTAGCGGCGGAGCGTGCTACGTTCAATCCGGAGGTCGCAGGTTCAAATCCCGGTTCGTACCAATGACTTTTTCGGAACTTATGTACGAAATGTCATTTGGTTTTTACCAGTCGCTTTTCGGTGTCGGAAAACATCGTGAGGAAACCGGAATAATCCCAATAAGGCCTAGTTTACCCTCTGGGTTGGAAGGTCAGATGGCAGACGCTTTAGTAAAAACTAGTTCCTACGCCAATTTTTGGGATGAGTTGCGAAGCGGACCTCAGGCTGCCAAGAGCTGTGGCAAAAATACCGGGACAATACGAGGAAGATGATGATGAACTCATTATCTATGTGTCTAAATGCACGATAGTCGGGTAATTCATTTGGGAGCTAGGATGCCTCAGACAAACAGAAAATGGCGTAACGTGCTATTAAGTAACATGGTTAAAATCTATAAATTAAATTTGATACAATTTCCGGCATCTGATGAAGTTAAATTTTACCGTTGCGTTCGTATAGTCAGCATCAATAGTAGCGGATGAAACAACGCGCCAAACTTTTCCGAATATAGATAAATTTCTAAAATTCACATTCAAAAGTATATCTTTTACGGTCTTAGTTGTTGTATATTAAAGACATCACTTTTTGTTGAGCTGTTACAGAATGGTAGATACTTATGAAGCGTTATTTGATCCGTTAATTTTGATGCTGACTGTACTCGGAAAACACTTCGAGTTTATTATAAATAGAGATCAATCCATAGACGTGCAAAAATCAGGCGGTTATTTAAGGAAATAAGTTTATTAAAATAACAACTGTTATTTTTAAATTAACTTATTTCGATAACGATTTGGCGACTTTTGAAATAAGTTAAACCTTAGAAGTTCGTTATCAAAGGGTACTTGCTCTCAACAGTTTTCTACATCTCACCTACAGTTGACATTAATAGACAGCTCAATTGAAGTCGATACTGTTGACCCTGATATGTCAATCCAATGATATCGATTGATAAGATAAGGTAAATACTGTTATTTGCATCCAAAACAAACATTGAGGTAAATATGTACTCAGTATTCAGTCTCATGGGAATTTTTATGACAGATAATAAAGCCAAGAGCACGTTTTTAATTCAGCTGTTTTAAAATATGTACAAAATCTTGGTTGTCATCACTAATTCATTATATAAACAATTATTTTGTTAATAAATTTATTTTTATTTGGTCTCATGTAATTTTTAATACACTTTATACTAACATTACTAACTTGTAACAAACAATGTAATAAAATCTTGCGAGTCGATTTTATCATCGTTTTGAAACTTTGCAAGTCTGTATAGTAATAATGACAATAGACTAGCGTATTTTAGCTTCCATTAACTCTTCAAAGATTCAAAGAATTTAGTTGCATAGAACACGGTTATGAGGTGTAACATAATTAAAGAAATCAGTGCATTCAGTCTGCATGCAGGCGTGCAAATATTGTAAAAAACAGTTCTTAATAATCCTTACAGCCTGCTTCGGCGTTCGTCCTATGACAGGGGCAAGGACAGCATCCACTCTGTATACCTTTTACAAAAGGGCCTTTACGTGTTGGCTTTGGCTCTGCGCACGCCTCTCAAATATCCGGAAAACCATTATTCCGTCGGTAATGACAATTTGACAATACAATAAGCAGCTTAGCAGGTACCAAGTACAGTCGGCAATACTGAATTAAGTCTTCTTCTTCTTCAACCTAGCGTTTTCCCGGCCTAGCGCCAGGGTCCGCTCTCCTACTTAATCTTCTCCACTTTTCCCGATCTTCGGCATCCTCAGATGTGAGACTGCTCTCCACCATGTCCGCTCTCACGACCTCCAGCCAGCGCTTCTTAGGCCTACCGCGGCCGCGTGATCTAGGGCCTTGGACAGTGAGGTTGAGGCATCTATTTCCGACGTAGTCTACTGGTCTGCGGCTTATATGGCCATACCATCGGAGGCGACTTTCCTGCAGCTTATCCGCTACGTCACGAATTCCAAGGCTGCCACGAATGTGTTCGTTACGTATGCGATCTAATCGCGTAACGCCACACATCCTGAATTAAGTGTTTTTAAAAATGTTTGGCAGAATTTTATTATCTTTTATTTATTCTTTAAGTTTGTTTTGTTAAATGTTTTATCAATAATACGGCTAACTTTCATAATATATACTCGTAATTATTTAGACAGCTTTGCGAGTGCGTTGCGTAAATGCACTGTCTAGCCGGTGAACACCTAATTACGCTGGTGTCAGGGGTTAGCGGAGTGCAGCTCTTACCGCTATCAGATCTGATAGCATCGTGGCGAAACGAAAGCGACAATCGCTGGATTTGCACAACACAAGTGTGAAATTAAATGATCTGGGGACATTGATATCTTAGGGACATGTCTGCACTTCTTAGTTTCTTAACGATTTTTCACGTGAAATGCTTCAGCAGACTACTGTGTACGGTGTTCACTTATTGATCATCATGAAACACTAAATCGATAATTAGGAAATAAGGGGTTAGTTTTTGAACGCTAGCTTAAGAATTTTATGATGTGGTTGGCTACTGTTGGCTACAGAAATACCTACATGATGAAAGTGTACGAAACCCAATTCCTTATAGTTTAAAGTTCGATGATCAATGTTTCCCCGAGATCCAAAGTAATCCAAGTATACTATCAAAAACTCAAAACTCAAAAATTTATTTGGCGGATTAGCCACAAAGGCACTTTTACACTTCAACATGGAATTTACACACAATAAAAATAAATCATCAACAATTATAAATTATATTTTATATGCAAATATCTATTCTAAATGAAGTATTATAATATAATTAATCCGCTCTTAGATCTCAAGACGCAAGATGCATTGTATGTAATGTGCAAGAAGATAAATTATCAGATAAATATGGTTAGCCAATGAATACAAATTTTACAATCAGTTAGTTAACATATTTTTGGTTGTTTTTCCATGTATTATTAAAAATTATTATAGTTATGATAACGTAGGTTGATCTGCGCGTTTGGTGTAAAAATGTGGCTTATTACATTTCTCAGTGGAAACTGAACATAAATAAATCTGCAATAAATGACTTTATATTATTTTTTTATACAACGTGTCCCAAAACTCAACGATAAGCCGGCACCAGAGGATGGAGCTGCTTATGATTAGTCGAGAAAAAATAAGGAAAAAAATATATCTCAATTATTTTAGAAATTACAGAAAAAAATGAAATTCATCGAAAATCGACATCCCTAATGGTATTTTTAACGACCATGTCACAAATATTCAAATATTACTGTTTTTGTTTTTGTTTTTGGAAACTTAAGTAGCCCTGCTATCTAACACAGTTGTTAAAAATACCATAATACATGTAGTTTTTACACAAAAAATAATCAAAATTCATTTTGTCCCTACAATTTTGAAAGATTTTTTCTTACAGTCCACTTTCAATCATCATGGTGTAAAAAAATAGTATCGACACCACTATGGCAATTATTTTCAAAAGTTGACGCAACTAACCAAGATTCCAAAATGGTATAATACTTTAGGAAACCTAGTCACAAAAAAAAACAACGAATTTTTAAACAAGAATCGACATTATTTAATGTTGGCGGTAATCACTTTTACTGTACCCAAAAAAGGATTTTTGTTGTTGAAAAATGTTGAATAAATGCAAAGAAATGGTACATTTTTTTTTCCTTTTTTTTAAATTCATTTACTACATTATTAATACCACAGTAAATGTTCAAATTGCCTGCCACCGGCATTAATACAGACATGACATCGCCTTAGAAATGATCGTTTTATCCGTCGTGCATATCTTCTACCATTGATATGATCCGCAGCTTGTGTGATTTTTTGGCGAAGCTCGTCCAATGGTGCTATGGGTTTTGATAAACGCTAAACAATCCAGAATACGGAAAAAGTCCAATACACAAAACACAATCACAGTCCAAAATAATGCCAGGTCAGTACAGTTTGCAGATCACCAGTCCAAAAAGCAAAGCCAAGAGTTGTTAGTATGAGAGCCACATCAATTAATACGGAACGGTGCACAGCGAACAAAGGATCAGAGTGTACTGACTTGAAAATTGTATTAACTACCCACATTTTCCATTGAAATTTTAAAACTTGCAACAACAACCCTTTTCAAAAGTGATTAATATCAACATTTAAAAATGTCGGTTCTTGTTTAAAAATTCGTTGTTTTTTGTTGTGACTAGGTTTCCCAAAGTATTATACCATTTTGGAATCTTGGTTAGTTGCGTCCACTTTTGAAAATAATTGCCATAGTGGTGTCGATACTATTTTTTTACACCATGATGATTGAAAGTGGACTGTAAGAAACAATCTTTCAAAATTTTAGGGACAAAATGAATTTTGATTATTTTTTGTGTAAAAACTACATGTATTTTGGTATTTTTAAGAACTGTGTTAGATAGCAGGGCTACTGAAGTTTCCAAAAACAAAATAAAAAACAGTAATATTTGAATATTTGTAGACATGGTCGTTAAAAATACCATTAGGGATGTCGATTTTCAATGAATTTCATTTTTTTTCTGTAATTTCTAAAATAATTGAGATATATTTTTTTCCTTATTTTTTCTCGACTAATCATAAGCAGCTCCATCCTCTGGTGCCGGCTTATCGTTGAGTTTTGGGACACGTTGTATACCTAATAGTTTATATATAAAATGGATCATTTTAATTGCTCTTAAGGAAAGCTTGTCCTGAAGTGACAAGTGTTGCCAACGCAATTCCTGGAGAATAATGTTTATGAATATGTCGCGCCCTAGAGATCGATATTTGAGCTCGCGGATATTCAAAAACGGTGAAAGGCGTATAGACAAACAGTTCAAGGCAGATAAGTCAAGTTTGCACCGTGATAAATAACTGTTTATGTTTACTAGTATATTTCACTAGTACAAGGGCCTAGGCCTAGGTATTTTCTCAAATTCCATATGTATGTGATGTTTCGGCTCAATCGAATAATGGAAAGTAGGTATAATTTAGTTTAGAAGGTTTGACCGAACATACATAAAAAAGAAACATTCAAAGTTGAATAAAAGTTTGTAACAATTTAAATCTATGATTTTACAGTTAGTATACAGCTACAAATGATACGGGTAGAGAGACTAGAGAGTAAGTCTCTGTTTCCACGTATCACACGGTGCGCACGCCGTTGCGCACGCGTCACTCTGCAGCACGCGCGGCGGCGCCATTTTTGGACAATCGTGAAACTGTCCCTATTCGCCGCTTTTTATGACAACTTTAATGACAATTTGAGATAGACCTTTGACACAAGCTTTCGGTTCCATGGCACTTGCCCCGATTCGAAACGATCCAAATAATTCTAATATCAGTTATTTCGTACTTTCCTTTGTATTGGATAAGATTTAAGGTATTGATAAATTCCACCATTTTGTCTACCACAAAATATTATTACAGATAATTTGTAGTAATATCTTAGGCATCTAGTATATAGCAACTCATTTACTCTACCGGTATAAAATGTTGAAGATTTTGATTGAAAAGACTTAATTTTTACATAAGATGCTTTTATTACGATGCCCGCACTCGAAGCTATCTCAATAGACCTTACCTATTGGTTGTGACGCGATAACGACAGACTTAGCAGTGGACCCGGAGCTCATAACTTCATTAGAACGTTGTCATTTTTGCCAATCAATCAATTTTATTTACCGCTTTTTATAATTTATATGTGTAATCGAAGAAAGTGTTCCCAATTACCAGGAAAGCATCGAATGGTGGGACGTTCACACGTCTCTAGGTAATTGTTACCTCAGTTCCTCGGTGAAAACACCCGGATGTGCCGATAGTTTTATCTAGCCGCTTTATGCGGGCCGGGTTACATGTAGATTGTTATCGCTCTAGTTTTTGCGACATAGATAAGTTTGTTTATGTAGAATGAGGGCGTGGACAGGATTAGACAGCAGGAATTTCACCTATACTTAGTTACAAAACACTTAAGTATTAGAATTACTTGTTGGATTTAGTTGGCCAACTAAAAGCGATAGTATGTTTGGTGCCAAATATGGAGAGAAAATATTTTTGTCATTGCGGGCCATTCGGTCGGAATTTGGCAATAACTTTGTAATGAAATTAAATTGCTGTTAAAAGACAGTTAGCAGCAGAAATTATTTGGCACGAATTTAAATTTAAAATCAGATTATCTAATGACTGTCATAATTGTTTTACGCGGTAAACGCAGCGGTTAAGCGCATTGTCATATTTCCTACATTTTGGTGTTTGGTGACGCATGCTGTCGACGCTGCGTTTATCGCATGAAACAACCGCGCGCTTTAAACGTATGTCACGAATACGGTCAAACTAAAGTACCCACTTAGGATGTGTCCGACACATCCGACGTTAAAAATCCATTTCCTAGGGTTTTGCTTTTGCTATCCCGACACTCGAGAGCAAATATCAATATTCTATACAAAGCGTTTATCCGTGTTCAATGCTCTTGAGTGTCTACGAGATTGAATGTGATATTGATATAAGGGACATTTCACGTGAAGCGGACAGGGAAAAAAAAGTGAGGTTCTGAAAATCGACCACATTCGGCCCATTTGTACTTCTAGTAGGTATGAATGTGTACGCAAAATATTTTTTTTGTATAGTGTATATTTACCAAGTTATAGGTTTCAAAAGAATTGTCGTTGATTGGTACTACAATTTTTCGAAAGTAATTTTTCGAATATAACAAATCTACTATAAAATATTTTACATAGCGATACATATTAAAAATATACTGTTCTTTTTGACAGTAAAAAAAAATTAAAAAATTAAAAAAAAATTAATGGCCAAAACCGGAAGTAAACTTTTCAAACCAGAATTACAGTCACTTCGACCAATTTTTTTTTATTTTTTTTTCTTTCAAAATATAGCTTAAATGATAATGAAAGTACACTAGAAAATTTATAATGGGATCTCTATTAGTTTAGGAGATACATTGAATAATATACACCCGCGTCGCAAGGGGCATCATATGTAGCACTTGCTTAGATCGGTTGGTGTGCGTCAAATAAAATGGCTTGTATAAATTACTGTGATAAAATAGTTCAAACATAATAAAACAACATTGGTACAACACAAGAACTGTTTATTTTGTAATTTTAACAATTTTACAATGGGAATCTATGGCAGAACTGGTCCTCTTTACAAGAAGGCCTGTGGTTGTTGGAATGAAGCTGTGAAACTTTTTGGTTCCTGAAATGGTGACCGTAGACGCAAACCGGGGTTCCAAAAAAATTCTCTGACGCTCTATATCATCTTTAGAACAGAAATAAATGGCGGTTTGTTTTAAAGATGATTTTGCCCATTCATATAATCGCATTGGTGTTATAATTGCTTTACTTGGAGGTAACTGTAAACTTGCACGCGCAGCTAAACGTTTCAGATTCCCCCCTAGACCATCGCATGGCCCCTTTCCGTGAGATGTTGCATGAAAATGCAACTCTGCATCTGCATTAAAATCTTCTTTGTAATAAAACAGATTCACAAAGTTAAATCTATTTTTAAAATGTTGGGAAGCCCCGTCAGTTATGTATATAATTTTTGATCCAACTATCGATTTTTCTAAAAGATGCTTGTGTAGTAGCTTTTGGAAAGCATAAAAGGTGGCTGTGTCATGCTTCAGGTCGTCAGAAATCATAACAATGCTTCCGTGTTTTACTTCATTACCGTCTCTGTAGTAAAAAACTGACGTTAGAAGCGTTGCCTGTGCATTATTCCAATGAAAGGATTGAGCAGCATCTTGGACAATAAAACTATAGTTTTCTGCAAAATCACATTGTACGAGAATTTGACCTTCATCGATAGTCTCCTTAAGAGTTTTAAAATAAACCGCCTGTTGCTCTGCAATGTAAGCATGAGGTTTCAAAAGGTCCAAAGCGTCACATAACTCATCTACAAAACTATCGGAAGATAAAAGTCGAGTAGATATCGTGTAGCGGTCTGTGCCATCCCATTTTTCAAACTGCACTTCTGTGACTTGATTGTTATCAAATTGTATTTTTAAATGCTCTCGAATTGCACTTAAGCCTGGACAAGAATTACAGCGTTCATTTGGCGGTGTCTTAGTAGTCATTAAATGACACGTCAGTGTTGGATTGGGACACATCATCTGGCGAAGGCAATCCTTATAAGATGAAAGTTGCATAGCAGACCCAGCTGTAAGATTAGCAATGTCTCCTCCATTCAACATCAATTTCACGTTTTGATGGTAAGTACAGACACATACCATATGTGTTCCGGAGTCGCCTGCGAGGATACATTGTTTGGGTCTTAGTGTAAAAAACTTTGTTAAGCCTACCTTGATGTTAGGGTATTCATCTTTAAACCTCTGATAAAGTTCGTCAATGTTACAGAGAAGGAGCTGTTTCTGTATGTGCGTTCTTTTTCCATCGTCTAATTTAACAGATATAAAATCTTTTTTACCAGGCATTATGCGGCTAATGTCTTCTCGTAGATAAAAATCTTTAACCAAGTTCTCCGTCTCGGCTGGTAGTTTACGACCACCGCGTGGGTTCGGAGAGGATAAGATACCGAACTGATTGACAAGTTGTTTTGCTTTTTTTGCTTGTCGCCTGGACGTTCCAAATTCTTCTGCAAGTTTATTTTCACTCCATGACGTGGGTGCTATTGTTAATATCATAGTCTTCATAGAAGTAGAAGTAGAAGGATGATTGAATTTCTCTTTTAGCTGCTTTAAAATTTCTTCGTTTTCTATGGATGTGTCGGTTTGGGTGGAAATATGTTTAAACTTATCTTCGGGAATAAACGGTTCATCTTCAATGTTTTGCGAAGGTTCACTAGATGTTTGACTGCATTGCACAATGTCTTCATTAGCTACTGGAGGAGATTCAGTCAAAAGTCGTTTCCTGCAGGAGGCACATACGTAAAGATCTTGTGAAAAACTCCACTTTTGAGCTAAACATTTAGATATTTTCCTTAAATTTTTAAATTTTCGATGAAGTACCAAGTGAAATGGGTTAAAACATCGATCACCGTACGGCGCCATTAATAATAACAACTGTCACAGATTAAAACGTGCACAAGTCGCTGAGCGGTTAAAGCAACACTAAAGTTTAAGTTACGAAACCGCTAGGCGTCATATTTCTATCTCTTTCTTGTAGATAGGTTTGACCGTTTGACTCTATCTGAGACAAAAAAGTACTACACGTTACTAACAGATGGCGCTATTAGTCACGTTTCGCAAATAATAAAACTTTTCTACTGCTCCAAAAACGTTTTTTCTTTATAATATATTATTAACTTATATTTGTATTATGTAGTTATATTTATATTATATTATATTAATAAAACTTATTTCATATCATTAAATGAGGTTAAATATACGCTAAAACGATATAAAATATTAATAAAGTTGCAATATCGCGCAAACTGCTCAACCTTGCAAGCGCTACATATGACGCCCCTTGCGACGCGGGTGTATATTATTCAACGTATCTCCTAAACTAATAGAGATCCCATTATACATTTTCTAGTGTACTTTCATTATCATTTAAGCTATATTTTGAAAGAAAAAAAAATAAAAAAAAATTGGTCGAAGTGACTGTAATTCTGGTTTGAAAAGTTTACTTCCGGTTTTGGCCATTAATTTTTTTTTAATTTTTTAATTTTTTTTTACTGTCAAAAAGAACAGTATATTTTTAATATGTATCGCTATGTAAAATATTTTATAGTAGATTTGTTATGTTCGGTACTTTTGTATATGTACGCACAAATACTACGTATTTTCGTTTATTATTTTAAAATCAATTAATACTTCATGGACTAGCATATTCCAAACGGGATAAGCCTGAAAACGGAACGCTTTTCTCAAAGCGCGCAACACCGAAGCTCGAGTGTTGCCATTCTCTCTTACCAACGATCTCCAAATCGAAACGCGCGATATCTGCTCGCTCCGTCGAAGCTTGAGTCAAAAAAACCCAAAATCAAATTGACACAGTGTACAGCATAAATAGAAATCGTCTCCCGACGCCAGCCTGTGAGATTACGACATTTCACCATCGAAGGAACCAAACCAGGGGCCCCTGAGGAAGTTGCAGACCACGTCACAGGTGAGTCCCCACGGTTTATGCTAGTCATTTATTCGACATAATTGTGTTCGAACCGGATATTACTATCTGGTATCGGTTTTATGCGTATTATTTGTGCTGTACAAAAGTAATTTCAAGTAAAATTCCTTTCCCTTTGTTCGTAAGTTAGCGAGAACCTACCTCCGCTTACAATTATTAATATCGAGTTTCCGACAACGTCGTGCAATATTTCTCAAAAATACTGATACGTACAGTTAGATCTCAACGAGATCATTCTAATTATATATAGTTTTATATGGTTTTGAGCACTTTTGGCGAAATTACATTCGTCTGTAATTTCCGAGAACCGGGCGGTAGATATTACAGCGGCGCGCGTGGAGTCATTTGCCTAGTACTAATTAATACCTAGGTCTAAATATATTTTGTCGCAACTTATTTATTTATTTTGTACAACGTACATTACATTACATTTAGTATTTACGTACTTAAGTGTATTTTTTAAGGTTCTGGTATAACGTACCGAAAACCACAATATCGTTTACTGTCGCGATAACAGTATCGAGTAAACTGTCGCTCGTATTGCGTACGGCACAGAGTTCAAATTTCTTTAGCTCGGGTTCTACCGACGGGAAATATTATCTTTGTATTTAACATTGCATGTTAAATAATTACAACTTACTTTTAATTTGCGACAAATTATATAACTATTTTACAAACAAACTAACATTTTTGCTAGTACCTAGCCATTTTATAAATCTTATAGCTTAACATAACATATATACCTACTATACAGATTAACAAGTTTAATCATCTCTTATCTCGTGATAACGTTATTATTTTCCACAGTATAATAACTCAATTTCTTACAAAATGACCGCTATGGAGATTGAACAATTGACATTCGAACGTGATTTAGCTATTAACAATATTCAAAAAATTGTAGATTGTTCGAATAATGCAGCCGAATTTCGAGTTCGAGTTAAAGAGTTAGCCTCAATTAAAAAATCATTTTTCCAAGTTCAAGCGAAAATTGAAAAATTATCGGCTAAGAATGAGTCATTCAACCGCGATGATAATTTAGCTGTGAGAAATAAATTCGATTCTTTGTACTTTAAGGTCCAAGTTGCCTTAGATACGCTTAAGGAGGAGCGTAAACAAAGCATTACGTCCGTCTGCGGCGGATTTAATGGGGTGTCACATGCGAGTTGCTGCGCTCAGCAATCAAATCAATCGCATATTCGTTTACCGCGATTATCGCTTCAAACGTTCACAGGTGTTCTAACTGAATGGAATGCTTTCTATGATTTATTTAAATCACTTGTACATGACAACGTCACTTTAACAAATGTCGAACGCTTCCGGTATTTGTTATTGTTTTTAAAAGATGAACCGTATAATCTTATCAAATCGATTCCTGTTACGGATTCTAATTACGAAAATGCCTTACAGGTATTAATTTCGCGTTATGAAAACAAACGAATTATTTCAACAAAACACTTCGACAACATTTTTGACTGTGAGTCAGTTAACGAGAAAAATGTTGAATCAAGTTTACGTAACTTGGTGAATTGTTATCACGAGAATATTACTGCTTTGAAATCATTAGGTTTACCAGTTGACGACTGGAGTTTCGTACTTTTAAATATTTTGCTACGCAAAATCACACCTCATATTCGTAGACGTTTTGAATTATCGTTAAAAACTTCATGTGAAATTCCTGACGTTACCGAACTACTCGATTTCCTCGATAAGGAACTAGCGGCATCTGAAGTGATGACCGCGTCCGCGCGTACTTCAAGTACATCCGCGGGGTCTGCGCAGCGCGCGGCGCCCGCGCTCGCTGCTGCTGGCGGAGCGGCCGGCTCGGCCCGGTCAGCTGCTGTGACGTCATCGCGCCATGCTTTGGCGGGAAAGCGTGCGATGTCTCTTACTCGCGCGCACTCCGACGTGCAATATAATGCACCGCGCAATAATAACTCTTCGTTTGCGCGTAACTCGCGTACTATGAGTGTACATGCTACAACTGCGGTGGATTATTTAACTAAAATTAAATGCGCGTATTGTAAGGACAATTCACATCCTTTATATAAATGTGAGAAGTTTAATACGCTCACTTTAAAGGAACGAAAACATTTCGTGGAACAAAATAAACTTTGTACGAATTGTTTATTTATTGGCCATGATGCTAAAGACTGCAAGTCGCGCCATACTTGCCGCGTCTGCACTCAAAGGCATCACTCTTCATTACATGAAGATGCGCCCACTCCAAACGTCTTACTGACTACGGAGTCTTCGTCTTCCCCTGAGTTGCGCTCAGTAGCGGAAACCTACACGCCCACTCCATTACATGGAGCTACGGAGCACCCTTCGAGTAAGAACTGTACGGTCTTACTCACGACTGCGCTTGTAAATTTACGACCCCTGAACCAGGGGCCTTACTCGCCGCGGTCCGTTCGCGCCCTTGTGGACCAAGGAGCGCAGACCACGCTCATTTCTGAGTCGTGCGTCCAACGTCTCGGCCTGCCGCGGTACTCCGCGCAGACGAGTACCACTCTCACCGGCATTGGTGGCGAAGTCCAACCACGTGGTTACGTGTTGTGCGAGGTCACGCCCCACAACAAACCCGAGCCGAAGCTTCACATCGAAGCTCTTATCTTACCTAACCTTACAAGCTACACTGCTAATATTCCTAAATCAATTGGGGATATTCAGAAGTTCCCACACCTACAAAATCTTGATTTAGCGGACCCAGAACTGCGCTCGACGCGGCCCGTTGAACTGCTACTGGGATCTGACTATCTGGATAGCATACTACTACTGGACAATATCAAGGGTCCACCGGGCACACCCGTGGCCATCAACAGCATTTTTGGTTATATGTTAGGTGGTAGAATTTCATATGACAGTATGAAACGACTTAGTGTCAACTTGAGTACTTGCCAACTTGACATGAAACTTCAAAAGTTCTGGGAATTGGAATCCATACCAGAACATCCACATCTTACAAAAGAAGAACTGCGCTGTGAATCTATCTTCGTTGATACTCACAGACGAGATGCAAATGGGAAATATACAGTTTCCCTACCCTTCAAGGAGAATGCTCCGCCATTGGGCGATTCTCGTGCTATAGCTCTCTCACGTTTAACTAAACTAGAGGCACGCCTGTCTCGCGACCCTGCCTTACGTGAGAACTATAATAAATGTATCCAAGAATATTTAGACTTGGGACATATGGAGCCAGTCATTGACTCAGCGAGTCCTGGCACTCCCCCCTACTACCTACCCCACCACATTGTGGTGAAGGGTTCCGCATCCACTACGAAGTATCGCATTGTGTACGACGCTTCATGTAAAACTATATCAGGTCGTTCTCTTAACGATAATCTTCTCACTGGTCAGAAATTGCATCAGGACATTTCTGAAATTTTACTGAAGTATAGACTTCATAAAATCGTCTTTACGGCTGATCTCAAAATGATGTATCGCTACATTGGTCTTTGTAAGGAACACCGTGACTTTCATCGGATTCTTTGGAGATTCTCTCCCCATGATCCCGTCAAGGAATATCGTATGTGCTCTGTCACATTCGGCGTCGCTTCCGCGCCTTTTCTAGCCTTGCGCACACTTCGTCAATTAGCAATTGATGAAGCTGCTAACTTTCCACTTGCCTCGCAAGTACTTCTTAACGAAGTATTCGTTGATGATGTCGTTACTGGAGTTGATACGGTTGAAGATGCTGTCACTCTTCAACATCAGCTACTTTCCATTTGTAAAGCAGGAACGTTCGAACTCCGCAAATGGACCAGTAATAGTGCTGAGTTCTTATCGCATTTAAATGATGAGGCTTCCAATCATGATGACGCTCTTATTCTGTCAGCACTTGACACTGACACTTCTGTCAAGGTCTTAGGGCTCAAGTGGAACCCTAAATCTGATATTTTCACCTACCAAACGGATGGAGTGGCTAACTCGCGCAAATGTACGAAACGTATAATGCTAACAGAAATCGCTAAAATTTACGATCCCCTCGGATTCCTAAGTCCAGTGACGGTATTTGTAAAGCATTTAATCCAACTTTTATGGGTATCAGGCTCAGGTTGGGATTCTGCCTCTCCACAGGGTATCTGTGACTTGTGGTTTCGGTTCATCGACGAATTGCCGTTATTGCAAGACATCGCGTTACCTCGTCACGTGCTTCCGAGTACACATCAAGTGTCACTTCATGGCTTTTCAGACACCTCTGAAAAGGCGTACGCCGCCTGCGTCTATATTCGTGTCGTTGACTCGAATGGTGCTATCAGCACCCACCTTCTCATGGGCAAAACAAAAATTGCGCCTTTGAAACGGCTTACTATCCCGAGATTGGAACTATGCGCTGCTCATCTACTGTCAAAATTGATAAAAAAGGTCCTCACTGCTTACAGCAGTAGATTGTCTTTCGACCAAGTTAACGCTTGGTCCGATTCCACTATAACTCTTGCCTGGTTACGTTCATCTCCAGACAAGTGGCGGACATACGTGTCTAACCGCATAGCGGAGACAACAAGCAACGTGCCTGCCTCACAGTGGCACCACGTTCAATCCGCAGACAACCCCGCAGACCCTGCGTCTCGTGGTGTCCTCCCATCTCAGTTGAACCATCAACTATGGTTCACGGGACCAGCTTGGCTCAGTAAAAATGAGTCTGAGTGGCCTAAGACTAACGTCGTATGTCACACCGACGAAGAACGTCGTAAGCATGTTCTTGTCACACAAACCAAAGAACCTAATAATTTAGAGTTCATTGAAAGATTTTCATCGCTTCCAAGGATGCTACGCGTCATTTCGTATATGTTACGATTCATAAATAAATGTCGTAAGGCTAACAGTCCGACGACTAAACATATCACGGTTCCTGAGACGAAACAAGCTCTCAGTCGAATTATATCACTTGTTCAAAGTGACTATTTCTCCGAAGACATCTCGCGTCTCAAGGACGATGATAGATGTACAAAACGTCTTCAGAAACTGAAACCTTTCTTGGACGATGCCGGACTTCTCAGGGTCGGCGGCAGAATAAATCGGGCCAATGTTCCGTATGATGCCAAGCATCAGATTTTGTTACCCAAGAAACATCACTTCACGAATCTTCTCATTGATTACTATCATAAAACACATTTACATGTGGGACCTCAAACTTTGCAGTTTGCCCTCGCACAGACCTACTGGATCCTGTGTGCTCGCGATGCTGTACGTATGCGTACACGACGCTGCGTATCTTGTGTTCGTGCACGACCTGTTGCACCACAGCCATCCATGGCTCAGTTACCTACTACTAGGGTTCGATCACTTCGTCCCTTCTTAAATACTTCCGTTGACTTTGCAGGACACTTCTTCCTTAAATCAAGTAAACTTCGTAACGCGAAAGTTTATAAATCATACGTATGCGTGTTCGTTTGCCAATCAACGAAAGCAATCCATTTGGAATTAGTTCCCGATCTTTCAACCGAGTCTTTTCTAAACGCATTGCGTAGGTTCATATCCCGACGCGGGTATTGCAAAACAATCCGTTCTGACTGCGGACGGAATTTCGTAGGTTGTGACAGGTATCTTTCCGAACTTTACACGTTTCTGCGAAACGAGTCAAATCAGACTGCTATAAACAACCAGCTGACAAACATGCAAATCACCTGGCAGTTTAATCCTCCATATGCTTCGCATTTTGCCGGTCTCGTCGAACGAGCCGTAGGTAGTCTGAAACGACACTTACATCGTGTCATAGGTACACTAAAACTAACTCAGGACGAATTTAACACTTTGATTTGTCAAATTGAAGCGGTATGTAATTCAAGACCTCTGTGTCTACTTAGTAATGATCCTACTGATCCATTACCCCTGACTCCTGGACATTTCCTCATCGGGGAACCATTAACGTCTTTACCTGAATTTGACTTGTCTAACGACAACCCAAACCGCCTCGCTAGATGGCAGGTTATTCAACAAGCTGTTCAACATTTTTGGAAACGCTGGAGCGTAGAATATTTACACCAGCTACAACCAAGAGGTAAATGGTTCCACGACAATACTAACACACCCCTTCGGGAGGGTTC
This sequence comes from Cydia pomonella, assembly GCF_033807575.1. Taxonomy (NCBI): domain Eukaryota; kingdom Metazoa; phylum Arthropoda; class Insecta; order Lepidoptera; family Tortricidae; genus Cydia; species Cydia pomonella. The sequence continues at coordinate 12,335,945 of NC_084724.1, read as the reverse complement.
TGTAGTAGTGTTGATAGACAACACACTGCCACCACTGCAATGGCGTCTCGCGCGCGTGCATCAACTGCATCCCGGCGCCGACGGTATTACCAGAGTCGTAACTGTACGCATCGGTAATACTCTTACCAAGCGACCTGTAGTTAAGGTCTGCCCCCTGCCTGTTGAATAGGCATCACTTAGGTATAGCATTACATGTTTTAGTCCTAAGTTAGCATAGTAGTTCTTAAATAAAATAAGTATTATTTTATGGTCGGCGGCATGTTCGGTACTTTTGTATATGTACGCACAAATACTACGTATTTTCGTTTATTATTTTAAAATCAATTAATACTTCATGGACTAGCATATTCCAAACGGGATAAGCCTGAAAACGGAACGCTTTTCTCAAAGCGCGCAACACCGAAGCTCGAGTGTTGCCATTCTCTCTTACCAACGATCTCCAAATCGAAACGCGCGATATCTGCTCGCTCCGTCGAAGCTTGAGTCAAAAAAACCCAAAATCAAATTGACACAGTGTACAGCATAAATAGAAATCGTCTCCCGACGCCAGCCTGTGAGATTACGACATTTCACCATCGAAGGAACCAAACCAGGGGCCCCTGAGGAAGTTGCAGACCACGTCACAGGTGAGTCCCCACGGTTTATGCTAGTCATTTATTCGACATGTTATATTCGAAAAATTACTTTCGAAAAATTGTAGTACCAATCAACGACAATTCTTTTGAAACCTATAACTTGGTAAATATACACTATACAAAAAAAATATTTTGCGTACACATTCATACCTACTAGAAGTACAAATGGGCCGTATGTGGTCGATTTTCAGAACCTCACTTTTTTTTCCCTGTCCGCTTCACGTGAAATGTCCCATAAGTAATGAGTGTAAACTGTTTTAATTATTTATTTACATACGTAGGTTATTTTAGTTGGATACTAGAAAGTATGAATATTTTCTTTTTTTCATTTTTTTTTCAAAGGCACATATAAATAAATAAATAAATAAATAAATAAATAAATAAATATTATAGGACATCATTACACAAATTGACTAAGTCCCACAGTAAGCTCAATATGGCTTGTGTTGAGGGTAGGTACTTAGACAACGATATATATAATATATAAATATTTAGAAATACTTAAATACATAGAAAACACCCGTGACTCAGGAACAAATATCCATCCTCATCACACGAATACATGCCCTTACCAGGATTTGAACCCGGGACCATCAGCTTCGTAGGCAGGGCCACTACCCACTAGGCCAGACCGGTCGTCAATACATAATCAATACAATACATATACATAATCAATTTAAAAGTTGTTGGCGAGACAGCGCTCATTTTTAGGGTTCCGTAGCCAAATGGCAAAAAACGGAACCCTTATAGATTCGTCATGTCCGTCTGTCTGTCCGATTCTGTCACAGCCACTTTTTTCCGAAACTATAAGAGCTGTACTGTTCAAACTTAGTAAGTGGATGTATTCTATGAACCGCATTAAGATTTTCACACAAAAATAGAAAAAAAAAACAATAAATTTTGGGGGTTCCCCATACTTAGAACTGAAACTCAAAAAATCTTTTTTCATCAAACCCATACGTGTGGGGTATCTATGGATAGGTCTTCAAAAATGATATTGAGGTTTCTAATATCATTTTTTTCTAAAATGAATAGTTTGCGCGAGAGACACTTCCAAAGTGGTAAAATGTGTCCCCCCCCCCCCCCCGTAACTTCTAAGATAACAAAATGAAAAATCTAAAAAAAATATACGATATACATTGCCATGTAAACTTCCACCGAAAATTGGTTCGAACGAGATCTAGTAAGTAGTTTTTTTTTAATACGTCAAAAAATTTAAAAAAAAATTTTGTTTCAACATACCCATACATCTGGGGTATCTATGGATAGGTCTTCAAAAATGATATTAAGGTTTCTAATATCATTTTTTTCTAAACTGAATAGTTTGCGCGAGAGAACCTCCCAAAGTGAAAAAAAGTGTGTCCCCTGTAACTTCTAAAATAACAGAATGAAAAATCTAAAAAAAATATATGATATACATTACGATGCAAACTTCTAACGAAAATTGGTTTGAACGATATCTAGTGAGTAGTTTTTTTTAATACGTCATAAAATTAAAAAAAAATTTTTTTTTCGTCAAACCCATTCGTGTGGGGTATCTATGGATAGGTCTTCAAAAATGATATTTAGGTTCCTAATATAATTTTTTTCTAAAGTGAATAGTTTGCGCGAGAGACACTACCAAAGTGGTAAAATGTGTGTCCAAAGTGGTAAAATGTTGAATGAGATCTAGTAGTTTAAGTAGTTTTTTTTAATACGTCATAAAGGAACCCTTCTTGGGCGAGTCCGACTCGCACTTGGCCGCTTTTTACATTTCTATGCACCTAAAAAGGTACCGTACTTAACCCCTTACCGCATATGCAACCTATAAATATGGCTAATATAATCTTCTACTCTATTGACAGCTATTCAAGTTGAAATTTAAACTATATTTTTTTATGACACGTTTTTATGCAACTAGGAAGAAAAGTTCGCTAAACTAAATGAATAACTCACCACTAAAACTTCTGTCATTGATCAAGAATAAACAAAAATAAGAAGATTAGATTGGTGAAGAATAAGAAGTGGAATATTGACCCTCCTTTTTTTTCCTCTCCGTTAAAATTGTTAGGTCCATTGAAGTTTCATTATCAGTGATGTCCCAAATCGCAACCGTGAGTTAATAATGCTTCGGACCAATGAATGCTTCGGCATCAGTTTTAAGAAAAGTTATCAAAAATCTCTAATCAGTAGTCTCAATCTGTCTTTTGTTCCCCGAAATTAGCGGTCGCCACATTTGTAACGGGCGGCACCGGAAGCATCTTCCCGACCAAAGCTCTATTTAGATGATGATAAGAATGTACAGAATTGAATCTTTATCAGTTGTCCAACAGAAAGTTCTCGTATTTTTTGCGACTACAGCATGTTTATGTCGTGTGACTCGTGTGTTCCGTCGTAGCCTCGGAACTAAGCAACCGATTTTAACTATGATGAATCCCCATTCATCATCATTACCAAAAAAAATCTTATACCTTTAAACGAGCAATTCTTGTATATATATATATTTCTGTGATCTCGGAAACGGCTCTAAATTTGGGATATGGGGGTTTTTGGGGTATACAATCTAGATTAGTCTTATGTTTGGGAAAACGCGTGTTTTCGAGTTTTCATGCGTTTTTCTTTCGACGCAGAATATGGTCGCTAATTTCGTGTTGCCGGTCACTGTCCGTCTGGTCCAGCGGGTTAAAAGGCGGACGGCTAGAAACGAGTGTTACGGGTTCGAATCTCGCCCGGTGACTAACTTTTTGTTTTTTTTTTATATGTTCAAGTATATATACAATTTTTTAATTTTTATTGTTTTAGACAAGTTTAATTTAGTAAAAAAATTTTGTTAAGATTATCACCTATACACCACCATATTACAATAAATAGTTATAACCGAGCAAAGCTCGGTCGCCCAGGTACTATTAATTAAATTAAATATCATTTATTATCAGCCAACTAAGGCCCAAACTAAGGTAAAAAAAATGTTGGGTGTCAGTGACAGTAAAATATTAGCTATGCGGTGTTTTCTTTCACCGGCGATCGCTGAATTTCATGTTCTCCCTTTAATAATATCTCCACTATTCGGCATTTCAATTCTACTATACTTATAACTAGAATTGAAAACGAGTGGTCAATAACACTAGATGCCCAATTTTATCGCTTGTATTTTAAAAATAGCATTTTCCAGTAAATATTAAAATACTAAACTTAGTCGCGAAACCTGTGATACTGTTTTGAATTCAGTCTCAGCCACTGTAGGACTCCGTCCTTTTTCTTTAGAATATGAAACAAATTTCAGGTATATCTTGATTATTACCTAGATATTTAATATTAAATCAGTATCGCATTTTTCGTTTCCAAATATGCTTCTTGAAATCTTCCAGCATCATCTCTTGCTGATATCCATCTCGGTACAACAGATTCAATTGCCGCTCGTCCCGGGTTCGACGCCCGACATAGATCAGCTGGAAATTTTACAGCTTGATGATTTTCGGTGATAATAGGAATCTTTCAAGTGCCATAACTGTGCCGCTTGCTGTTGCTGTCCAAACCACGGTTTTTACTAAGTAATGAAGTCACCGTTTAGTACCTAATGATGATTCTATCTAAGAGTTCTTGTAATTGGCTCTGTATTGTTATATAAAAAGTAAAATGTATCGTTTATAGCTGCTAAAATTCGTTTCGTTGCAATTGAAAATGAATTTAAAATAAATAAATTTAAATTTGTTCAAATAAATAAATTTAATTTAAAAAAAAACGATATACATATTAAATAATGGAACTTAAGTTACTCAATCTATTGAACGAATTATGATATTTTGAACGCACAATATACAACTAGGGAACAATGAAATCCGAAAAGAGTGAAAAGAGCCGCGTAAAAATAGGTGGTAATAGCGACGACCCGGGTTCGATCCCCGGAAGTGTATGCAGATATTACTTTTTGCTTTATTCTTCACTTGAATTTCATATTTTTGATTGAATAAGCGAGTGTGAAGCTCGAGCTCGAGCGTACTAGTTTCAGCTTCTACAAAAATTTTTTTTTTCTGTTTAGCTATTCTCTCTGCCTTTCGTATTTCTGAACTGATTTGTGAAATTTTGTGAGCAGTTTCGATGATTATTATTTTGTCGATTCAGTTTTTTTTGTACTTGTTTAAATTATACTTCTTTCCAACCGAGTGGTACACGACACTCGCACACTTTTGCATAGTGTTTTTACGTAGTCACACAATTATAAATAAATGATAACCTGCGGCGGCATTATGGTTCCACTTTTATCACTTGTCACTATGTCCGTCACTTTCGCGCTTACATACTTGTTAGAACGTGACAGGCATGGTGACAAATGATAAAGAGCCAACCATCTTAGCCCTACTGAAATAGATGTCATATACTAAAGAAAAGTGATCAAACCCTCCGGTGGCCGAGGCCCGAATTGAACCGACGTCTTCAGCTTACGCGGCTAACGTCCTGACAACTGTGGTGTTTTTCAAACAGGAAGGGTAAGCTAATAGATGTTATCTCCATACAATTTATAACCTAAAAACACCAAATCTCGAAAATCGGTCAGTTTCTTTTGGTATACGACAATTTTTAAGAGAGGTATGGGCATTGTGTGAATGTCAACTCGCTTTGTGTGGTAGGGCACAGGACAGCAGATGTCATTCCAGATCTAGAGCAGAGCCCAGCTGGGGAAATAACTCCACCTTACAGAAAACCGCAGCCAAATAACACTAGACTCTACTCATAGTGTTGTTTTCTTGCCGGTGAGTAAGGTTGCCAGAGCTCAACGAGGGGGGAGGGGTTTAGGGTCGGCAACGCGCATGTAACTCCTCTGGAGTTTCAGGCGTACATAGGCTACGGAGACTGCTTACCATCAGGCAGGCCGTATGCTTGTTTCCCACCGACGTAGTATAAAAAAAATATATTTCAGTGCATATGATGTTGCATATTTCACACCTATGTAATAATAAATCATTCTTCATTTTCATTTCATTTTCATATGGGCAATAAGACCGTTTTTTTTTGTCACTTCGTCCGTATCGATATTATTAGACGTGAGCGTACGTATCTTACAAAGATCCCAAGATAATCTGACTTCACGATTAGTTTTTGCGCAACTGAGTAGTGAATAGTAATGTGTTTAAGCGACAAAGTGTTCAAAGTCGCCGGAATCAGACCGCGACCGTCACGGGCGCGCCGGGCGGTGCCGGACCCGAGACCTCTAACTCGTAAGTGCCATGAGATGTTTACATCGATCATCAGTGACTTATTAGTTTACCCTCAAGGTCATAAGATCTTGATAAGATCAGAATTAAAATATAACATGTGGTTTTAGACTGTGTTTCCATCAGAGATGAGCGAGGATGCGTAGCGAGGGATGTGTTTGTTAAAGACAAATATAATATTATTCACTAGACCTCCCCTGAGCAAGGATAGGTACCTAAATGAAGTGATTTTATTGGTTCTTAACAAGCAGTTATCAGTTTATGTTTTTCTTCCTGAAGTACCCCAGTTATATGTAGTTTACATAATTTAATTATAATATATCTATTTTTAGGTTTTACTAGTTGTCATTGCATAATAGTTTTATTTAATTTTATTGTAATGATGTAAATTCGTATCATGATATATTTTACCAAAATCAATGTGGTTTGTTAAGATTTAGTTAGTGGAAATCGTTATTTCCTAAAATGGAATTTCATATATCTATGTGTAAACACATCTTTCCCTCCCACGTAAATATAACTATACATACATAATAATCACGCCTATTTTTAAACAGATACCTCTTTCGCTTCCTTCACTTTCACAAAGTTGTGTATTGAGCATGAGCATGAACAGCGTGTATGAGACCCTCGCCGGTTTGGGGTGCTCTTGGCCGGGCCAGGTGGAATTTCTTCAGGATTTTCCCGATTTGATCAGAGAAAGTTCGCCGAGGTCCACCACTTCCGGATCCCTCTTCTACTTCTGCCTTATACACTCTTTTTGTTAGCCTTCTTTCACTCATTCTTTCCACGTGTCCAAATCATCTCAACATACCTTTCTCAATTTTTGTCACTACATCTTCGTCCCGTCCACACCTTTCCCTTATCACACTGTCCCTAATTCTATCTTGTAATCTCACACCACACACTTCTGAACGCTCTCATTTCAACTGCATTAACTTGGAGCTGATGCCTTTTCTGCCATACCCAACTTTCAAATATAACTAAAACACCTACATGTAAAGTTTTCTTGCAAAAGCCGTTTCAAGGTACATTACAACACAACCATTTACGAACCAAACTATGTAATATGTATAAGTGCATCATACGAGCGTGTCAACATAAAATTTAACAATTTTAATGCAAGCAATACTCATTGATCAAAGAAACAAAAGAATAAGGGTTCCGTTTTATGCCATTTGGCTACGGAACCCTAAAAAAAGATAATCAAAAAGGTCGAAGAAGGTTCCATACTATTCTTTTAGGATAATACCTTAGGAGCTACTAACACATACAGACTGCTCCAAGGTAAATAACCGGCCAAGAGCATGTCGGGCCACGCTCAGTGTAGGGTTCCGTAGTTACTCTTCCGTCACAATAAGCTAAACTGGAGCTTAAAGTATAGTAAATTGTTAACCAAGGGATGAAACGGTACCTTTCACCCGAGTTAAACAAATAGGCAAATTTGCATAATCAGTACCTAATTACAGTAAGTCTTTTTACTATGAAGGGAAAACTTTTTGCGATAACTCAAAAACAGCTAAACTGATCATGTCCGCTATAGTTTTCATTTAATGTCTTTCTTAAGCTCTACTTCCACGATTTTTTTCATATTTTTTGGACCTATGGTTCAAAAGTTAGAGGGGGGGGGGGGACATGTTTTTTTTCTTTCGGAGCGATTATCTCAGAATATATTCACTTTATCAAAAAATGTTTCTTGAAAACCCTTATTAGTTTTGAAAGACCTTTCTAACTATACACCACACTCTAGGGTTGAAGCGAAAAAAAAAATTCACCCCCACTTTACGTGTAGGGGAGGTACCCTAAAAAAAAAAAATTTTTAGATTTTATTGTACGACTTTGTCGGCTTTATTGATTTATATATCCATGCCAAATTTCAGCTTTCTAGCACTAACGACCACGGAGCAAAGCCTCGGACAGACAGACAGACAGACAGACAGACAGACAGACAGACAGACAGACGGACATGGCGAAACTATAAGGGTTCCGTTTTATGCCATTTGGCTACGGAACCCTAAAAACATATCTATTTAAGAACTACTACCGAATCATTCCAAATCGTGTTACGCTTTTCCTTACATCATATAACGGCACTTGTATTGTTATGCTACTTGGCATAAGCGCACAAATTTACCTAGTTACATTATTTACCTACATAACAATTATTAGCAAAACCCACGGAAAGCACCAGGCCGTCATAAATTAGAAGCGTGTTATGAATGTTACGAATCATCCGTAACGGAAGCCGCGCTTCAAGTTTAAACTTTATTGTCCAGTAATTTAAATAGAAAATGCCTCATCTAACGTTCCGATCAGCTGTGTTTATCGTTTTCCCTTCCTTCATAATGTAATACAGCGTAACTAAATTATGTAGTACCTTCGGCCCTATTCGAAAAATGCAATACGGAAAAGATATGAGATCGTTAAGTTCTGGTTTAGATATAGATAAGTTCTCAATTAGATATCGTTTGTATGTGGTATAATTGACAGAAGCTGCACGATTCGGATGACCAATGTCACTTTGACGTTAGAATATCTTTGAAAGATCTTAGTCAGTGTTGCCAGATGGGTTTTGCGTTCCGTTACGTGCACCTCTTAAAAATAGTACGCAAATTCAAGTTGAGTACGCAGTATAAAATTTACGGTGCGTTCCTAAATAATATTAATCGGAAAACCACCGAATTTTATCGCTACTATAAAAATGTTGAAAATAGAACTTCACATATTTCGATAAAATATTTCTTGTTTAAGGAGACTCAATTCAATGCAAATTTGCCAACGGTGGCGTTTCGAAATGTAATACCGTCGCGGCGTCTGTCATACTTCGGTCTACTTAAACACGCTGCACGCTGCTGCGACGCGTCAGGGCCTACCGCGAACCACGTTCGACGTGTTGCCTCTCTGTCGCACTTATAAATTCGTACGTAAGTATGACAGGGAGGCAACACGTCGAACGTGGTTCACGGTAGGCCCTCTGTTCTGTGATTGTTAGGCAAACACAAACATTTTTTTTTACAACGGACGCCCACGAGTATTCCTCTGCGTTGAAGTCATTGTTGAAGTTTGAAAACTCATAAAGTTTTGTTTTGTGAGTGAAACCGTGAATAATACTAAATAAAAATGTGTGACAGTGATCACAGTGATGAAAATATGTTGCCCACTACTCCTCAGGAAATATTAAAGCCTTTTCCGTTTATGTTGTTCCGTTGTTTGCTATTTTGACAACTTGAAAAGTTTTATCGGCAGTTTGCGTGTTATTACTGTGAAGTGTTTGGCCAAACCGCCGCTACCACTTTTGAAAGGATGCCACCCAAAAATCCAAAAATGTAAGTTACACAAAACAAAAAGAATTTATTTGCAGAAAAATATAGCTATTTGCCAGTTCCTTTGATCGTTAACTTATGTGACTGTTTTTTTTCAGTCGCTCGAACGCAGCACAAATTAGATTGCTCGTTGAATACATGTCACAGCACACCCGGTTCGCCAACCGGGAATTTGACGGGCCTCTAAGGACCCCAGAGGTACGAGGCGCAATGGGAGGCCCTTGCACAGGCCTTAAGGGAGCACGGGCCCAATAAGTCAGTGCAGGCATGGAAAGTGGTAAGTAAATATGCTTCCCATAGTTAAGATTTCCATCACTTAGTCCGCATAGAAGTCTTCCTAAACAAGACACTTTTTTATAATTATATAATATTGAATGAAATTACAGTGCAATCTGTGCATAGTAATAAAATGAAGTATAATAACTAATAAAATTAACATCTTAATGATTACTGAGGTCATGATAATGCAGGTCAAAGAGTCAGTTGCTTATTATAATGTTTTCTAAAAAAGGTATTTAATATGTATAGTTTTGCTGTAGTGACCCACTAGGCTAAACCGGTCGTCGAACATTTGATTTGATTTTAATTTCTTAATAATATTTATGAAGTGAGTAATCTAAGCTTTCTTATTTCTCTTTGCTTAAACTAAGATCATGAAGAGTTTATTGTGTCTTGTTTATTGTATCTGTTGAGTTAATGTCAGGCTAAGTAGTTTCTAAAAGTACTTTGCGATACAAGTGCAAAAAGTAGGAAATTACCTTTTTGCATGTATATTGTACATACAACGTCTTACAGTACATATGGCACTTTTCAATATATGCATGTATAGTGCTAGTTACTGCACTAGGGCGGTAAAGTAGCACAATATGTATTGCAATAGTACATTACGATACAAGTGCGAAAAATAGTTAATTTATTTATTTAATTAAACCTTTGGGAAACAAACAGGCAAAAACAACACACATAGTTAATCAGATTACACATCCACAAGCCAAACAGTTTCCACTAATGAGTAATAACAATTATGTTGCTCAGAAATTAACATTAATATCAAAACATGCAAAACTCAAATAACTCAAACTGTTGAAAACAATATTAACAAATTGGCAAGTATGCTGAAATATAGTAACTAATCAATATTATTATTAGCTGTACATTTTATTACAGAAACAAACTGTTGTAATGATAAATGGAATATATCAATATCAGAAAAAATTTCATTATAAGTTCTACACGCTCTAGCTAAGAACTTATTTCTTGCATATGTAGTACGACCAAAGTTAATTGCAAATAGGTTTGTGGAGCGAGTTCGCCGATCAGGACATCGAATTGAAATTTTAGATAAAAGATTGGGAGAATCAATAAGGCCATGTATGATTTTGAACAAAAATATCTGATCTCGAATTTCTCTACGGGGTTGAAGAGAGAAATTGTCAGGGCAAAAAGATTTAAATTTATATTAAATTTCATTGTTCTGATAAATTTGTTCTGAATTTTTTGAATTGTGTTAATGTGAACATTGAAATGAGGATTCCAGACTGTAGTAGCGTATTCTAAGTTGGACCTAACAAATGCGTTAAAGAGAAGTTGCAGAGTCTTAGGGTTTGTAAAATCCCTGCTTTGTCGGAAAATGAATCCCAACATTCTGTATGCTTTTGCTGAAATTTTGTCAATATGTGAAATAAATTGTAGTTCGCTATCAAGATTTAACCCCAGGTCCTTCACTTCAGACAAAACCCTTAAATTTTTGTTGTTTAATGAATAATTATACTCTATCTTATTGCGTTTTCTTGTAAATGTAATGGCACAGCATTTTTCGACATTCAAGTACAGTTCATTCATAGAACAATATAAACTCAGTCTATCAAGATCAGCTTGAAGTTTCATACAATCATCACTTGATTTAATAATGGTGTATATTTTAGTATCGGCATATAATAACAAGTCAGAAAATTTGAAACGAGTGGCGATAAATTAAAACACGACTGAAGGGAGTGTTTTAAATTGACACGAGTTGCGAATTACCTATTCGCACATGTATCGTACAACGTTTTACAGTACATAAGGTACCCTTTAAATGTTTGACACAGTAACGTAATATGGTAATTTTCGCACTAGTGCGGTAAAGTAGTACCATATGTACAGTCAGCGTCAAATACTTCGTAGTACACCATACTAAATATATGGTGTACCGAACTATTTGGCTACTTTGGTTGCTACAAAGTATTTGACGCTGACTGTACTGTAAAAGCTGTTTTAATACTATTAATAAGTATAGTTAGTGTATTAATTTTGCCATAATCGCATGCAGTTATGACTATGGGTATAAATATTGTTGAATTTATATAGCCGAGTCCACACAGAGCGACCGAGGAGGCGCGTGCGTTTTCCTTGCCCGAGCGCACGTCTACACTGGCCAGTTTGTGCGTGAGAATATTGCCTCACGCGTATGCTCGCTCTGTGTGGACCCGGCTAATCATGTATAAATGACAACAGATTTTATTCTCTAGGTGGGCACCTGCTCCCCGCTGGCGACACCCTTGCAGAAGCTAGCATTTTCAGATATATTTACTTTTTAAGTTTTTGGTTTGGTTTAACCGGAATTATTTTTACCCGACTATGAGAATGGGAAGGGTTAGGATTTTAGCAGTCTACGTATGGATGCCGTATATATGCCGGTATGTTTTTGTTGTGTATAAATTACTAATCAATTTTGGTGAATGAGGTGTTTATAGGTTCATTTTTATGGGGTGACATAGACTACATAATAATATTTAACTGACTTTGGACAAGGAAGAGGTGCTATAGTTAAGAAAAAAATCATAGTCGGGTAAAAGTTTTTACAATCTTTTGCTTGTTTTCATTCTTATAACAAATATTTTAAACTTGCATGTGCTCATTGCCTCAGATTGACGACTACGTTGAGTTTTCGGGTGCTGGGAACAGTGTGGCTGGCAGCACGTTTTCTGCCACTGCTGAAAATCTCGTTGTTGTTCCAACAACCGCCACCGTTACTGCGGCCTTGCTCAGCGAACAACCCCACTTCTCCACCTCTCATTTGTCCTCGTCTCCCTCTCCTTCTGCCAGCCCTATACGCTCCACGCATTCAGTACTGCCCACAAGTCCTGGACTACCCGAACGTCCCTCTCTTGCCGCCCTTTCCGCCCGCTATGCCCGTCCCGCCCTTCTCGCTCGTTCCGCAATAACCGCCCAACCCGCACGTCTTGTCCTGCCTGCACGTCAAGTACACAGCTCTGTGTACTTGCCCCGCAACCGCACGACGGAACCGGCACCTTCGACAGCACAATTTAATCATCTGCAGCATGAGCATGATAATATTTTAAGAGTAATTAATTAATTTATGAACTAATAATTCTGTTTTAAGATCAGGTTGAGTACGAGAAACATTGTTTATTTAACTTGGGACAAGAAAAACAGTAACTTGGCAGTAAGAATGCGTACATAAAGCCTGTAAGCTCCATACTTGACGTACCATTCCCTACAAGTGTTTCTCTTGCCTCCATATTTCGCTTACCCCATCTGACCTTATTTGTATTGATAAAACATACAAATAATAAATATATATATACGCGAGCAATCGCAAAATCTACATTTCGGGATTTCTCGTATCGTACAGTGCCGTTTAAATAAAATAACACCACCAACTACCCATAAGAGGGTTATTATGAAACTTATAATTAACATGCATTTTATTGAAAGGCTGGAATTTTATTTATCTTGAAATCTTGACCATGGTCATATGTTTGACTGGACGGTACACGGCAATGTTATTATTACTAATATATTTCATAACACTAGACTTATTCAATCCTAAGTAACCTATTAGCTTCTCATTCGTGTGCGGTATATATCAGCGTTTGGTAGTATCATAATAGTCAAATCTGGTGTTGGTTGTTGTTAATAGTTAAATGTTCATAAAATTTGACAACTTATTATAGTTATATTTTGTGTGAGTCAGTTATCATAACAGAAATAAGATATAAAGCTGTTAATACCGTAAATTGTGTATGGATATGTTTGACTCAAATTCTGTATTCCCACAATAAGTAGGTATACGGGGAGCCCGTAAGAAATCAGTGGTATATGAAGGCTTTCTTGTGCAACTTTAGTATGAGCTGGAACAAGTAAATGTAGTTATGTAGAACAGATAATCTCCATTGTGGTAGATGGCGCTATTTATTATGTGCTCTGTGATACCACTTAGATTAAACTTGCTATAACATATTTTATGTTGACAGGATATCCTGAACGAACTGAAAATTTTTAATGAGGCGCAGAAACAAAAATGGAGTGTTTTGAAGGAGGGGCACGACTTGTTGGCGAATCGGTAAGACTTTTAATACTGATATCAAAGAAAATTTGAAACAGGTGGATTCTCAAAGAAACCTTTGTAGCCACAGTAAATTTACTGCAATTTTTCGACACATGATTAAAACTTTTAGAACGTCATTTGACTTTGATCCTTATCCGTACACTGATATGTGTATAATTTGTTAAATATCAAAAAGTGGCGCCATCTAATAGATCAAAGGCCCGGGCCGGGTTATGCCCGGTAATATGGCGCCCCTTTCTGATATTTAACAAATTTGACACATCAGTAAAAGAATAAGGATCAAAGTCAAATGGCGTTCTAAAAGTTTTAATCGTGTGCCTAAAGATGGCAGTAAATCTGCTGTAGCTACCAAATTTTCATTGACAATCCACCTCTATTTCAAATTTTCTTTGCTCATATCAACTAACAAATAAACGTATTATTTATTGTTTAAGTAGTATGTACTAGTAATAACACGCGAACGAATGAACAAGCACTCCTACCCTGAGGTTGAACTACCTGACTAATTATAGGTTCATCCTCTGACCTTTCCAAGGAGCAAGATCTTATTTTCGTGTATGAGAGCCTTTGGAATACAATATTATTAACGCCCGAATGAGTGCTACCGCGTTTAATTTCGCCACTAGGGGTGCTAGTGTAGACGGAGGTCTTTCGAAATGTCAAATGCATAGCTTTTTTATCGTGAATTTCTACTCCTCATTCATAATTGTGGTAAATCTTATTTCATCTTTGATTAGTTAGTCACCAAACAAAAGTAACTCAAATAGCCGGGTCCACACAGAGCGAGCATACGCGCCAGGCAACTTCCTCACGCACAAAACGGCCAGTGTAGACGTGCCTCGGACGAGGCGGAGCGCGCGTTTTCCTCGCCCTAGTGCGCCGCCTCGGCCGAGGCACGTCTACACTGGCTGGGATTACCATCGAATCGTCTAATGTCGGTTTTGTTCCTTTGGGTTTGTTGTACCTAGTGACATGTTTTTTAAACGATTGCAACGCCATCTGCGAGTTGCTCGAGAGACTCAACTTACACACATATATGGATGTGGCTTCAAAAGTAATCACCGTTAATATCTCGTACCTTGAATAAAGGACCCACTTCTTAATTATTATTATAAATTATATTTTGGTATTGTTCCAGTATTAACACATTGGAGGACACCGAGATTATTGAGAACTTGGAAGACACAGTTATAATGGAAGAGGAAGACGTCTGAGCTAAGCGCTGTCCTCGCACCCTCCGTCTAGTTTACGTTTGCGGCCATATCAAAAATACACACCGTATGTTTATTAGGGTTCCGTACCAAAAAGGTCCAAAAGGAACCCTTATGGTGCTATTGCTAAATATCTCGAGAAGTACTTAAGCTATCGATGTGAAATTTGGAATAGTAATGAATAACGCTGACCCAAACATATTGGATGTGTATTTATTTTATTTTATTTGTAAGTATTAATAATGGAAAATTCCCAATATGAAGAGGGGGTAAAATTGCAAAGTCTAGTTAAATAGGTCAAGTGGGGTATCATTTGAAAGAGCTCAAATTGAAAATAACAAAACAATTTTTTGTTTTCATTGTGAAAAAAAAATTTACGTATGAAGGAAAATGTGAAAATAATACCATCCCCCCCCCCTCTCTCATCTCCGAAGTTTAAGAATAAAAATTGTTTTTTTTACATTGGTCAAGTCTTTCATGAGAAAATTTGAAGTTTGTACGGAACCCTCGGTGTGCGAGGTAAACGAACTCGCACTTGACCGGTTATTCTTATTGCCCATAAGGCCCGTCCTTAGATATATGTCAATGATTACGGTGATCTCGAAAATGGCTCAAATGATTTCAATTAAATTTGCTATATGGGGGTTTTCGGGGCGTTTTTGAGTTTTTACCTATTTGTTTTCCGAGCAAAAGGAATTAAAGTTTACTGATTTTGAAAACTGTGTTTTATTAGTAAAATAATGTTCTGATTACATTTCTTGAAAGAAAATACATACTTATTTAGTATATTACTACATAGAGCGGGAAAAAGGGATTTGGTTCATACACATTTTATAATATGGTTAACTCTTTCCCATTTTTCCTGTAGCCATAACAAAGTTAAGGGAATCTAAAGCATTGCGCATTTTTCTACGTTTTGTATATTAGGTAGGTATTTGTATCAGAATAAAACATAGTAATAAGCAAAATATGTATTTATTAGACGCGCACGCTTTTCCTGCGCCACTCTTAATAGTAGTCCGTTTTGCGCATGACGATGAGGAAGTTCTTGAGGAGCGTCTTCATCAATATCTCCTACGATTTCCTCGGGAACATTTCTGCAAGAAAAAGGAGAACATCGGTAAGAATATTAGAATTTAAAGAAGAAATCTAATCATCACTATAAAGAGTAAAAATGTGAAACTTTCTTCATCAATCGCTGAACAATGAAATTTATTCCATTTGCCCTTATCTTCATTTAATAGGGAATATTACGCGAAACTCTGCGTAGGGGTCACAACTACCACAATCCATCACAATCTGAGGGCCTCCGCTAGCTGACGCGGATTATCCGAACGGACGCCCCGTCTAATAACAAATTGTATGAATAGCGCTAAGTGGCGCGGGCGCGTGCGACGGAATTGGCCTGGGAGCAGGACCCGCGAGCGTGCGCACGCGGCGGGCGTCCGCGTCAGCTAGCGGAGGCCCTGAGGGTCTACCGCGAAACAAGAAAATTTCGTTACTTATCTAACCTCTCTATCACTGATGAGAATCTGCAATGTTAAGCTCACTTACCTATAATGTTGCATTATGTTGTATACTACGCAACATGCATTTATTATTGACGATGCCTTCGTCGGGCTGTATAGTTCGTTCGCGTTTAGAATGCAGTAAAATCATTATTGTCGGCCGGCCTAGCTACGCCCGTAACCAATCAAATCGTTCCCAATTAGAAAATATAGTTTGACAATGATCATTTGAAGGCATATTTTCTAATTGGGAACGATTTGATTGGTTACGAGCATCGCTAGGCCGGCGGCTTGTAATGATTTTACTGCATTCTAAACGCGAACGAACTGTAGTGTAAGACGCGGTCGTGGCCCAGGCACCGGAATACGTTTTTGAGGTACCCATTGGTACGCTTGATCGTGTTGCGCACGCGACAGTGCCAGACCGTGTACCTACCTTGCTTCTGGGCTTCCCGGGGCAGGATTCAGCACTGGCGTCATGAGCCATGGCTCAAGAGCATACCCCGAGTCACCTGAAATTATTATTTTTTGGTTACATAATACTTAATCATCTGAACAACTAACGAAACTTCCCCCTTGCTTATGCCTTTTTAGGGTTCCGTAGCCAAATGGCATAAAACGGAACCCTTATAGTTTCGCCATGTCCGTCTGTCTGTCTGTCTGTCTGTCTGTCCGAGGCTTTGCTCCGTGGTCGTTAGTGTTAGAAAGCTGAAATTTGGCATGGATATATAAATCAATAAAGCCGACAAAGTCGTACAATAAAATCTAAAATTTTAATTTTTTTTAGGGTACCTCTCCCCTACACGTAAAGTGGGGGTGAATTTTTTTTTTCGCTTCAACCCTAAAGTGTGGGGTATCGTTGGAAAGGTCTTTCAAAACTAATAGGGGTTTTCAAGAAACATTTTTTGATAAAGTGAATATATTCGGAGATAATCGCTCCGAAAGAAAAAAAAATGTGTCCCCCCCCTCTAACTTTTGAACCATAGGTCCAAAAAATATGAAAAAAATCGTGGAAGTAGAGCTTAAGAAAGACATTAAATGAAAACTATAGCGGACATGATCAGTTTAGCTGTTTTTGAGTTATCGCAAAAAGTTTTCCCTTCATAGTAAAAAGACTTCTTTAATTAGGTACTGATTATGCAAATTTGCCTATTTGTTTAACTCGGGTGAAAGGTACCATTTACTACACTTTAAGCTCCAGTTAAGCTTATTGTGACGGAAGAGTAACTACGGAACCCTACACTGAGCGTGGCCCGACATGCTCTTGGCCGGTTATTTACATTATGATAGGTATATTAACTTAGTCATGAACTATTTATTCTGTGGTCGTGATCTTAGTACATTTACTAACATGCACTTGCCCCATTCCAATAACCCGGGGTTAACCGGTTAAACCGTTAACCCAATGTGAAATTGTACTGGTAACATGGTAACTCCAGGGTTAACCAGTTAACCCCGAGTTAGTGAAATGGTGCAAGTGGTGCTAAGGGATTTAGAAACAGCGCGCCAAGCGGGATGTTTTGGAAACTCAAAATTCCATACAAAATGACAGTTAACGCAAACGCGTACGTCACGTCTCCCCATCGAATAAATTTACACTAGGTACAGATACACAATTTTCTGCTTACCCAGAAGGAAATACTCCCCAATGTGGCCATTGTACAATCTTCTTAATTCATCCTAAATGGACGAATTGTTAAATATGAAAGAGTCGTGCACACGGCCAGGAAACCTCGTGTTTACTGCCAAGATCTTACAGTTGACATCTGCAATCTGAAGATATAAGGTTATTTATATTCTTATTTGAGAATTGGTGACAACCAAGTAGTAACATATAAGTTATTATTTTAATGAATTATTATAATCAATCTAGATTAGGTACATCATTATCTTAGTCGATTTGTGTTAGATTGTCCCATAGTATTTATATTTCTTTATTTAATTATAATATACATACATTGTGGTCAGTGATGAGGATTTTATGATTAATATAAAAAAATCATTATTTGTAACTAAAATTGAAACTTACTAGCTGTACATTAAGAGCGTGAACGCCTTTCCGATTCAGATATTGCACTCCGTGTGGCACAGGTGGGAAATATTTTCACTTGAGTGCAGTCTACTGCACCCAAGATATTTGGCAGACCATATGCATCCTCAAATCCTGAGGCAACTGATCGTCGGGACCGATCAGTTCCAGGAAAAACTATTATCCATTGGTCTTTAAGTCTGTAAAAAGGAGCATATTTTAGATGGCACGTTTTAGAACTTAACCTTAGTCAAACCTAGCTAGTATTGCAATTCCAGATTATGTATCCAATGTAACTAACTACCTGAACATAACTATCAAACAATACCTATCTCATTACACAATACATCAACACTGATGCTTATTCAAAAAAGTAAAAACTACTAAGATAGCCCTAGTATACTCTCACAGTTTTTGATGCCTAGTAGTTCAGTGGTCCAATGAACATACCTTCTGTTCTACAAATTGTTCGAGATACTGTGGCTTACAGTCGTCTGACCAATAGATAAACCATGATCCTGACCAGTCCCGTGTTGATAATTGCCATCAGCCAGCAGATGTAATGCTGTTAGAATCTTATTTAAGTAGTTGTACACAGCTTAATTATTTAAGTAAATTTTTTCGCTTAAGAAATATTTAAATTTTAAGGTATAATGTAGCACCTCTGTTATGTTATAAACAACAATTTCACCCAAATATTTGTATCAGCTAATTTTGTGTGATTGTGCGGTATCTTAACATACAAACTTTTGGTACTATATGAGCAACACTGCAATATTATAGCTTTACCTTAAGGTGAGATGGCAATCCATCACCCTTGTGAGGCTGGAGGTCGGCGTTGAGTTCTTCACAAATATATAACACTAACTCCTTTCGTACTCTGTATATATGACGGAACTCTTCGTCCGGCATATCAAAGGGGTTTGCAGCGTCCCTCAAAGATCGTCGCTGAATCCTTCTTCTTTCTTTTTCCTCTGCAGCAGTTGCGAGCTGGAAGAAAAAAAAATTTCGACATCCCTGCAAAGAAAATATTGACAATATTATATGCAGCGGAACTTTTTTTTTTTTTTTGCTACGTCGGTGGCAAACAAGCATACGGCCCGCCTGATGGTAAGCAGTCTCCGTAGCCTATGTACACCTGCAACTCCAGAGGAGTTACACTACTAACTAACTAACTAACTCTCAATAAAATCATAGAAAAACGGATACTTACTGATAATTTATACCTTAACATAGGTTTTTTCATGAGCTTTGCATCCACGACAACGCTTGTCGTGACCTAAGAAGCACGTAGATAAAATTAACTATATTGAACTGCCAAAATGGGATAATGTGTCAAATTATCCGACGACCATGTTATGCAAATTGTCGATTGTCATCTATCGCTGTCAAATGTGGATAACTCCTATTATCGTCTGCAACCGTAGTGTGAACGATAAAATCGAAGAAAACTGTCATTTTAACAACAAGATTGTCACCATATCGCGTGATAACTAAGACCATGCTAAGCCCGCAGCGTAATAAGAGTGTAGTACCAAGTACAATTCTTTCGATACATACTTTTTGCAGCTGACTGTACCTATGTTCAATTCAACTTCATGTAAGGTCAGCATGGGAAAGTGTGGCACACAGCCCATTCAGGTATGTGAGGCTGACATTGGGGTCTGTTTATACATTGATTAGTGTTTATTGCGAGTTCATACATTAGCTACTTGCATTAAATGGCAAATGTATGAACCTGCAAATAAATAATAAATAAATAAAATAAAATAGCCTTTTATTTCTTGCGAAATTTTAACATTTTAACATTGTTGTTTAGAGTTAAGTTAAAATAATTTTAGAACCAACATCAAAAAACTATAAGCAAACTTAATTACTTATAGCTTCCCAATGGCAGCTCTAAAACTATTTCAAAATGAATTTTAATATGTAGCAAGAACCCCGTCTTCACAGGTGAAGGCCTCCTCCAGAGTTTTCCACTCATCTCTATCTTGAGCTATTCGCATCCAGTTTTGACCAGCTATATTTTTTATTTCGTCTTCCCATCTAGTAACAGGTTTTCCTATACCCCGTTTCCCTAGTGGCCCTTTCCATGACGTAACATTTTTGGTCCAACGCTGGTCCGTTATTGCCTGCAAATAAGACTAACCAATTACCCTCAACACAAGCCTTATTGAGCTTACTGTGGGACTTAGTCAATTTGTGTAATAATGTCCTATAATATTTATTTATTATATCACGATTGTATAATAGTTATTTACGATACATTAGTGGCGATAAATTGAAACACGACCGAAGGGAGTCTTTTAAATCGACAAGAGTTGCGAATTACCTATTCGCACATGTGTCGTACAACGTTTTACAGTACATATGACCCTTTAAATTTTCGACATACTTAGTTACATAATGTGCTAATTTACACACTAGTGCGTAACACTATAGTAGCACCGTATGTACTGTAATAGTACATTACGATACTAGTGCGAAAATAGGAAATTCGAAACGAGTGGCGATAAATTAAAACACGACCGAAGGGAGTGTTTTAAATCGGCACGAGTTGCGAATTACCTATTTGCACATGTATCGTACAACGTTTTACAGTACATATGGGCCTTTAAATGTTCGACACAGTAACGTAATACGCTAATTTTCGCACTAGTGCGGTAAAGTAGCACCATATGTACTGTACATAGTTATTTGTGCAACAAGACAGGAAAGTTGGTTTTTCTTGCGAGTGTTGATTTTGAGTAAGCGAAAGATTCTATAATTGCATCACGAAGCGAGTGATTCTAAGTTAGAATCTTGAGCGTAGCGAGGGAGTTAAAAACACGAGATGTAAAATAACTGCTCTCGTGTGACACGCAACTTTTCACCTCAGTAGTGAGTTCATTATTAAAGGTTAATAAAATTAAACATCAAGTAAAGTTAACCACATTTATTTACATTCATGAATGAAAGGCATCATCATTATGACGAAAGCTTGTCTCACTCACTGGAGTGAGGAAAGTCGCATTTAAATTTCGGTGACAATATTTTTACGAAAGGGTGTAGCATCGGCGGTCGATACTGGAGCTGGGATTTTACGCGGTAGGCCGTACGGCGGTGCACGGTGTGGCGTTATTGTGGCGGAAATGTTTATTTACATCGGTTTCGATTGTGCATTGTAAAAGTGCGCGACTCGCTGCTGTAAAGATAGTGTTATCGGATCGTTCGCTCTTGGTGTTCTCTGTGTACATGCCCGTCGATTCTGCGGAGACTCTTACCGAATTTACGGAATGCCTAGGGGAAATGGCGGCAATAGTGGAGGAGTGCCAGGTAGACTGCGTCTTCATATTAGGGGATTTCAACGCTCACCCGGGCAGACGATTCGGTAAGGACTTGTTAGACTTTTGTGCGGATGTTAGATGGCAATGTGCGGACATAGACATTCTAGGAGTGGCCTCGGATACATACACCTATGTTAGTGATATTAATGGTACTAAAAGCTGGCTGGATCACTGTGTAGTATCTGAAGCGGCACGGAAACTAATACGGAGTATAAAAATACATTATGACGTGTACTGGTCGGACCATCATCCGTTAGAATTAGTTTGTAATTTAAATTTAATTAGAAATAATAATATTACAAGTAATATAGTACTTATGTAATAAGATTATTTGGGGAGAGCGTGACGCAGCACAATTGACATTATATGAAAATTATTGCAATGAAAAATTTAAATATATTGATTTTCCAATTGTAGCAGGATAGCCTAGGAAAAATTGCCCCAGCGATTTTGGGCCGAAACTGTAATCAAACGATTCCTTTTGGGGAGGTTATACTCTGCACAAAGTTTCATCCCTCTGTTACCCCCTGGGGGTGAAAAACACCCGACTAACCCCAAAACTGTTTTAATTATTTTTTCCTAAACTATGAAAGTGACGAATTTCAAATTTTGTACAAATATTAATAAGATCTATGATTGATCTATGTGCTAAAAAAATATTAACCCCCTAACCATTTAAACTCTTGTAAAAAAAACAAAAATAAAAAAAGAATCAACCTGTATATCAAGTTTGGCTCATGGTACCACACCATTTTTTTTTTTCAAAAATGAACCAGTTTATATTCTACATGATACAAAAGTTTCATGGACCTACTCCAGAAGGAACATTGCGAAATTAATATGTATTGGCTCTTTGGTGCGTACTATTCATTGAACTCCCACTAAGAGCCTTGCATTATTAATAAACAATGGCTTGCGATCGGACCGCTGGCGCTGCTCGTGCCCGATTTGAAAAAGGTGGGGATAAAGAAGTATGAATCAAACTCATTTGTATTTATAAAAACATTTTTAGGGTTCCGTAGTCAACTAGGAACCCTTATAGTTTCGCCATGTCCGTCTGCCTGTCTGTCTGTCTGTCCGAGGCTTTGCTCCGTGGTCGTTAGTGCTAGAAAGCTGAAATTTGGCATGGATATGTAAATCAATAAAGCCGACAAAGTCGTACAATAAAATCTAATTTTTTTTTTTTAGGGTACCTCCCCTTTACGTAAAGTGGGGGTGAATTTTTGTTTTTTGCTTCAATCCTACAGTGTGGAGTATCGTTGGAAAGGTATTTCAAAACTAATAGGGGTCTTCAACAAACATTTTTTGATAAAGTTAATATATTCGGAGATAATCGCTCCGAAAGAAAAAAAAATGTGTCCCCCCCTCTAACTTTTGAACCATAGGTCCAAAAAAAAATGAAAAAAATCGTGGAAGTAGAGCTTAAGAAAGACATTAAATGAAAACTATAGCGGACATGATCAGTTTAGCTGTTTTTGAGTTATCGCAAAAAGTTTCCCCTTCATAGTAAAAAGACATACTTTAATTAGGTACTGATTATGCAAATTTGCCTATTTGTTTAACTCGCGTGAAAGGTACCGTTTCATCCCTTGGTTAACAATTTACTATACTTAAAGCTCCAGTTTAGCTTATTGTGACGGAAGAGTAACTACGGAACCCTACACTGAGCGTGGCCCGACATGCTCTTGGCCGGTTTTTTAAAATTATCTTGGTTTCGGGTCCGAGACGTTGCGTATTAAGCATGATACGAGTATAATGATTAGTGGCTACGAAATAGTACGTTTATTTTAATTTCGCAATGTTCCTTCTGGAGTAGGTCCATGAAACTTTTATATAATATAGAATATAAATTGGTACATTTAAAAAAAAAATGGTGTGTGTACCGTGAGCCAAACTTGAGATACAGGATGATTCTTTTTTCATTTTTGTTTTTTTTACAAGAATTTAAATGGTTAGGGGGTTAATATTTTTTTAGCACATAGCTTTTAGTCTTATTAATATTTGTACGAAATTTGAAATTCGTCACTTTCATAGTTTAGGAAAAAATAATTAAAACAGTTTTGGGGTTAATCGGGTGTTTTTCACCCCCAGGGGGTAACAGAGGGATGAAACTTTGTGCAGAGTATAACCTCCCCAAAAGGCATCGTATGATTACAGTTTCGGCCCAAAATCGCTGGGGGCAATTTTTCCTAGGCTATCCTGCTACACCCTTTTATGTATATAAATAATACGTATGCCCCTTTGTTTGATTTTTTAAGATTTTTCAAATATTATAAGTGTTTTTGATAATTGTATGGAATTTGTATTTTGTTCCACATCATTTGGCCTTTAACATCAATTAAATGATGGTTTGAACAGCGCCCATAACATTAAGGCACTTACGTAAATGACTAGTAAGTCCAATTCGAGAGCGGCAGCCGCGACCGCATGGCGGGCAGGAGAATGTCATGCCCGGTGACGAAGGTGGGAAAACAGCGCGCTGGTGTCTCAGTTCTCGCCTAGTGTGAAGGAGTTTAAGCCATGCTTCATCGTGTGCAACTACTCCATCTCCCAGGGTCTTCCTCCAGTGCTCGCGGTCTTCAGCCTCCCTTTCCCAGTTGGTGGGATCGATCCGGAAGGACAACATATCTCGCTTTGCGCTATCCTTTAAACGAAGCATTGGTCGCCCAACCGGTCGTTTCGCGTGCGCTACTTCGCTAAGGATAGTCTTATGGCTCCTCTACATGATGGCCCAGCGTAGGCCAGTCCTAGGGACGCATTTATGCGTTAGAGGGAGCAAGTGATATTGCTATCTCATTTCACCGCATAGCTGCGTCCCTTGGACTGGCCTACGCTGGGCCATCGTGTAGAGGAGCCCTTACGTGGCAAACGAGAGGGCTCCATCCTGTGCACGTGCCCCAACCACCGTAAGCGTCTCTGTTTCAAGACTGCTGTGATACTGGGTAAACGTGCGATGCTAAGTACCTTCTCATTTTGCTCCTATCTTATACCTAATAATAATAAATCGAAAAGAGGAAAACAAAGGGGCATAGCTATATATGGTTAATATACATGAAATTGTTTAAAAATATTATTCATAATGTCAATATTGAGGGAGGAAAATGGGGGAAGTGGTCGTCCACTATCCTCTAAAATATTTTGAATGTTTCAACCATAAACCTAGGTAGCAATTTAGCAACTTCTGCTAACAATCTCTGCACTACAATGTAGAATTTAAAATTGGGGGTAAAGTGTCTTTCTGATCGGTCACAAAAGGAGCATTATTTATGAACTATAGAAATAAAAAATATTTCTTTTTTAATTTTTTATTTACTACCTTGAAAGTACAGGCCTTGCTTAAATAAACATAACAAACTATTATTTTATACCAATTATTGGGTTTTTGGTTCAGATAAAAAGCAGTCAAACACATCTAACCCAGTAAATAAATAATATAAAATCCAATCATAAATAATAACAAATGTGTTGTTTTCAACAGTAAATATTAGTATGGACTACACAATGTACTAAATCATAATCATTCTTTATTGCAACCATGGTACAGTATAGATGTTATACATGATATACAATGACTCACATGGACCCTGCAAGGGCACAGCATATAATATCTTATTATTCATAATCATAACTCATAACATATTATATTATTATTAACAATGAAGCAATTCTTATATTACACATGAGATCACTAATAAATGTCAAAATAAATTATCAAAGAATGAGTCATCAAAGAAAAAAAATAAACAGAAAACTCATCTAAGATAAGTAAATTTTCTCGCACTTATTTAATGGATAAGACCTGTAGGGCTAAGATGGTCGACTCTTTATCATTTGTCACCATGTCTGTCACGTTCTAACAAATATGTAAGCGCGAAAGTGACAGGCATAGTGACAAGTGATAAAAATGGAGCCATGATGCCACCGCTGATAAGACTAATGATTGTAGTTTAACTTTCTCTGTAGGGCTAAGGTCAACTCTTTATCATTTGTCACCACGCCTGTCACATTCTAACAAGTATGTATGTAAGTGCGAAAGTGATGGGCATAGTGACAAGTGATAAAAATAGAACCATAGTGGCACCGCTGATTTGTTCTTATTTTACTACAGGTTTTTATACTAAGTCAGTGGCAAACAAGCATACGGCCCGCCTGATGATAAGCAGTCTCCGTAGCCTATGTACGCCTGAAACTCCAGAGGAGTAGGAGAAGGAGGTAACTACAGAAACAAATTTGAAATGTTTAATTATCAGTATTAACATACTAGAAACTTAATTATGAAGTAGCTGTATTGTTAGAATGTTTTTTGAAGAACTATTAATTTCATACCTTTATGTTTTAAAATGTTTTTTCAGTTCTGGAGCCGTTTACTGAAACGGCTTTCAAAGGAAAAAATAACTCACTGTATATTTATGTGTTATATATTTTTGTGAATATTGAACATTAAAATATTTTACTGGTAACAACTGAGAATAATCATTCCCACTAGGACCCACCAAAGTAAGTTAATGGTACTACAGATCATTATTAGAAGAAAGATGAGAAAACCCATTCTTTAGCTAGTCTATCTATAACTTAGAATATTGACCCGTTTGGGCCGCTCATCTGATTTGGAGTTTATTCAGTAAAATATTATTTTGCCTAATATTTAAACATTATAACTTACTATATTGATCACTTTCGTATATACTATAAGGGTATTGAGTTATTATGAAACAATTTGTAACTCATAAGCAGACAAGTTTAGTGTACAATATTATGTATGTACCTACAACTAATCAGATAGTGGAAAGAAGCAATTTTGTGTCATACAAGGCAACATTGTTTTTAGTTTGTTACTAACTGATGGGTAAGTGCCTATATTTAAATGGGTCATCACAAGACAGTGTACGGATTTTCTGAATTAAAATAATTTTAGATAGTCTTACATATAGCAAACCTGTAATTGAGGTAACACAAACAAAAGAGGCACTATCACTTTATCTTAAATCACCACAAATAAAATTATTATCTTGACAGTCCACGTGTACCTAAATGAGTAACTAGCTGGAACCAGGCGGCGCGAACAACCACGACGTCAACACTTCCAAAAGTTTGTCGTGACACTCTTGCGACCCCAGGCTGCCTTCCTCTAGGATTCTAAGTCTGCTAGTCCATTGATACTTAGCACGAACGAATCATCTTTTAGCTTGAACAGGGGATGAATCTGCTTCGGAGAACCTTTGTTTCGTGAGGGCACGATATATAGATTTATGTTTTCCATTTACCTAGTTAATGACGATTTCGCCAGGAACTGTTCTCATAGGGGATAAAGTTGTCCCGTAGTTGCTTTTAGTAAAGTGATCGCTGGTTTTTATTAACAAATAGCCACAATGGATGGAGTGCCGGGTGTTGACTGTTGACTAAAGAATGGTTTCAAGACTAATTCTTCATTAGCTGCACACTTCCACGTTAGTTTACTGCAGTATAAGCTAACAGTTTAAATATTATCATCGAGCAAAATAACAAAAACAAACATTCTTGACCCGACTTCGCCATTTTTAAGACATGTTTTCATAATTTGACGTATCAAATTATCTGTCAAAATTGACAAGTATGCTCCACGACCAATCACGTTTATGAGCTTTCGAGAAGTCACTTAGATCTTGCTTAGATCTCTAAACCATCTCTTATTGATGTCTTATTGAAATAAGACCGGAATCAAAGTTAACGTCAATTTTGACATATCGTTTAGTTATCGATCTTTTCAATCTCTTTCCAAGAACTAACGCATCTCTAAATCATTGTTCGAATCGGGCCCCTTATTACACACGCTGAAACAACCGATCGGAATTACAATTGCAGGTAGTCTCTATTCCCTCTTCCGTAGGGAGTACTATAGCCGTGATTATTTTGAAGGAAACTTAACTGTGTATAATTGCCGCTGTTTCCTGATTTCCTAATAATATTTACATATCGAAAGCGGAAAGGAGATGTGGTCGGCGAATATTTAGGTTAAGTTATTATATTGAAGGATCTATAGTTTTACCTTATTTTTACACTCGCTCGTACGTACCTGTAACAGAAGAGAAGGTTAAAAATTGAACGTTTACCTGTTTAAATTAACGCTCAGAATCGGTTTATAAAATACAGATAAAAACCGGTTTATTTTGGTTTCCCTCTGAACTTTTATAAGAAAGCGAACGTTTTAAGAACTTTTTTAACCGGCCAGATATAGATATAGGTAGAAACCAGTTTTATTGCTCTAGACCGGTTAATTTGACAAGAAATGTTCTCATAAAAATTGGTTTATAAATAACGGTTTTTCGAGCGAAATCGAAATGAAAAGGTTTTGCGCCAAGTACATGATAACGGATTGGAAATTACACCGGTTTCCGAGCCTTGGTTTAAATAGTTATTCAAACATGAAGATGTTTGTTTTCTACTACATTCAAATAAAGTCACTGTATAGCAATAAAAACGGACACATTTTGTATAGAAAATATAAACAAATAGGTAACTGTGTTGTTTGCTGCTCGGTTACAAAGTGAGGCACTCTCAACAAAATAAACCCTATTGAAATATCATAAAGATGGTTGTGCTTCAAAATATATACTGCAAATTCCATTACAAACGAGTTCATGAACAGTAAAACCGAGACACTTAAGGAGAGATAAAATAAATCTTGCAGTGACGGTCTCATTTAAGACACAAAGTTATGTTTATTTAGCAGCCTCGCCAGCTTCCAGCGGCCCAATACGATGAATACAAGTAATCAAAGAGCTGGGTACTAAACGTCCAGCGCGCTGATACACTCTATGGGTACTGCGCGTTAGTTCCATGGAAATCTAAAAAAGAAATAGAACTATGTAAGAAGATATAATATTACACACAATTGCGTCGCCAGTTCCTTTTTCTTTGAACTTGGCTGGACACGCTACCGCGTGTCTAGATATTTCTTCAGACGGAAATCAATTTCATGAAACTACTGGCACGTAGTCAACCATTGATACACATAGATATAAGTATAAAATTATCATCGATTATTTCATTTTTAGCGCAACTTTTTTAGCCGAATTTCAGTTACTAAACACTAATTTAGCTTATAATTAACTCAAACGCATATTTTAGATTACATTGTTTCACTACAGATATCCTATCATTAGAGTTCATTTCCGCCATAAGTAGTTAAGGTGCTGAATTGCAACTTTAACTGACACTGAGTATTGCAACCTATACTGATTACTTCTTTACCGATATTCGAATTTTAGACAACTTGTTTTGTAGCTTTCTCGACTAGTAGTTAACACGTACGCTTATTGTCTTTCATTGAGGAGGCTTGAAATTTTTAGAATGCTCGATATCAACGATAATCTCCATCTCCTACATGGTTTAGAATTACAATAATTTACCGATGGTTAGCAACCTCTCCATTATGGTCACCACCAAGCAATCAGGAATCTTTCAACATGTTTTTAACAAAATATCTATTGAATAATTTCTAAACACCGTGCATATAATTCAATCCACTTCCTGTCTTTATCACAAACTCAACTCCGCTGTTAATTTCTTCTGTGCCTTGAGCATTATAATCAGTTGTATCTAACCTCAATACCTAATTCTAGGACAAGCCCACTCGACCAGGACCTGTCTACAAAATCTGACACTTAATTATGAACAATATGTCCAAAGAAATACCGCCCAATTTTCTTTGCAGGTATACAGCCAAGTGTACTATATGACAGGAGCACCACTTATAGCTAAGACACTAACAGAAACCTTCACGTTCTTCAAATAGGGTTTATATTTAATTGACGCCAGCGGTCGGCTCGACCAAAGAGTAATTTGACAGGACATTCTCGGCAGCCGTTTTGAGATATTCAACAATTAGCAATTAGCATAGAATGGTGACAGCTTTCTACGTGTTACGAAATATAAAGTCACACATTAACGGGTCGAAATGTGTGGAAATGTGACGTAAATGGGAGCCGGTAATGGAGGCGCCGCATGGCGACATCATCACTCATCACGACTGCTCGTGGCTCTGGGATTGGTACGAACAAAAGGAGGTATAAGCACCCCGTATGGGTGTATATGTCGGCGGCCGATCATAAGATCAGGCAAATCGTAATGTTCCTGTGTAATATTTCGACGGTAGTCACGTTAAACCAATAGATATCTTACTACCTCTTAGTATCTAACCTAACGAACCTATCCCACCAGATACATTCAGATGCCCGAAGGGCAAACTGTCCGAAAACAGCAGCCCCCGCCATAACTACGACCTCAATTACATATTCTATGCCGAGTGAAAACTTTAAAAATGTCAACTTATCAGGCAAAAGGAGGCCAAATAATAATAAACAATGATAAAAGCTATCCAAGATGACCAATCGATTGTCAACAAAAAACAAAACGCAATCAGATAAACAAAGATGTCCACACATAACATTTGCTCGAAGAATGCATTGCGCAACAATCGAATAATCAAATAAACGCGAGTGATCGAATCGTAACGAATAATCGAATAGAGAACCAGTTTAGCGCGCGCCGAGGTTAGAGTGCGCGGATGTGGTAACCGTTGATACGAAGACAAAACGTCACATGTGCCTTTGTTTCGATTGCACTTACGTTTTGTATCTGCCAAGAACGAGTATTGATACTGTCTTTCAGTGACATAAGAAATTCCTGAAGTTCCTTAATGCAATCAGGTAGCATTGTAAGATTGCTTACTTTGTTGCTCATCTAGGAACGGCAGTTCAGTTCGCTTTAATAATTCAGCCACCCTTAAAAAGATAAACAGAATTTGTCTATTTCGTTTCAAAGGCTAACTATGCTGTGAAGTTGTGCTATTTTTTTAACATAGGTACTTAGAACTGACTTAGAAGTCAAATGAGGGCTTTGGTTTCCTGTACTTTTTCGATCATGACTCCAAGCGACATATGCCCAAAAGTTAATATAAAATTAGTATGGCTTGAAAAAGCCCGGTTTATATAATATTCGTTGGGAACACTCCTGGTACACGTGCACTAGGCCGGTCTCCCAAGAGTTGCGGTTGTCGCAATGACCAATGGCAGATGAATGCAAATCACATCTTCAAAATTAGTTGTTCCACATAAAACGTTGTAAACCAAGATTCTTCGTTATGTAAGTATAAAGTATGGGAAGGCAAAATTGACACTTCGTTAACAACATAAAACATAATATACTGCATGGTGCTAGTTACTTAAGTAGTCACCTCAAGACTATGCTTATGAGCGCGACCGCCCTATCCAATCTCGTTCGGTCGGCTGTCCCACATCGCTTGTCGCGCAACGCACCCGTACCCCGCCGTTCGCCTAACGGTCTGCTAGTTAAATAAGCCAGCGATAATGCAGCTGGCCAGTAGGCCGGGACGCGCTCCAAACATTTTGAGTTTTCATAAGATGCATATCATGAGTCGTAACATTTTACACTGAAACTTTTTAGCTTTACTCAAGTATTTTTTTAAATACTGATTGACTGACTTTTAGTGATTTATCACTAGTGGCTAAATGAATGTCCAATCCACCCATTTCCTCTAGTATTTGACATGGAAAAGAATTCCCGAGTCATTCCGCAACGTATCGCGAAGAACGACAGCATTTAATTATTAATAACAGCAGATGGACTTCCGGCTATTGAAATTATAAATATAGCTTTTAATCACAATGTATTGCTATGTGTCGTTGTTATAACGAAATGCATAGTCTTTATTTAATTGGGAATGTGTTTATTTTTCATTTGATTTCCAAATAAGATGAGAATCCCAATTCGAATGTTTGTAATACCCACTATAACCATTTCTATCTAGAGTCTGTTACGCCGGCTTTTGTGTTTCAAGTAAATACAGACATGCTTGTTCCTTATTTGCGTGTTGCTTCACATAATCTGTTCATTATGGACCGATCGAAAGTCCAATAAGAAGTAATGCAGATCCATCATTATTTCTTGCATCCACCACGACAGTCCCGACCCGTGCCTGTTGCAATGATTGGCCGTTTAACCCGCCGCGGTCGCCGTTCGGTCTGTGGTTATGTCCATGGGGGGTGGTTACAGCTGCTTTGAACTGCCATAAATGTTTATTTTGCCAACATTTACTGCTATAACATTTTATAAATACAAATCAATAAATTATCCCTATCAGGAGTAACCATACGGATTGAGTAAATTACAAGCTTAAATTAATAGCTTTCGTAACTACCACTATTAGTGGGATTAATATTGTCGACATGTTTATTATTTAAACAGACATCTTAGAACGTCTCAATTCGACTCAGTCCTAATGGATAGTTGATTAGCTAAAGAGAATCATATATTCCAAACGCGATCATCCGTTGATGGCCTCGATATTGAGACGATGCCACAAATAATATTGCGTTGTAATATCATAAAGTTCCAGTTAACAAATTTTCTGTTTCAAAGGTAGAAAAGTTCTGTAATTGGCGCAAAAACGTTGACGTCAAAAATGCATCATAACGTTTCGTAAAAAGATATTTACTAACAATAACTTCATCGTTTTAATTGATAACTATCATTAGGATATATTTGACTGATTGCTTTTAAGCTATTAACTAGAAATAGTATCAATCGTATATTTATATTATATTGATATTCGTTTATTGACATTACTTAATCCCGAGAACCTTTTGATTTGGATGCTCGTATATCAATTGCATTTATTACGCGGTATTAGCCGCCATTAGAAAAGATCCAAACTAATTTATTTTGATGGGGTCGTGCCTGCTCCGGTCGGTTATGTTTATTTGTAATGATTGTATTTACATAGCACACTTCCTTGTTTATGTTCTTTATCTCGTAGTAGGGCTATGGCGGGATGTATTTTTCAAATATATTTTTTTATGAAACAGCAACCTTTGCAAGCGAGTTTTTAGAGACTACAATTTATTATATTAAGAGCAATTCCTAGCTGAGCAACTTTTCAAATCTCGAATTTTTGAAGCTATGTTTCTGTCGCGCTGCGGTGGGCGGGAGCGGGAGCTATCTAAGTGTGAGTGCGCACACACAGACGCGAGACGTGAGCGCTCACTCATTGCGCGCCGTTGCGTCGACATGTCGACGTCGCCCGCGAGCCGGACGGAATTCATCCTGCGCTGCCCGAAGCAAATTGTTTTTGGTCTCATATCACAGATCTCATATTTTGATCACATAATATTGTTTTTCATTTTTATATTATACTGTATCTATTAATTACCATATAGGTAAAAACTGCAAAAAATAATAATGTCCCTGCTTCGGTCGTCGTCGTACAGTCAAGTGCAAAAATATGTATCGAAAGAATCTTCTCATAAATATGGTACTACGCTCTTATTACACTGGTATAAGATGCTATGAGACATATTTTTGAGTAAGATGTGTACACCCATATTTTTACACTTGACTGTACCTATCCGTGACAGTAAGTTGGGAGTGATCATGGTGTGTTGTGAAATTTTGTAAGTAGGTATAAATATATGGTTAAACTACAATCTATTTTACTTGTAGTACGATGGGGCTAAACTTGGGTCGCCTTATTGAAGAATGTATCGCAATGACAATCTGAGTAAAGTATGTTGGGGTAATGCCGGACAATTTTGGGACCAATTGAGAGAACTCGTGAAAAAACGTTTTTTCAAGATCTCAGCACATGATAGATTCTTGAAGTACGGAGCAAATCGTTAAATAACCGTAGATTCGGCCTGAATTTTGGTAATCTTCAATATAGAACGGTTTCAGTTTTGTACCTGTGTAAAGATGAGACATACTTTTTTTAGGGTAACGAGTGTTTTGCCATCAAGGGAGAACATAGGATGGTGAAAAAAAGTTGCTTCTAATGGAAAGAGAATAAGATATCACAAAAAAATAGGTCCGGTTTCTACCCTTCTCGAATGTATATAAATTGCAGCCACCAATAATTACAAACATAAAAGTTGTCATCGAAAGTTTTTAATTCGTATTTTTGAATCCGATCTTAACCCTGATACAAAAATTGGTAAAATTGTGGCTCTCAAACTTTGATACCTATGTCAGAAGGAAATTGTGGCTCTCAAACTTTGATACCTAATATAAGGCAATTTGATATGTAAGCGATGTGCTAAGAAACCTCTTATTGTAAGGTTTACCCGAAGTAATAAAATAAGAAAAACGACTAAAATAATAGATAGGTTTCGAAGTTTTGACAATTTAAGATCTCGTGAACTGTACAGGTTTAGTGAAAGTGTAAATGTATTGTTTATTGAAAGGAATGTACTGGAAGATATTACGTGCTTAAGTAGGAGGGACAAAAATTGAAATAAAAAAATAATCGTGCCTAGTCATTTTTAATGAAGGTCGCCAAAAAAATAAGAATCAAACTTAGAAATCAAAAAGACTAAGTAGTTCTTTAAAAAGGTCAAAGTCACTGAGAGCCCATTTTGAAGTATGGAAAATAAGTAAAATTGCGATTTTATTGGTATAATTTTGAAATTATATATATAGTTGATATACAATCTTTTTTTTTTATAAAATGTAAGGATCGTATGTAAAGAGTAAAGTAAATATATAGGAAAAGGGAGCCCTCTTGAAGCATTTTAAGGAAACTAATTTCGAAGCCCTATCTCTATTTTGTATCCGAAACTAGCTATGTATGTATGCGTGCACATCTACATATGCATCTGTATGTGTAGGTACTTTATTGCAAAAAATTGCTCATTTGCTATCTATTTTACTCGATTTTGTTATAAAATTCAACATGTATCATCATCTCTATACAATATAAATACTCTTTATTGCACTCCTCAATAAAAGAAAAGAAACATAAGCACAGGTAAACAACATGCGGTCTTATCGCTAAAAAGCGATCTCTTCCAGGCTACCTTTGAGTTGCGGAAATTAAAAAAATGACATTGTCCGTAAGTAGGTGTACATACACATACAATATACATACATACAAAATAAACTCCCAAAATTTCTTCCTTTTGATTTACCGTCGCGTTGGTAGTGGTACTGGATAAAAATAATGGTACGAAAGTGTGATCAAGAAAACAATAAATGTGATAATTAAGTAGGTCAGTAGGTAAATTGAAGAAAATTGTAAGTTTGACAATCACTGCTGTTTTTTAAATAGGTAAAGATCGGGTTGTTTCTCTCGGATCTTTACCTGGAAGGGTCAAGATCGGATATCGGTCTGCAGCAGTCCTAGGTCTGTTTTGATTGGATAGTTATATAAAAAATATCGAAAAAGAAATTATACATTAAAACAAAAACAGTTTCGTCACAATACGCAAAATAAATTACAGGGCGAAGATCGGATAGAAGAAAAAAATTGCGAAAATATCTTGCTCCCTGTGATTGCGCATAGCACAAGCCCGACGCCCTGAGCGACGCGGGGACACTGGCAGTCGAGGCGCAATGAAATGGCATCTTACACAATGTTGCCAACATTAAAAAAATAAAGCCAAATTAGGGAGACATGAATGTCCTACGTTCTTCACCCGCATCCGGTATTTACCCAACATACCTACCTTAATCGTTGAACCGCCGCATTTCAAAATGGCCCTTATTTTGATATCGGCTAGCCGTATTGTAATACGGTGGATTATACAATACGACTGCGATACTTATATATAAATCCCCTCGTTAATGTAATTTCATTTTTGCTATCTAGTGGCAAACATCAAAGTAGTTATCTTTTACTTGTGACGCACAAGTGTGAGCAATGTAAAATACTATAAGTATTTCTAAAAAAAATTGCCTTGTTTATTGTGATTATACGTAGTAAAAGAAATTGTGATTAATTGATTATTAAATTCGCAAAATGCTGTCGTTTTATTTAAAATAATGAAATAATTAGACCAGTTCCGAAAGTACCGGGAAATCCCTGTTCCTATTTCCACCAGTACCGAAAATCCCGGTTCATTAAAACATTACCGGTTCTGCAATCCCTAATAAGGATGTTATGCCCATCACTAATCCTTCTGTGTACGTATATTTATAAACTGTCTCCGCCTCCAATTCGTGCGATAAGGACAACTGCAGCTCGGACTAAAATTCACTCGCAAAAAACTCAAAAATCGAGGTTTCGCTCTCGACTGTTTCCTCCTCCAAAACGCAACCAATCATTATGAAATTTTGGAAATTGCAAGAGGAAGAAATAATCTATGCCGCTATGTTTTGATTTTTTGGATATTTATTGTCATATTTGTATACTGTGCCTTTTTTTACAGCCAATTCAATTGAGCCGTTTTTGCGATTTTTGAGGCGCTGTAAGTTTCTTCAAAATAAAATAATCCAAAAAAGCAAAACATAGCGGCACAGATATTGATGATATTGATCTTATTTGAAAAAATCATTGCTTTAGGTTCAAAATCCAGGGAGGAAATAGTCGAGAGCGTTTGTATGGAAAAATCACCACTAGGAATTCCTCTTAACGAAAAACTGGAAAAAATCACCGCTCCTGGCAAGAGTTGAACTTTCGACCCAACTGCGACACCTTCCATAAAATGCTGTTTGCTTTGAGTGCTGACGTAACTAATCTGGTACTGAAACTTGAGCACGACCCAAACAAATGTATTTAAACTATTTTGCACTTAGATAATATACAATTATGTACAAATGGCGGATTTAATTCCAAAAGGCGGTCTCGACCAACCACAGGGCCAAACAGAAACACTAAAAATTAAATAAATTCATATAAATGCAGCTTTAGACCAGACCTAACCTAATCTAAATAAATTAATTGAATTACCTGCTAGCATTTGTTGCGTTCTTATCCTAGTGAGCTATCTGGGGGCACGGCAGTGCCCCCACCAAGTCGAGCAAAAAAGCACGGCCATACCATCCTTTTCTCGAAGCAATTCAGACCAGTTTCGATTTCGACCCCCTGTAACTTCGTTGTGGATAAAACTAGAAGACTGAAATTTTCAGTAACCATGCAGGCATTGTAAAGACACGGTATATTTCAAATTTCATTCAATTTGAACCAGTATTTTAAGAATTATAACGGGTCAAATTTCTTAATTTTGTCAATCACTGACTCACCGATCATCAAAATTCTAAGGCACTTCTAGCAGACCTAGAAGCTTCAAATTTGGAATATAAGTAGTGTTTGGTGTATGAATCAAGGAAAAACTAAAAAATCTAGAAAAGACCGCAAAGAAAATTAAGCCCATACAGCCAAGTCTTTAGTTAAATTTTTCAATATTGGCTTTATTCGTAACGATGTTTTATGTTTTATTTATACATATATACAATAAGTAGAAGGTACCGAAAAGGAAAAAAGTAGATCTGTCTACAAAATACAAAAAGAAATGAGATCCCGTCAAAAACAATACTTGTCAAAAAAACCAAGTCAAGACTTGGCCATCGCACTAAATAATTGAATTTACATGTGTTTTCAGGCGATTGAATTTACACGTGTTTTCAGGCGATGGCCAAGTCTCAATATATTTATATAAAACATTAAAGAATTTTAATATTGATATGCGTCACTATAAGATGCTGTTAATTATTACGTAACAACTTAATGCTTCGAGTATGGAGATTCCAGACACAATTGATTTTCAATTGTTATGGACTACGATCGTGGTCTTAGAGACTGGACGTATTAAGACAGAAAATCGCTTAAGTAGAGACTGAATAAATTAATAACCGACTTGGTATTACATGGATCTCACAACTTTTTACCGCAGAACAACTGAGTTGCGAGACTTAGTTTTTTTGACAAGTATTGTTTTTGATGGGATTGAATTATACGGAGAATACTAAAGTATATATACTCGTATATAAGTAACGTAAATGTGTTATGGCTATCACAGCTCTCCAGTGATTTCCACGTCCCGTGTGGCTAATCAGGCGCCGCGCATGCGCGCGAAAAGGAAAGTGCATCTGCATACGACGCGTGTTCCGATGCAGATGGCTAGCCAACTATTGCATGTGCCACTGCCAAGAATACGTTCTCAGAGAGGGTTTCCCCAATTTTATGCGGCAATGGTTAAGGCCCCGTGGGTTCTTCTCTAGCTGTCACTAAGCGTGAGCGAGACGGCTGCGAGTGCCCAGGAGCGCAGAAATCATGTTTTTTTCTTTGTAAGTTTAAAAAAAAAGTTTGGTTGTTTAAAAAAAACACGTTATGACAGCCACACACACATTAATGGTGCAAATTAGGGCAGACGGAGTCTATCCGTGTTGGTCCTTATGAGGCTAAGCCACTCTAATGCATATACAAAGATATATTATGAATAAATCTTATCCATTTTGGCGTGAGAAGTCCTTATTCCATGTCCATGACATATTCTACACACCATACTTTGTATCCTAGAGATCTACAACCATAGTGCAGAGACAATGTTAACAATAAAGACTGTAAACCTCCATACTAAATCGTATCACTTGGAGATGTTGTAAAGTTGAGCGCAGTATCAGAAAAATTACTAACTTTGTATTTTTTTTTATACTACGTAGGTGGCAAACCAGCATACGGCCCGCCTGATGGTAAGCAGTCTCCGTAGCCTATGTACGCCTGTAACTCCAGAGGAGTTACATGCGCGTTGCCGACCCTAACAACACTCTCTCCCCTCGTTGAGCTCTGGCAACCAACCACCGGCAGGAACACAACACTATGAGTAGGGTCTAGTGTTATTTGGCTGCGGTTTTCTGTAAGGTGGAAGTACTTCCCCAGTTGGGCTCTGCTCTAGATCTGGAATGACATCCGCTGTGCTGTGCCCTACCACACAAAGCGAGATGACATTCACAATGCCCATACCTCTCTTAATAAGTGTATATAAGTAAGATTAGAATAAATTTAAAAGTGGAATACTTTATTATCTTGGGTGTTAATAGCATCGTTCGCAGACGTTTCTGCTTGATACCTAATTAATTTAGTATAGGATAGCGCGCCGTTACTCGTGAATTCCCGATATGACTTGGGATTCCGATAGTCATTTAAGAAGTGTAACCCTTACGGTAGATGTCGCTAGGGTGCCTTCCTAAAAGGCCCATATGGTGAAAATATTTTCCGTTCATGGATAAGGTCTTGGTAGTTCAGACGACATAGCACAGGGCTGGTGATCCAGTGGTCGGGAGATCAAGTCTCACCCAAAACAGTAAATTTTTCCACTCTTAAATTTATTTTAAGCTTAATAGCATCATTCGCAGACGTTTCTTTCTGTTTGATACAAAATTAATTTATGTGTTAGTTATCAAGTTTAACTGTGGTCAAAACTTTCCAGTCTTTGTTATTTACATGTCTCTGGATTTAGCATAGATCACTCAAGGGAGGACATTATCACACTGCACTATTGTATGTCGCAACCGTCCTATGGTCTATTGTCTTTGGTTCCCAGAGACGCAATTAACGCGTTTTAAATTTGCCTTACCTTGCTAATTTGAGAGATACTTCAACAAAACTGTAAGGTAACATTAAAACTGTTTTTATTTGATTCGGTGTTTTAGTTGAAAATCGAAATAGTCTTTTTGGTAATGTGTAGTTTAAAATTTGTATAGGTACGTGCAATGATTCTAAATTTTTATACACGACTCAAGCTTTGTCAATTATACTTACAAGTCCA